>NC_053390.1:137387943-137712675 GCF_905171765.1 Bufo bufo | reverse complement strand
TGTTGTTTCAGCTGTGGCTAGCCAATTGTAATACTGTCTGGCAAAGGATATTTTTTTTTCTGGGGTGAAATTCAATTGCCAAAATAGCAATACCCTAAATCTGGTGTTCCAGCTGTGGCTGGACAAGTTTTATAGTGTCAGTCAAAGCATAGTTTTTGTTCTGGGTTGAAATTCAAGTGTAAATCTGACCGTAAAAGGGTATACTACACTCAGCGTGCATCTCCAATTGTATTTTTGTTCCGTAAAAGGGTATATTACACAAACTGTTAAATTACAATTGCTGAAAGCATAAGCCTTTAAATTTGCACGCACTATTGTGCATCTCACATAGTGTATTTCTGTCCGTAAAAGTGTATATTACATCGAAGGTGCAAATTCAAGTGCTGATAGGGTCATCCTCAATAACTTGACACACTACCGTGCATCTCCAAGTCTAATTCTCTCCGTAAAAGGAGAGGACGTGGCCGTTCTGCCACAGCCACACGTCCTAGTGAACCAACTACCTCAGGTCCCAGTAGCCGCCAGAATTTACAGCGATATTTGGTGGGGCCCAATGCCGTTCTAAGGCTGGTAAGGCCTGAGCAGGTACAAGCATTAGTCAATTGGGTGGCCGACAGTGGATCCAGCACGTTCACATTATGTCCCACCCAGTCTTCTGCAGAAAGTGCACAGATGGCGCCTGAAAACCAAGCCCATCAGTCTGTCACATCACCCCCATGCATATCAGGGAAACTGTCTGAGCCTCAAGTTATGCAGCAGTCTCTTATGCTGTTTGAAGACTCTGCTGGCAAGGTTTCCCAAGGGCATCCACCTACCCCTTCCCCAGCGGTGGAAGACATAGAATGCACTGACGCACAACCACTTATGTTTCCTGATGATGAGGACATGGGAATACCACCTCAGCACGTCTATGATGTTGACGAAACACAGGTGCCAACTGCTGCGTCTTTCTGCAGTGTGCAGACTGAACAGGAGGTCAGGGAGGAAGACTGGGTGGAAGACGATGCAGGGGACGATGAGGTCCTAGACCCCACATGGAATGAAGGTTGTGCCACTGACTTTCAGAGTTCAGAGGAAGAGGCAGTGGTGAGTCCGAGCCAACAGCGTAGCAAAAGATGGAGCAGTGGGCAAAAGCAGAACACCCACCGCCAAGAGAGTTCGCCTGCTACTGGCCACCGCCACCTGGGACCGAGCACCCCAAAGGCAGCTTCAAGGTGTTCCCTGCCGTGGCACTTCTTCAAACAATGTGCTGACGACAAGACCCGAGTGGTTTGCACTAGTGATGAGCGGCAGATGCCATATTCGATTTCGACGAAATTCGCGAATATTCGATAGAATATTCATTTTATATTCGTCGAAATCGAATATTCGTCATTATTCTTGTTATCGCGATTAATATGCGATTTAAATAATCGCATATTGCGATTTTAACTTAAAGGCTACTCTCCTATTGAAATAGCAATGCGATTAATTCAAGTTATAATAATCGAATTTCGATTTTAACTTAGCACTGCTATATTCCATATTCGTTAATTCTAGCCTAATATGAAATATAGCAGTGCTAAGTTAAAATCTAAATTCAATTATTATAACTTGAAATATTTATTTTATTTTATTTTTTTTCTTTCCCACTTCCCTAAAGTTGTTCTTACCTGTCCTTTGGATTCCTGGCTTCCTGGCTGCTCCAGTCAGTGCCCGTTGCCGCTTCTGCCGACTTCTGTGCTCATGGAGCGTCCCCATCACCATGGGAACGTCTCCATATACTAGAATGTACTGTCGGATTTGAGAATTACGTGAAAAATCGCAATTCGATTATTTCAAGTTATAATAATCAAATTTCGATTTTAACTTAGCACTGCTATATTTAATTCTAGCCTAATATGGAATATAGCAGTGCTAAGTTAAAATCGAAATTCGATTATTATAACTTGAATTAATCGAATTGCGATTTCAACTTGGACCTGGTTTACTATGGTTGGCTTGGTAGAATTAGCGAATATGACGAATGTATTCGTCATATTCCACAAAACGAAGATAACGAATGTATTCGTCATATTCCACAAAACGAAGATAACGAAGTATTCTGCATCTTCGTTTTAGCTACCTATTCATCAACTTCGCTAATTCTAGCAATCATATAGGAAAGTTTACTATAGAGACAGCTAAGTTTAATTCGCTATGCGATTATATTACTTTGCTTTTTTTTAATAAATAGAATAATTATAATAATTATCAGGTATTATAATTATTCTATTTATTTATTTTTTTAAAAAGCAGTCCTATAATCGCATAGCGAATTAACCTTAGCTGTCGCGATAGTAAACTTTCCTATATGATTGCTAGAATTAGCGAAGTTGATGAATAGGTAGCTAAAACGAAGATACAGAATACTTTGTTATCTTCGTTTTGTGGAATATGACGAATACATTCGTCATATTCGCTAATTCTACCAAGCCAACCATAGTAAACCAGGTCCAAGTTGAAATCGCAATTCGATTAATTCAAGTTATAATAATCGAATTTCGATTTTAACTTAGCACTGCTATATTCCATATTAGGCTAGAATTAAATATAGCAGTGCTAAGTTAAAATCGAAATTCGATTATTATAACTTGAAATAATCGAATTGCGATTTTTCACGTAATTCTCAAATCCGACAGTACATTCTAGTAACTTACGAATTGCGATTTTTCACGTAATTCTCAAATCCGACAGTACATTCTAGTATATGGAGACATTCCCATGGTGATGGGGACGCTCCATGAGCACGGAAGTCGGCAGAAGCGGCAACGGGCACTGACTGGAGCAGCCAGGAAGCCAGGAATCCAAAGGACAGGTAAGAACAACTTTAGGGAAGTGGGAAAGAAAAAAATATAACAATAAAAAATAAAAAAAATAAAAAGAAAAGAATATTCGAAATATCGAATTTATATCACTATATTTGAAATATTCGCGAATTAGCGAAGTGCCGATATTCGCGAAAAAAATTCGATATTCGAATATTCGCGCTCAACACTAGTTTGCACGTTGTGCCATCAGAGCCTGAAGCAAGGCATTAACGTTCTGAACCTTAGCACAACCTGCATGACCAGGCATCTGCATGGAAAGCATGAACTGCAGTGGAGTAAACACCTTAAAAACAAGGAACTGACTCAGGCTCCCCCTGCTACCTCTTCTGCTGCTGCCGCCTCGGCCTCATCCTCCGCCTCTGGAGGAACGTTGGCACCTGCCGCCCAGCAGACAGAGGATGTACCACCAACACCACCACCTCCATCACCAAGCATCTCCACCATGTCACACAGCAGCGTTCAGCTCTCCATCTCACAAACATTTGAGAGAAAGCGTAAATTCCCACCTAGCCACCCTCGATCCCTGGCCAGCATTTCTAAACTACTGGCCTATGAAATGCTGTCATTCAGGCTGGTGGACACAGACAGCTTCAAACAGCTCATGTCGCTTGCTGTCCCACAGCATGTTGTTGCCAGCCGCCACTACTTCTCCAAGAGAGCCGTGCCTTCCTTGCACAACCAAGTATCCTATAAGACAAAAACACAGAAATGAAGTGGCAATTCTGGAGGAGCTGCTCAGCCCCTAACACTGTGGCGTGTCTATTTAATGGAGGAGCAGCCCCACCGCATGTGGACCGCAATAATCGACTAACCCCAGCAAAATATGCATACAATGGAGGACGTCGACGCGGTCCACATGCACCACAAGAGCAAACTACACAGAATGTAGTAAATAAACATAGGAAACAAAGAGAGGATTTGCACCAACAAGAAATGCTACTGACTAAACAGGGGAGTCATACATGCAGGTATTAAAAGCTGAGACTTCCGCCAATATGTTCCAGTCAGGAAGATATCAGAGCCCATCACTGCACCACGTCACGGTCACTCAGCATGGCAGAGGGTCCTAGCCGCTGCTCTAACTATGGTTGTGAACACGGTCTGGGGGTGTTGTAATTCAGCACACAGCCAAGCCTCCACACAAAGGCCCAGCATGAATACTGTGGCAGTGCAATGTGAATGAGGCCAGGCCGTGAGCCACACCTATACCAGACCATGTGATGGAGGTTACCAGGTGCAACAGAGTGTCCAAACACACCCAAATCTAACAAGACAAAAACACAGAAATGAAGTGGCAATTCTGGAGGAGCTGCTCAGCCCCTAACACTGTGGCGTGTCTATTTAATGGAGGAGCAGCCCCACCGCATGTGGACCGCAATAATCGACTAACCCCAGCAAAATATGCATACAATGGAGGACGTCGACGCGGTCCACATGCACCACAAGAGCAAACTACACAGAATGTAGTAAATAAACATAGGAAACAAAGAGAGGATTTGCACCAACAAGAAATGCTACTGACTAAACAGGGGAGTCATACATGCAGGTATTAAAAGCTGAGACTTCCGCCAATATGTTCCAGTCAGGAAGATATCAGAGCCCATCACTGCACCACGTCACGGTCACTCAGCATGGCAGAGGGTCCTAGCCGCTGCTCTAACTATGGTGTGAACACGGTCTGGGGGTGTTGTAATTCAGCACACAGCCAAGCCTCCACACAAAGGCCCAGCATGAATACTGTGGCAGTGCAATGTGAATGAGGCCAGGCCGTGAGCCACACCTATACCAGACCATGTGATGGAGGTTACCAGGTGCAACAGAGTGTCCAAACACACCCAAATCTAACAAGACAAAAACACAGAAATGAAGTGGCAATTCTGGAGGAGCTGCTCAGCCCCTAACACTGTGGCGTGTCTATTTAATGGAGGAGCAGCCCCACCGCATGTGGACCGCAATAATCGACTAACCCAGCAAAATATGCATACAATGGAGGACATCGACGCGGTCCACATGCACCACAAGAGCAAACTACACAGAATGTAGTAAATAAACATAGGAAACAAAGAGAGGATTTGCACCAACAAGAAATGCTACTGACTAAACAGGGGAGTCATACATGCAGGTATTAAAAGCTGAGACTTCCGCCAATATGTTCCAGTCAGGAAGATATCAGAGCCCATCACTGCACCACGTCACGGTCACTCAGCATGGCAGAGGGTCCTAGCCGCTGCTCTAACTATGGTGTGAACACGGTCTGGGGGTGTTGTAATTCAGCACACAGCCAAGCCTCCACACAAAGGCCCAGCATGAATACTGTGGCAGTGCAATGTGAATGAGGCCAGGCCGTGAGCCACACCTATACCAGACCATGTGATGGAGGTTACCAGGTGCAACAGAGTGTCCAAACACACCCAAATCTAACAAGACAAAAACACAGAAATGAAGTGGCAATTCTGGAGGAGCTGCTCAGCCCCTAACACTGTGGCGTGTCTATTTAATGGAGGAGCAGCCCCACCGCATGTGGACCGCAATAATCGACTAACCCCAGCAAAATATGCATACAATGGAGGACGTCGACGCGGTCCACATGCACCACAAGAGCAAACTACACAGAATGTAGTAAATAAACATAGGAAACAAAGAGAGGATTTGCACCAACAAGAAATGCTACTGACTAAACAGGGGAGTCATACATGCAGGTATTAAAAGCTGAGACTTCCGCCAATATGTTCCAGTCAGGAAGATATCAGAGCCCATCACTGCACCACGTCACGGTCACTCAGCATGGCAGAGGGTCCTAGCCGCTGCTCTAACTATGGTGTGAACACGGTCTGGGGGTGTTGTAATTCAGCACACAGCCAAGCCTCCACACAAAGGCCCAGCATGAATACTGTGGCAGTGCAATGTGAATGAGGCCAGGCCGTGAGCCACACCTATACCAGACCATGTGATGGAGGTTACCAGGTGCAACAGAGTGTCCAAACACACCCAAATCTAACAAGACAAAAACACAGAAATGAAGTGGCAATTCTGGAGGAGCTGCTCAGCCCCTAACACAGTGGCGTGTCTATTTAATGGAGGAGCAGCCCCACCGCATGTGGACCGCAATAATCGACTAACCCCAGCAAAATATGCATACAATGGAGGACGTCGACGCGGTCCACATGCACCACAAGAGCAAACTACACAGAATGTAGTAAATAAACATAGGAAACAAAGAGAGGATTTGCACCAACAAGAAATGCTACTGACTAAACAGGGGAGTCATAATTGCAGGTATTAAAAGCTGAGACTTCCGCCAATATGTTCCAGTCAGGAAGATATCAGAGCCCATCACTGCACCACGTCACGGTCACTCAGCATGGCAGAGGGTCCTAGCCGCTGCCATGCTCTTGTGGTGCATGTGGACCGCGTCGACGTCCTCCATTGTATGCATATTTTGCTGGGGTTAGTCGATTATTGCGGTCCACATGCGGTGGGGCTGCTCCTCCATTAAATAGACACGCCACAGTGTTAGGGGCTGAGCAGCTCCTCCAGAATTGCCACTTCATTTCTGTGTTTTTGTCTTGTTAGATTTGGGTGTGTTTGGACACTCTGTTGCACCTGGTAACCTCCATCACATGGTCTGGTATAGGTGTGGCTCACGGCCTGGCCTCATTCACATTGCACTGCCACAGTATTCATGCTGGGCCTTTGTGTGGAGGCTTGGCTGTGTGCTGAATTACAACACCCCCAGACCGTGTTCACACCATAGTTAGAGCAGCGGCTAGGACCCTCTGCCATGCTGAGTGACCGTGACGTGGTGCAGTGATGGGCTCTGATATCTTCCTGACTGGAACATATTGGCGGAAGTCTCAGCTTTTAATACCTGCATGTATGACTCCCCTGTTTAGTCAGTAGCATTTCTTGTTGGTGCAAATCCTCTCTTTGTTTCCCAAGTATCCTATAAAATCAAGTGTGCACTGCGCAACGCCATCTGTGGCAAGGTCCACCTAACCACAGATACGTGGACCAGTAAGCACGGCCAGGGACGCTATATCTCCCTAACTGCACACTGGGTAAATGTAGTGGCAGCTGGGCCCCAGGCGGAGAGCTCTTTGGTGCACGTCCTTCCGCCGCCAAGGATCGCAGAACAACATTCCTTGCCTCCTGTAGCCTGCTCCTTCTACTCGGCTTCCTCCTCCTCTTCTTCCACCTGCTCATCCAGTCAGCCACACACCCTCACCACCAACTTCAGCACAGCCCGGGGTAAACGTCAGCAGGCCATTCTGAAACTCATATGTTTGGGGGACAGGCCCCACACCGCGCAGGAGTTGTGGCGGGGTATTGAACAACAGACCGACGAGTGGTTGCTGCCGGTGAGCCTCAAGCCGGCTCATCGGTGGTGAGCCGGTGGTGGGCCTGGTGGTGTGCGATAATGGGCGAAATCTCGTCGCAGCTCTGGGACTAGCCAGTTTGACGCACATCCTTTGCCTGGCGCATGTGCTGAATAGTGATGAGCGGCAGGGGTCATATTCGAATTCGCGATATTTCGCGATTATTTTGTAGAATATTCGTCAAAAATTCTCAAATTCGAAAAAATTTTACTCCAAAATATCGGAAAGGTAATGATTGTGTAATATGCGAATTTTTAGAATTCGAATTTTCGGATTCAAATTTTTTTATTGCGAATTTTTCAACTTACAACTATTAGACAAAGAAGATTATAGCACTATATTAGCTAAATTGCTCTATATTCGATTTTTTTTCTAATATTCTCTATATTGCTATAACTTAGTTATAAAAGAAAAAAAAATCAAAAAAAAAATTTGAATATTCGAAATTACGAATATATATAACTATATTCGAAATATTCACGAATTTTCGAAGTACCTATATTCGCAATAAAAATTCGAAATTCGAATATTCGTGATCAACACTAGTGCTGAATTTGGTGTGCAGAAGTTCGTTCACAACTACCCCGACATGCTGCATAAAGTGCGGGCCGTCTGTGCGCGCTTCCGGCGTTCACATCCTGCCGCTGCTCGCCTGTCTGCGCTACAGCGTAACTTCGGCCTTTGCGCTCACCGCCTCATATGCGACGTGCCCACCAGGTGGAACTCCACCTTGCACATGCTGGACAGACTGTGCGAGCAGCAGCAGGCCATAGTAGAGTTTCAGCTGCAGCACGCACGGGTCAGTCGCACTGCGGAACAGCACCACTTCACCACCAATGACTGGGCCTCCATGCGAGACCTGTGTGCCCTGTTGCGCTGTTTCAAGTACTCCACCAACATGGCCAGTGGCGATGACGCCGTTATCAGCGTTACAATACCACTTCTATGTCTTCTTGAGAAAACACTTAGGGCGATGATGGAAGAGGAGGTGGACCAGGAGGAGGAGGAAGAGGGGTCATTTTTAGCACTTTCAGGCCAGTCTCTTAGAAGTGACTCAGAGGGAGGATTTTTGCAACAGCAGGACAGCAATACAGATGACTGTGCTGAGGCAGCGGAGGGAGAGGCGTGTCCCTTTCCCTTCCTCTGATAGGCTGCAGGTAAGTATAAGTGTTTATTTTTTTTGGTGTACAATACTGGTGGATACTGGTACATAATGGGGGTCTCTGGCTACTGGCACATAATGGGGGTCTCTGGCTACTGGCACATAATGGGGGTCTCTGGCTACTGGCACATAATGGGGGTCTCTGGCTACTGGCACATAATGGGGGTCTCTGGCTACTGGCACATAATGGGGGGCTGTCATTACTGGCACATAATGGGGGGGCTGTCATTACTGGCACATAATGGTGGCTGTCATTACTGGCACATGATGGGGGGGCTGTCATTACTGGCACATAATGGTGGCCTGTCATTACTGGCACATAATGGTGGCTGTCATTACTGGCACATGATGGGGGGGCTGTTATTACTGGCACATGATGGGGGGGCTATTACTGGCACATGATGGGGGGCTGTTATTACTGGCACATGATGGGGGCTGTTATTACTGGCACATGATGGGGGGCTGATATTACTGGCACATGATGGGGGCTGTTATTACTGGCACATGATGGGGGGGCTGTTATTACTGGCACATGATGGGGGCTTTTATTACTGGCACATGATGGGGGGGCTGTTTTTACTGGCACATGATGGGGGGGCTGTTATTACTGGCACATTATTTGGGGCACTATAGGGGCATCTACTGAGGCCACAAAGAAGGGGTGTTTTATATGGGGGGCTCTGTACAGTAGAATTTTATACTGGGACACATTATGGTGGGTACTATGAGGAAGGGGGGAGAGGAGTACTATGGGGTCATCTATGGGGGCACTAAAAAGAGGTATTTTATACTTGCAAATTATGAGGGACACTGAGGGCATCTACTGGGGCATTTTATACTGGTACATTATGGGGGGCACTAGGAGGAAGGGGGGAGAGGAGCACTATGAGGCATTTACTGGGGGCACTATATAGGGGTATTTTATACTGGAACATTATGGGGGCACTATGGGGACATTAGCTCAACTGGGGGCATTACAAGGGGGTATTTTTATGGTATATTTATGGTGGGCTTTATTACTCCCACATGGTATGACCCCCTAGTAGCAGCACCATCCTCTCCCTGCTCTGCTATTCCTCTGCCCCTTCTCCAAATCCTTATTATGAAATCTTTATCATTAGGATAAAACACAACATCAGCTCCGGCGAACCCCCCAGCAAAGTGTTGAAGTGGTGTCCGAGATCCCCAAGGGCCAAGCCAAGTAATTGTAAGTTTTCATGTGAAATATGTTTGTTTGTTATACACATATAGCATACACTGTGCCACACAATATACAGTATACCTCTACACTGTGTAGTCTGTTCTATAAGCACCATTGTTTTGTGGCAGCGGACAGAAAATAATCTGGAAGTGCCCCTCCTGAGACCAGGCTCTGGATCCGCCACTGCACAGCTCATGCATTATTATACTTTGTGATAATGAATATGCCCGTCCCCTTCATTACATTCTCAGAAACAAGCAGAGCATGGATGTCAATAAAATTTTGCACCCCCCCCCCCCTGGAAAAATTTCTGCGGACGCCCATGGACAGGGCCCACTACTGGAGGACGAGGATGAGGTGGAGGAGGATGAGGATGAAGCATGTTCACAGTGGGGTAGCACCCAACGCAGCTCTGGCCCATCACTGGTGCGTGGCTGGGGGGAAACGGAGGACGATGACGATACGCCTCCCACAGAGGACAGCTTGTCCTTACCCCTGGGCAGCCTGGCACACATGAGCGACTACATGCTGCAGTGCCTGCGCAATGACAGCAGAGTTGCCCACATTTTAACGTGTGCTGACTACTGGGTGGCCACCCTGCTGGATCCCCGGTACAAAGACAATGTGCCCACCTTACTTCCTGCACTGGAGCGTGATAGGAAGATGCGCGAGTACAAGCGCACGTTGGTAGACGCGCTACTGAGAGCATTCCCAAATGTCACAGGGGAACAAGTGGAAGCCCAAGGCGAAGGCAGAGGAGGAGCAAGAGTTCGCCAACGCAGCTGTGTCACGGCCAGCTTCTCTGAGGGCAGGGTTAGCATGGCAGAGATGTGGAAAAGTTTTGTCACCACGCCACAGCTAACTGCACCACCACCTGATACGGAATGTGTTAGCAGGAGGCAACATTTCACTAACATGGTGGAACAGTACCTGTGCACACCCCTCCACGTACTGACTGATGGTTCGGCCCCATTCAACTTCTGGGTCTCCAAATTGTCCACGTGGCCAGAGCTAGCCTTTTATGCCTTGGAGGTGCTGGCCTGCCCGGCGGCCAGCGTTTTGTCTGAACTTGTATTCAGCACGGCAGGGGGCGTCATTACAGACAAACGCAGCCGCCTGTCTACAGCCAATGTGGACAAGCTGACGTTCATAAAAATGAACCAGGCATGGATTCCACAGGACCTGTCCATCCCTTGTGCAGATTAGACATTTATAACTACCTCCCCTTAACCATATATTCTTGTACTCCAGGGCACTTCCTCATTCAATTCTCTTTTTTTAATTTTACCATTATATTGCGGGGCAACCCAAAGTTGAATGAACCTCTCCTCTGTCTGGGTGCCGGGGCCTAAAAATATCTGACAGTGGCCTGTTCCAGTGGTGGGTGACATGAAGCATGATTCTCTGCTATGACATGAAGCCTGATCCTCTGCTATGGGACCTCTCTCCTCTGTCTGGGTGACAGGGCCTAAATATCTGACAGTGGCCTGTTCCAGTGGTGGGTGACATGAAACCCGATTCTCTGCTATGACATGAAGCCTGATTCTCTGCTATGGGACCTCTCTCCTCTGTCTGGGTGTCGGGGCCTAAAAATATCTGACAGTGGCCTGTTCCAGTGGTGGGTGACATGAAGCCTGATTCTCTGCTATGGGACCTCTCTCCTCTGTCTGGGTACCGGGGCCTAAAAATATCTGACAGTGGCCTGTTCCAGTGGTGGTTGACATGAAGCCTGATTCTTTGCTATGACATGAAGCCTGAATCTCTGCTATGGGACCTCTCTCCTCTGTCTGGGTGCCGGGGCCTAAATATCTGACAGTGGTCTGTTCCAGTGGTGGGTGACATGAAGCCTGATTCTCTGCTATGGGACCATCTTTCAGGGGATCATCCTCACAGATACGGCTTCAGGACACCAGCCAGGTTCAAGGTCCAAACAATGCATTTATTGTGGCACCCCAGCAAAAGTCGAACAAAACAATAATAAATAAACACCTTGCCCGTCTGGGCTCTACCTAAACACAGTCATATCCCTGACGCACATAAAGCACCGTTCACACACATCATCACATGTGGCTTTCTTAGCCAGTAGTCCAGCTCACTTCCAAGCTGTCACAAAGTCAGTCCAGGCTATCTCCCAGCCTCATGGTCCCTCAGCCTTGCCCGACTGAGACCACATTCACAGAGCCTCCAGGCCTCTGTCCACGGGTTACACACTCCACCCTTGCTGACACTTTGGGAGGTGCTTTATGGCAGCCTGAGTACCTCCAGCTGGTCTCACCTGTGGTGGAATAGGGGTGTGGACTGCACTATCCACCCCTTCCTTGCCTCTAACCTGTGTGAAAACTGTCACTGTCTCACACCTGCCTGAAAAAAAAGAACAATTCATGTTGCTACACTATCTGTCCCTTCTGTTGCAGTTCTCCCTGACTAAGACACAGCCGTACCACGTGTCATCGGGTGCTATATAGTGTTTCGGCCAGCCAATCACTGTAATGCCAGTAACCAACATTGCTACGGCATTACAGTGAGTGCCAGTACTGCCCTGCATGTTTATTGGCTGTGTAGCAGCCAACAAACGTGCGGGGAGGAGACTCGAGCATCGAGCTCGAGCAACGCACTCGAGCACACGCTGTGTTCGGCCGAACACCGCGATATGCCGAGCATTGCGATGCGATGCTTGAGTCAAAATAGTGTTCGGCCGAACATGCTCGCCCAACAGTACTGCTTGCCGCTGCTTATTTATAGATTTGCTTTAAAGGAAATCTGTCAGCAAATGACCCCACCCCCCCAATAGTGCTATCATGCCACAATAAGTAGGTGAAAAGACAGTTGGGGTCACTTAGCAAACTGGTGTAAGGTAGAACTGGCTTAGTTGCCCATAGCAACCAATTGGATTCGACCTTTTATTTTTCACAGCTCCTTTGGAAAATGAAAGTGGACTCTGATTGGTTGCTATGGGAAACTATAGCTATGGGAAACTTTACACCAGTTTAATAAATGACCCCAAGTGAATCCAAATATGTAACTTTTATGTTTGAACTCGCCTGCCTTCTCCAATAATCCACAGAAAGTCAGTGCTTTATATGCTCTTCTGTTTGTTACAAGCAACAGCAATCTCTAGCCCGTTTCTTGGGCTAGTTGCTGTGCAGCTGACTTACATCTAAATCTGGTTCTGTTATCAATAGAGATGGGCGAATTTCTTGAAATTAATTTTGGGTCAGATTTGAAGAAACTGGTCAGCAGATTAATTTCAGGTTCACAGAAATTTGACCCATATCAAAACTGCCTTGGAAATTAGCCTTGGAAATTGGTGTATGACACTCTGTGGTCTCCTAGGACTATATCCAACCCATTTCAAGCTCTTAAAGACCAAGTCAACATTAATAATGTCAAATTAACAGCGACATACACTCACCTAAAGAATTATTAGGAACACCATACTAATACGGTGTTGGACCCCCTTTTGCCTTCAGAACTGCCTTAATTCTACGTGGCATTGATTCAACAAGGTTCTGATAGCATTCTTTAGAAATGTTGGCCCATATTGATAGGATAGCATCTTGCAGTTGATGGAGATTTGAGGGATGCACATCCAGGGCATGAAGCTCCCGTTCCACCACATCCCAAAGATGCTCTATTGGGTTGAGATCTGGTGACTGTGGGGGCCATTTTAGTACAGTGAACTCATTGTCATGTTCAAGAAACCAATTTGAAATTATTCGAGCTTTGTGACATGGTGCATTATCCTGCTGGAAGTAGCCATCAGAGGATGGATACATGTTCTCATTCTGTTTACGCCAAATTCGGACTCTACCATTTGAATGTCTCAACAGAAATCGAGACTCATCAGACCAGGCAACATTTTTCCAGTCTTCAATAGTCCAATTTTGGTGAGCTCGTGCAAATTGTAGCCTCTTTTTCCTATTTGTAGTGGAGATGAGTGGTACCCGGTGGGGTCTTCTGCTGTTGTAGCCCATCCGCCTCAAGGTTGTGCGTGTTGTGGCTTCACAAATGCTTTGCTGCATACCTCGGTTGTAACGAGTGGTTATTTCAGTCAACGTTGCTCTTCTATCAGCTTGAATCAGTCGGCCCATTCTCCTCTGACCTCTAGCATCCACAAGGCATTTTTGCCCACAGGACTGCCGCATACTGGTTGTTTTTCCCTTTTCCCACCGATCTTTGTAAACCCTAGAAATGGTTGTGCGTGAAAATCCCAGTAACGGAGCAGATTGTGAAATACTCAGACCGGCCCGTCAAAATTGCTTAAATCACCTTTCTTTCCCATTCTGACATTCAGTTTGGAGTTCAGGAGATTGTCTTGACCAGGACCACAACCCTAAATGCATTGAAGCAACTGCCATGTGATTGGTTGACTAGATAATTGCATTAATGAGAAATAGAACAGGTGTTCCTAATAATTCTTTAGGTGAGTGTATATGGCAATGTGTAAATGGATACTTGCCAGTGGAAACAGAAAGCATGTTTAAAAAAAAAAAATTGCACTGTCGGATTTGTTATGCATATGCAATTGTCTTTAGAGGAATATGTCTGCCGGTATTTATACACATACAGTGGTATTGAAATAAAAAATGGCTTGTTTTGAACAAGTGGCCCAAACAGGGCTCATGGGCCTTGGTGCAAGAGTTCAGCTTGGACCCCTCTTCCCTCAGTGCTTTGTGGCAAGCGGCACGTAGCCCTTGGCCCCCATGCCAAATTATTGCCCTAACCCCTAGGCAGCTTAAAACCAGGATACGCGAACACCTAAACTATATAGCCAATCCCCAAGCTACAGGAATATCCAGTGCAGCAAATAATTGTATTATCAAACACAACAGAAATGTGGATAGCTTTCAGGTAAATGCGATTGAGAAAGTGTCACTTCCTTTCAGGGGTGGTAATCTAAAGAAAATAATATTATTACGTGAGGCTTTCTGGATATTTAGATTAGACACCTGTTTTACCGTCAGGACTCAATCAGAAAAAGGAATTGATGTACCTGTATCAATAGTCTCTCACATGTATTTAAAATTCCATTTATTCGTTTCCACTTTAGATAGAGAATTTAAATATGTTTTTTTAGATTTTTTGTTTGGATGAGGTGCATTGTCAGCACGGGCCATCTGTGTCTCAAGATCTACACACACATGAATTGAAAACCCAGTCATTTATAGTCTGAGCACCTACCAAGATTAGGGAATTAATTGATCTCCGCCTAGATTTGGAACTAGGAGACTGTTCACACATTGCGGCTGGAGGTGCTCTTTTTTGATTATACTCAAGATACACCTTTGTATTTTTATATTGTGTTTTTAATTTCACTTGTTTGTTTTTAATTACACTTTTTTGTTCAACTATCCAAAGAACGAGTCCGGTCCACTCCGTGCACCGAATATGTATGGTGAGCTGGAACTATTTTTACTTATGAGTACAGTATATGAAATCAAGTTTTACATTCCTGCAACCAACTGGCATTGTTACACTCTGTGTTTACATAGTTCTTTTATGTTGGCCTACCAGAGGATTTGAATTCTGTAATTTTCCTTTTAAAATATTACACATTACTAGATATTATAGTATAAAAATGTGTTGATAAGAAAAGTTTGGAAAGCCAAACAACTAGAAGTCTGTAAAACTGGGTTAATAAAACATAGAATGCTGAAGTATGTGTCAGGTGTAACCTTTGTAACTTTGCTTGTCACTAATTTTTCCATTAGAGACCTCATAAGCAGCTCCTGCATATCAGTCACTGTGTACCTTGACAGTTTTAACCTTCCCAAGTGGTTAAGCACACCATCTTTAATGCAGCCTATTGACCAAAGCAATAAGCCGTTCTATATAGTGTATTAAAGTCATTTTCCACATGCTACCTCAGCATGACCCATTGTTCATGCACGCTCCTGCTGACCATGGAAAACCAGTATCCCATATTAAATTGCTACACTTTAGGCTGTTACACCAGTTAAACAATGAGTCCCCAACTGAATTGTTTTCTTCTTTCATAGCCTAAAAAGCACAGCGATTATCACAAGTGCTCAACATGCAATTTTAAACTGTCAAGACGAAAATAACCCCACACATCATTTTTAAACTCAAAATGCAGCATATTTTGGCTTTAGTATCTTTATTCATGTGCGCAGGCTCAGCTCCTTGATTCCCGGATGAGTAAAGGTACCATTAGCAAGAGGATGAGAAGTCGCTTTGAAAGATTTGGACCCACTTCTTTAAAACTAAACCTTTCCCTTGGTAAAAATCTATTTTATTCACATGCTTTTTGACAAATGAGTTCAATCTAAATGTTGTGCCCTTCCCTTGACCCTCACTACTACAAACAATAGGTTAGACGTTGCTGGTGGAGACAGCGTTCCACATTAATGATTTCAAAATGGCTGAGGCCAAAAAACTGGGTGATAGTGACAAATCATTCCAGGTGATCACTGTAATTGGAGAAGCAGTGCATGCAATCATTCAGGGAAGAAGATTTCTGCTCTCTCATTATAGTTAATAGATTCTAAGAGTGCTGGATGAGTATTGTCCTAATTTAATCATCCTCTAATAACGTTGAACACTTCATTTTCTTCGTCAAATGACATGAAATGGACACACACATGTTAAGTTCAGCATTAAAAACAGATGGATCTCCTAATGACCAATTTCACTCTGTGTATACTGATGAATTCCTTTTATTGCACCATTTTAATATCAACTATATGATTAAGAATTGCAATTGCATCCTGCCATCTAACATAGACTCATTTAACATATTGTCTTTATTGTTATTTAATCTGTAAATGATTTTTGCAAAGCTTGTAAGTAATTCCAGATCCTCACTCTATAGTGGGTGCTTTACATTGTCTCCAAAATTATTTAAAAAAACTCTACAGTTTCTACAGACTTATCTTGGCAAGTGATAATGCAGGAATATAATATAAATATTACATGTAGACCATTATCTGTAGTATAAGTAATAGAGATGAACGAGTCGATTCTTTAGAATCAAAATTCAATGAAAATTTTGGTGAATTTTAGTTCTAAGGAAAGGGGGAGAGGGAGATAAAGAGAGAGAGAGAGAGAGAGAGAGACAGATGGAGATAGCGAGAGAGAGGGAGCACCTAGAATGTGGCTTAAATTGTGCTAAACACTGGCGCAATTTGGCACATACAGGGAGTGCAGAATTATTAGGCAAGTTGTATTTTTGAGGATTCATTTTATTATTGAACAACAACCATGTTCTCAATGAACCCAAAAATCTCATTAATATCAAAGCTGAACATTTTTGGAAGTAGTTTTTAGTTTGTTTTTAGTTTTAGCTATTTTAGGGGGATATCTGTGTGTGCAGGTGACTATTACTGTGCATAATTATTAGGCAACTTAACAAAAAACAAATATATACCCATTTCAATTATTTATTTTTACCAGTGAAACCAATATAACATCTCAACATTCACAAATATAAATTTCTGACATTCAAAAACAAAACAAAAACAAATCAGTGACCAATATAGCCACCTTTCTTTGCAAGGACACTCAAAAGCCTGCCATCCATGGATTCTGTCAGTGTTTTGATCTGTTCACCATCAACATTGCGTGCAGCAGCAACCACAGCCTCCCAGACACTGTTCAGAGAGGTGTACTGTTTTCCCTCCTTGTAAATCTCACATTTGATGATGGACCACAGGTTCTCAATGGGGTTCAGATCAGGTGAACAAGGAGGCCATGTCATTAGATTTTCTTCTTTTATACCCTTTCTTGCCAGCCACGCTGTGGAGTACTTGGACGCGTGTGATGGAGCATTGTCCTGCATGAAAATCATGTTTTTCTTGAAGGATGCAGACTTCTTCCTGTACCACTGCTTGAAGAAGGTGTCTTCCAGAAACTGGCAGTAGGACTAGGAGTTGAGCTTGACTCCATCCTCAACCCTAAAAGGCCCCACAAGCTCATCTTTGATGATACCAGCCCAAACCAGTACTCCACCTCCACCTTGCTGGCGTCTGAGTCAGACTGGAGCTCTCTGCCCTTTACCAATCCAGCCACGGGCCCATCCATCTGACCCATCAAGACTCACTCTCATTTCATCAGTCCATAAAACCTTAGAAAAATCAGTCTTGAGATATTTCTTGGCCCAGTCTTGACGTTTCAGCTTGTGTGTCTTGTTCAGTGGTGGTCGTCTTTCAACCTTTCTTACCTTGGCCATGTCTCTGAGTATTGCACACCTTGTGCTTTTGGGCACTCCAGTGATGTTGCAGCTCTGAAATATGGCCAAACTGGTGGCAAGTGGCATCTTGGCAGCTGCACGCTTGACTTTTCTCAGTTCATGGGCAGTTATTTTGCGCCTTGGTTTTTCCACACGCTTCTTGCGACCCTGTTGACTATTTTGAATGAAACGCTTGATTGTTCGATGATCACGCTTCAGAAGCTTTGCAATTTTAAGAGTGCTGCATCCCTCTGCAAGATATCTCACTATTTTTGACTTTTCTGAGCCTGTCAAGTCCTTCTTTTGACCCATTTTGCCAAAGGAAAGGAAGTTGCCTAATAATTATGCACACCTGATATAGGGTGTTGATGTCATTAGACCACACCCCTTCTCATTACAGAGATGCACATCACCTAATATGCTTAATTGGTAGTAGGCTTTCGAGCCTATACAGCTTGGAGTAAGACAACATGCATAAAGAGGATGATGTGGTCAAAATACTCATTTGCCTAATAATTCTGCACGCAGTGTATAGGTTGAGAGAAATTTCCTGCGCCTAGGACGATGTGGTTTCATGGGAAAGGGGGATGGTATAAGATGCAACATTTTGCAACATTGCACCATAATTATGGAGTAAAATTGCGTCTTAAAGTAAGCCAATCAACAGTTGGTATAGAGTTAAACAAATTCCCTGCAACACATTTATCATCAAGTCTGAGACATAGTGATAAATCTTGTGCAGGTCTAAACTGCCTGTTTAAGTTTATGCCATCTATAGGATTAGTCTATGTGCCCCACAGATTTAACATGTTGCATTTGTAAAAAATGCAAAAACATTTCTTTCATTCATTAATGTGTTTTTAATGAGCAACACAATAGTGATGAGCGGCAGGGGCAATATTCGAATTTGTGATATTTCGCGAATATTTGGGCGAATATTCGCCATATATTTGAGAACTCGAGAATTCGTTATCTCCAGTCATTATTTTCTTGATTGCGGAAATCGGCAATTGAAAAATTTGCATTACGAAAATTCGCAATCAACACTACTCCTAAAGTCAAAGATATGTCAGCCTTCTCATTAGCCCACAAGCTAGAAGCAGGGAGGGATCATGTGTACTGATTTAAAAAAAATCTTGAATATTCGAAATTGCGAATATATATCACTATATTCTAAATATTCACGAATTCTCGAAGTGCTGATATTCGCGATAAAAAAATCGCAATTCAAATATTCGTGATCAATACTACAACACAATAGGCACACGTGCATCTACACTAACTCTGCAAAACATAAACTGAGGTTCAGTTCTTCAAAGTGCTGTCTAATTGAAATTAACTTAATTATGTTTGAATCGTCTGATCTATACTGTAACGGAACTCCTGGCACCCCTACCGGGTACCTCCGTTGATGGATGCTCCTAGTTAGAGTTGAGCGAACACCTGGATGTTCGGGTTCGAGAAGTTCGGCCGAACTTCCCGGAAATGTTCGGGTTTGGGATCCCCGAACCCGAACCCCATTGAAGTCAATGGGGACCCAAACTTTTCGACACTAAAAAGGCTGTAAAACAGCCCAGGAAAGGGCTAGAGGGCTGCAAAAGGCAGCAACATGTAGTTAAATCCCCTGCAAACAAATGTGGATAGGGAAATGAATAAAAATAAAAATAAAATAAATAAAAATTAACCAATATCAATTGGAGAGAGGTCCCATAGCAGAGAATCAGGCTTCATGTCAGCAGAGAATCAGTCTTCATGTCATAGCAGAGAATCAGGCTTCACGTCAGCCAAAACTGGAACAGTCCATTGTCATATATTTAGGCCCCGGCACCCAGACAGAGGAGAGAGGTCCCATAACAGAGATTCAGGCTACATGTCAGCAGAGAATCAGTCTTCATGTCATAGCAGAGAATCAGGCTTCACGTCAGCCAAAACTGGAACAGTCCATTGTCAGATATTTAGGCCCCGGCACCCAGAAAGAGGAGAGAGGTCCCATAGCAGAGATTCAGGCTTCATGTCATAGCAGAGAATCATGCTTCACGTCACCCAACACTGGAACAGGCCACTGTCAGATATTTTTAGGCCCCGGCACCCAGACAGAGGAGAGGTTCATTCAACTTTGGGTTGCCCCGCAATATAATGGTAAAATGAAAATAAAAATAGGATTGAATGAGGAAGTGCCCTGGAGTACAATAATATATGGTTAAGGGGAGGTAGTTAATGTCTAATCTGCACAAGGGATGGACAGGTCCTGTGGGATCCATGCCTGGTTCATTTTTATGAACGTCAGCTTGTCTACATTGGCTATAGACAGGCGGCTGCGTTTGTCTGTAATGACGCCCCCTGCCGTGCTGAATACACGTTCAGACAAAACGCTGGCCGCCGGGCAGGCCAGCCCCTCCAAGGCATAAAAGGCTAGCTCTGGCCACGTGGACAATTTGGAGACCCAGAAGTTGAATGGGGCCGAACCATCAGTCAGTACGTGGAGGGGTGTGCACACGTACTGTTCCACCATGTTAGTGAAATGTTGCCTCCTGCTAACACGTTCCGTATCAGGTGGTGGTGCAGTTAGCACAAAACTTTTCCACATCTCTGCCATGCTAACCCTGCCCTCAGAGGAGCTGGCCGTGACACAGCTGCGTTAGTGACCTCTTGCTCCTCCTCTGCCTTCGCCTTGGGCTTCCACTTGTTCCCCTGTGACATTTGGAAAAGCTCTCAGTAGCGCGTCTACCAATGTGCGCTTGTACCCGCGCATCTTCCTATCACGCTCCAGTGCAGGAAGTAAGGTGGGCACATTGTCTTTGTACCGTGGATCCAGCAGGGTGGCAACCCAGTAGTCTGCACACGTTAAAATGTGGGCAACTCTGCTGTCGTTGCGCAGGCACTGCAGCATGTAGTCGCTCATGTGTGCCAGGCTGCCCAGAGGTAAGGACAAGCTGTCCTCTGTGGGAGGCGTATCGTCATCGTCCTGCGTTTCCCCCCAGCCACGCACCAGTGATGGGCCCGAGCTGCGTTGGGTGTCACCCCGCTGTGAACATGCTTCATCCTCATCCTCCTCCACCTCCTCCTCATCCTCGTCCTCCTCGTCCTCCAGTAGTGGGCCCTGGCTGGCCACATTTGTACCTGGCCTCTGCTGTTGCAAAAAAACTCCCTCTAAGTCACTTCTAAGAGACTGGCCTGAAAGTGCTAAAAATGTCCCATCTTCCTCCTCCTCCTCCTCCTGGGCCACCTCCTCTTCCATCATCGCCCTATGTGTTTTCTTAAGAAGGAGACATAGAAGTGGTATTGTAACGCTGATAACGGCGTCATCGCCACTGGCCATGTTGGTGAAGTACTCGAAACAGCGCAACAGGGCACACAGATCTCGCATGGAGGCCCAGTCATTGGTGGTGAAGTGGTGCTGTTCCGCAGTGCGACTGACCCGTGCGTGCTGCAGCTGAAACTCCACTATGGCCTGCTGCTGCTCGCACAGTCTGTCCAGCATGTGCAAGGTGGAGTTCCACCTGGTGGGCACGTCGCATATGAGGCGGTGAGCGGGAAGGCGGAAGTTACGCTGTAGCGCAGACAGGCGAGCAGCGGCAGGATGTGAACCCCGGAAGCGCGCACAGACGGCCCGCACTTTATGCAGCAGCTCTGACATGTCGGGGTAGTTGTGAATGAACTTCTGCACCACCAAATTCAGCACATGCACCAGGCAAGGGATGTGCGTCAAACCGGCTAGTCCCAGAGCTGCAACGAGATTTCGCCCATTATCGCACACCACCAGGTCAGACTTGAGACTCACTGGCAGCAACCACTCGTCGGTCTGTTGTTCTATACCCCGCCACAACTCCTGTGCGGTGTGGGGCCTGTCCCCCAAACATATGAGTTTCAGAATGGCCTGCTGACGTTTACCCCGGGCTGTGCTGAAGTTGGTGGTGAAGGTGTGTGGCTGACTGGATGAGCAGGTGGAAGAAGAGGAGGAGGAAGCCGAGTAGGAGGAGGAGGCAACAGGAGGCAAAGAATGTTGCCCTGCGATCCTTGGCGGCTGAAGGACGTGCGCCAAACAGCTCTCCGCCTGGGGCTCAGCCACCACTACATTTAGCCAGTGTGCAGTTAGGGAGATATAGCGTCCCTGGCCGTGCTTACTGGTCCACGTATCTGTGGTTAGGTGGACCTTGCCACAGATGGCGTTGCGCAGTGCACACTTGATTTTATCGGATACTTGGTTGTGCAGGGAAGGCACGGCTCTCTTGGAGAAGTAGTGGCGGCTGGGAACAACATACTGTGGGACAGCAAGCGACATGAGCTGTTTGAAGCTGTTTGTGTCCACCAGCCTGAATGACAGCATTTCATAGGCCAGTAGTTTAGAAATGCTGGCATTCATGGCCAGTGATCGAGGGTGGCTAGGTTGGAATTTACGCTTTCTCTCAAATGTTTGTGAGATAGAGAGCTGAACGCTGCCGTGTGACATGGTTGAGATGCTTGGTGACGGAGGTGGTGGTGTTGGTGGTACATCCCCTGTTTGCTGGGCGGCAGGTGCCAACATTTCTCCAGAGGCGGAGGAAGAGGCCGAGGCGGCAGCAGCAGAAGAGGTAGCAGGGGGAGCCTGAGTGAGTTCCTTGTTTTTAAGGTGTTTACTCCACTGCAGTTCATGCTTTGCATGCAGGTGCCTGGTCATGCAGGTTGTGCTAAGGTTCAGAACGTTAATGCCTCGCTTCAGGCTCTGATGGCACAGCGTGCAAACCACTCGGGTCTTGTCGTCAGCACATTGTTTGAAGAAGTGCCATGCCAGGGAACTCCTTGAAGCTGCCTTTGGGGTGCTCGGTCCCAGATGGCGGCGGTCAGTAGCAGGAGGTGTCTCTTGGCGGCGGGTGTTCTGCTTTTGCCCACTGCTCCCTCTTTTGCTACGCTGTTGGCTCGGTCTCCCCACTGCCTCTTCCTCCGAACTGTGAAAGTCAGTGGCACGACCTTCATTCCATGTGGGGTCTTGGACCTCATCATCCCCTGCATCGTCTTCCACCCAGTCTTCCTCCCTGACCTCCTGTTCAGTCTGCACACTGCAGAAAGACGCAGCAGTTGGCACCTGTGTTTCGTCATCATCAGAGATGTGCTGAGGTGGTATTCCCATGTCCTCATCATCAGGAAACATAAGTGGTTGTGCGTCAGTGCATTCTATGTCTTCCACCGCTGGGGAAGGGCTAGGTGGATGCCCTTGGGAAACCCTGCCAGCAGAGTCTTCAAACAGCATAAGAGACTGCTGCATAACTTGAGGCTCAGACAGTTTCCCTGATATGCATGGGGTGATATGACAGACTGATGGGCTTGGTTTTCAGGCGCCATCTGTGCACTTTCTGCAGAAGACTTGGTGGGAGATAATGTGAACGTGCTGGATCCACTGTCGGCCACCCAATTGACTAATGCCTGTACCTGCTCAGGCCTTACCATCCTTAGAACGGCATTGGGCCCCACCAAATATCGCTGTAAATTCTGGCGGTTACTGGGACCTGAGGTAGTTGGTTCACTACGACATGTGGCTGTGGCAGAGCGGCCACGTCCTCTCCCAGCACCAGAGGGTCCACTAACACCACCACGACCATGTCCGCGTCCGCGTCCCGTACTAGATGTTGTCCTCATTTTTACTGTTCACCACAATAAGAAAAAAATTATTTGGCCCAATGTATTGAATTCAAATTCAGGCCTTGTTTACAGACACCTAACACTGTCTGGCTATCTATTTAGGTACCGTATTACACTAATACAGGCACAGCAGTAACGACAGATTTAGCTGAATATAAATTGTAGGCCTAGTATTTAGGCCCTGGATGACAGGTATACGTTTACGGACAGAATTAAACTTGGAAATGCACGGTAGCTTGTGAAGTTATTGAGGATGACACTATCCGCACATTCAATCTAATATACCCTTTTATGGATCGATTTAAACTTGGCCTGATACAGCAGAAACCACTGATTTAGGGAATTGCTAAGTTGGGAATTGTATTTCAACCCAGAACAAAATCTGTGCTTTGGCGGACACTAAATGAATTGACCAGCCACAGCAATAACCACAGATTTAGCTGAATATAAATTTTAGGCCTATTATTTAGGCGCTGGGTGACAGGTATACGTTTACAGACAGAATTAAACTTGGAAATGCACGGTAGCGTGTGAAGTTATTGAGGATGATCCTATCCGCACCTTCAATCTAATATACCCTTTTATGGATCGATTTAAACTTGGACTGATACAGCAGAAACCACTGATTTAGGGAATTGATAACTTGGTAATTGTATTTCAACCCAGAACAAAAATATATCCTTTGCCAGACGGCAGACAGTATTACAATTGGCTAGCCACAGCTGAAACACCAGATTTAGGGTACTGCTTGTGGCGAAACTAACCTCGCCACTGGGTTTTGGAGAGGCCTGTTTAAAAGCCTCTTGCCTCAGGATTATGGCCCATACTAACTTTTAAACCCCTGAACCTATTCAAGTGAATTTTGGATAGGTTTGTCCCCAAGTTATACTGTTTAAATTGATGTAAGTTATATGTATGGACAATGTAAACTCACAAAGTTGTAACAATTTATAATAAGTGTAACTTGTCAGCTTGGGAGGAATATGCTGGGTGTGTTTCTATTGTGCCATTGTCCCATTGTGTGTTTAAATGGTGATGTCTGTCCTGTTGTAACCACATGTGTATTGGCGATTTACCTTTGTCCTGAGAGATAATTGGAGTGCTCCTCGGTTGTCTCCGGGACAGAGAGGAGGAAACCATGATGCATTGTGGGGATATGTTGTATCTGTCCTGTGTCGCAGTCTCCCTTCTGGTCCTCTGGGGGCGTGAACGATTGGTTGCTGTACTTACATTATATGTGTTGTAAATTACTGATTGGTTGTATTTCAAAACCCTGTGGGCAGTACTATGTTTGTGGTTTATGAAAGAGGCTGTACTTGAAGTACAGTCAGACCACTGCTTGACCCTCAACAAGGAGCCTTCTCTCGTTATTGGGGGGATCCACTGTATGCTGTTAGAGACCGATTGCCAGGAGTGTAAGCTGATTCCTGTTCGTCTGCTAGCAGCTATTCGTGAGGTTCCAGTTTGGAGTGCTATTTTGTATCCAGTTCGGGAGTTTGGTGTTCTGCAGTAGCTGTGCCTGTCTCTCAAAAAGGGGCATATTGCCTAAACGGATTTTAACCCCTTGTCTGCTGAAGCGGTCCGTTACATTGGTGGCAAGCAGCGGGATCGTTCCTACAGCCAGAAGGACAGCTACAGGAGACACCATTTCTGTGGATTTTACAACTTAAGGGCAACGCATGTCTCAGTACAACGACCCTAAAAGCACCAGGATGGAACCAGCAGTGGAGTACAGATATTCTGTTGAAGAATTTGACCGTATGATGTGGTTGCGGCTAAACTTCTTCGGACCCAATCCAGCTGAGAAATCCGTGAAGTTCGTGAGGGGTCTAGTGTTCAAGACCCTACTATACCGGGCAGAAGGTGACGGTCAGCTGCCATGTTGGGTGGACCTCCACCGGAAGTTACAGTTGCGGGACAGAGAGAGCTCAGTCTCCTCTCCCCAGCGGCAGAGTACCCAGCAGGGGATTGGGAGCCCAGTCTCCATTCCCCAGCGGCAGTGTGAATTGCAGGGAATTGGGAGCCCAGTCTCCATTCCCCAGCGGCAGTGTGTAGTGCAGGGAGAGGAGAGCAGTGTCCTCCCTCCCAGCGGCAGGCTGAGTTACAGGGGGCAGAGGTAGTTGTTCCTGCCCCCCAGCAGCAGAGTGATATGCCGGGAAGACAGTGTGAAATGCAGGGAGAGGAGAGCAGCGTCCTCCCTCCCCAGCGGCAGGCTGAGTTACAGGGGGCAGAGGTAGTTGTTCCTGCCCCCCAGCAGCAGCATGATTTTCGGGGAATTGGGAGCCCAGTCTCCATTCCCCAGCGGCCGTGTGATGTACAGGGAATTGGGAGCCCATTCACCATTCCCCAGCGGCCATGTGATTTATTGGGAATTGGGAGCCCAGTCTCCATTCCCCAGCAGCAGGTGGAGTTACAGAGGGCAGAGACAGTCGGTCCTGTCCCCCAGCGGCAGAGTGCCCAGCAGGGAATAGAGAGCCCAGTCTCCTTTCCCCAGCAGCAGGACACTGTATTGGGAGCGGAGACGGTCGGTCGCCCTCCCCAGCGGCTGGAAGTATGTATGGGAGAGGAGCTCGTTACCCCCTCTCCCCAGCGGCAGCTTAACGCACCAGGGGGAGACAGTAAGCCCCACAACAGTGCAGATGGGACCGTGGTCTCTGCACTTACAGCACAGGGGGTAGGGACAGTCAGTCTCCCCCTCCAGCAGCAGAGCTGGGTATCCAAAGGGGAGACAGTCGGTCTCCCCCTCCAACAACCAGCTCCAACCAGGCTTCTTCCATGGTAACGCTGGCACCAGGGCAGAGTACCGCTGATACCTGCCCACAAAGCAACCTCCACTCCAAGCCAGGGAGCAACACAGAGACCGGGAGTACCAGCTACCAACATAACCTTGGTGGACTCACTGGACAGAGACAGGCTACCCAATTCAACAGGTCCAGTATTGGGTTGTGGGTGGACTGCCAGACTAACTCAGGTACTGACCGTGAGGTCAGGTATCTGGTTAGTCTTCCCGGGGGGGGGGGGGGGGGGATGTGTGGCGAAACCAACCTCGCCACTGGGTTTTGGAGAGGCCTGTTTAAAAGCCTCTTGCCTCAGGATTATGGCCCATACTAACTTTTGAACCCCTGAACCTATTCAAGTCAATTTTGGATAGGTTTGTCCCCAAGTTATACTGTTTAAATTGATGTAAGTTATATGTATGGACAATGTAAACTCACAAAGTTGTAACAATTTATAATAAGTGTAACTTGTCAGCTTGGAAGGAATATGCTGGGTGTGTTTCTATTGTGCCATTGTCCCATTGTGTGTTTAAATGGTGATGTCTGTCCTGTTGTATCCACATGTGTATTGGCGATTTCCCTTTGTCCTGAGAGATAAATGGATTGCTCCTCGGTTGTCTCCGGGACAGAGAGGAGGAAACCATGATGCATTGTGGGGATATGTTGTATCTGTCCTGTGTCGCAGTCTCCCTTCTGGTCCTCTGGGGGCGTGAACGATTGGTTGCTGTACTTACATTGTATGTGTTGTAAATAACTGATTGGTTGTATTTCAAAACCCTGTGGGCAGTACTATGTTTGTGGTTTATGAATAAAAGAGGCTGTACTTGAAGTACAGTCAGACCACTGCTTGACCCTCAACACGGAGCCTTCTCTCGTTATTGGGGGGATCCACTGTATGCTGTTTGAGACTGATTGCCAGGAGTGTAAGCTGATTCCTGTTCGTCTGCTAGCAGCTATTCGTGAGGTTCCAGTTTGGAGTGCTATTTTGTATCCAGTTCGGGAAATTGGTGTTCTGCAGTAGCTGTGCCTGTCTCTCAGAAAGGGGCATATCGCCTAAACGGATTTTAACCCCTTGTCTGCTGAAACGGTCCGTTACACTGCTATTTTGGCAATTGTATTTCATCAAAATGTTCGGGTTCGGGTCCTTGTCACGGACACCCCAAAATTCGGTACGAACCCAAATTATACAGTTCGGGTTCGCTCATCCCTACTCCTAGTGCTTCCCAAGGACTCCAAGCACTCCACTCAACACCGTAACCACCACAGGAACCAGGAACAGTAACAGCTCTTTCAAGAGCTAGTAGTTATAGCCAGGGGAGTATAGCAAATCTTCAGCGTATAGCAATCCCCAGTGTCGATCAGTTACCCAAACACCAGCCTCAACATGATGAAGGGTAAAACAGGAACTCTTTATTGAACACACAAGCATTGACTTATATACACATTTTCCAACAAGGGTACCACCCCCGTGGACCTGGTTGGGAACTGAGGACATAAAATAGCAGCCAATACTTTACAGTTTTACAGTTTAAACACAAAAACTATACATTCAACAAACACAATGGCATTGCCTGTGACGCACTCAATAACAGAATAGGCATTGTCTTTGATGCAATCAACAAAATACAATTACCAAAACACAATGGGCTCTGCCTGTGATACAATTACCAAACATAATGGGCTAACTTAATCACTCACAGGCAGAAAACACACATTTTCCCCAAAACACAGAAACCACCTCAAAACCCCACATATCCCCATAATTTATACATCCATGGATAGCTCTGATCTCGGTGAACATGAACAACATATCCAAAAATCACCCAGATCCGAGCAGGAGTTCCCGTATTCCATGGAGGTCACATTTGGCCGACCGCAAGCATGGCTTTCCTGCCCAAAACAGTTCCACAGATTTAGGCTGTGCGGCCGGTCTGTCTTCTCCTTCAAAGTTAGTATTTGGGCCATAATCCTGAGGCAAGAGGCTGGCAAACAGGCCCATCCAAAACCCAGTGGCAAGGTTAGTTTCGCCACATATACTAATAAAAGCCCTCTGTGCCTGTGCTGTGCTGTGTCCGTGCATGTGTGCCGATGTTAAATGCACATGCGCGTGGTCCAATCAGGACACAGCACTCCACACGGACACAGCGCTACACAGAAGTTTGAAATGAAGAGAAAACACAACAGCACACGGCGCGGTGGGAGGAGCCAAGGAGGGTCGCTTACCGGCTTCAGTGTGTTCTGTAGGTCCATGAAGATCTGGGGCCTGATCACACACATCAAGATACTTCCTGGAAGAAGGAGATGGGCACCTTCCGCACACAACAGCTGTGCCCTCTGTCCCCATGGACAGAGGCAGACATGGGCCTAGTGAAGGACAGACAGAGGACAGAGGAGGGCACAGTGCAGAGACAGAAAGATATGGGCCCAATAAGGACGGGGTGAGAGGACAGAGCAACGGTGGAAATAGAGGAGAAGATGGAGACACAGGGCAAAGAGGAGAGAGGAGAAACAGAGAGAATAGATGCACACAGATGAGGAGAGAACAAAGAGACAGAAGTGAAGAGGACATAGACAGCAGAGGTGAAGAAGACAGAGACAGCAGAGGCAGAGGTAAAGAAGACAGAGATAGCAGAGGTGAAGAAGACAGACATAGAGGCAGAAGTGATGAAGACAGAGATAGCAGAGGCAGAGGTGAAGAGGACAGAGATAGCAGAGGTGAAGAGGACAGAGATAGCAGAGGTGAAGAAGACAGACATAACAGAGGCAGAGGTAAAGAAGACAGAGATAGCAGAGGTGAAGAAGACAGACATAGAGGCAGAAGTGATGAAGACAGAGAAAGCAGAGGCAGAGGTGAAGAGGACAGAGATAGCAGAGGTGAAGAGGACAGAGATAGCAGAGGTGAAGAAGACAGACATAACAGAGGCAGAGGTGATGAAGACAGAGATAGCAGAGGCGAAGAGGACAGAGACAGCAGAGGTGAAGAGGACAGAGATAGCAGAGGTGAAGAAGACAGAGATAGCAGAGGTGAAGAAGACAGAGATAGCGGAGGTGAAGAAGACAGAGATAGCAGAGGTGAAGAAGACAGAGATAGCAGAGGTGAAAAGGACAGAGATAGCAGAGGCAGAGATGAAGAGGACAGAGATAGCAGAGACAGAGGTGAAGAAGTCAGAGACAGCAGAGGTGAAGAGGACAGAGATAGCAGAGGTAAAAAGGACAGAGATAGTAGAGGCAGGGGTGAAAAGGACAGAGATAGTAAAGGCAGAGAACACAAAGACATTTATAGCTAAGGAGTAGAGACAAGGGAGGCAGAGAGGACACAGACATTGAATTAACTAGCTAAGGAGCATAGATACAGTAGGTAGACAGTAAGCAGAGACAGGAGAAACAGAAGTGAAGAGGTTAGAGATAGAGGCAGAGGTGCAGATGATACAATGACGATCATACCTAAGGAGCAGAGACAGGAGAGGTAGAGAGAATACTAAATAATAAAATCCCTGTGTGAGTGCGCTGTGTCCGTGTGTGTGTAGCCAGTTTTGCACTGGGCATGCATGGCGGGGCATCCAATCAGGACACAGTGCTTCACATGGACACAGCGCTACACACAAGTTTCCCTGCAGTGTGTCAGCAGCCTGACTGCCCATATATACCTCTGAGACCATATAGGCAGGCCATAGCTCCCCCGCAGCTCCTGCCGCAGTTCCCCCACCGCCGTCCGCTCCTGCCACAGCTACCCCACCGCCATCTGCTACTCTCTCAGCTCACCAGCAGCGTAGCGCACAAACAGCCAGTGCGCATGCACCGCCTTCGCCGTACAGACCTGATGAGCGGCCGTGAAGGAGACGCGCGAATGCGCAGTACTAAAGCGTGCCTGCACTGACTTCATGCTATTTAGTACACTGCGTCCGTGTGTACACAGTTTTACACTGGGCATGAGCGGACACAGCACTCCACACACCGCCCACACAAGCGCCGGCAAGTAGGATACAGCTCTGAAGAAGCTGCCTGTACCATCCACACACCATTCAGATTGTCGGCAGTGTCTGCAGACGGCGCCTGCACCGCCCACACCTGCGCGCTGGCAAGCAGGTCGGACTGCCGCCATTTTAGTTAGTCAGTCGCAGTGCCATTTCTGTTCGTCAGTCATCAGTCACAACACTATAACCCATATAGAGAGGAGCCCCTGTCAGCAATCTGACCTACCAGTGGCTACCAGCAGTCTCAGCACCAGCAGTCAGTGCCAGTCGTCCAGCCACAACCACAATTAGAAGGATGGGGGAATATTTTAGCTAATTTAGGCTCACTCTCCCAGAACTTTAACCATGTTCTAGTACATTTTAATATCTGCCATAGATTATATGTCACCCCTACATGGCTAAATAAATGTGGGCTAAGAGATTCATTCAAGTGCCCTAGATGCGACACCTTAGGTGCGGACTACCTCCATATGATCTGGACCTGCTCAGAGCTCATAAAATACTGGAATAGTATTAATAATTTTCTTATTTATAAACTTAAAATACGAATACCTTTTGAACCACAAGTGTTCCTGCTTAATGAGTTTTCCACAATAAGCAGCCATAAGTATCAAAAGATTCTCCTAGGCAGGATATTGCTGCTAGCTAGAATTTTGGTTAGTCGGACCTGGTTTGCTCGGCACAGTCCAGAATTAAATACATGGATACATTTAGTTAACAAGGTAAAAAACTACGAGCAAATTCTGTATAGGCAGAGAGATGTGGATGAGAAGTGGAGTAAGATATGGGGCGGTTGGAAGATCTGACTGATTGTAATAATTTATAAAAAAATTTCCCTCCACTCCCCTTTATTTTTATTTCATTATCTTTATTAATATATCAAAACATATTACAACGAACAAGAAAATTAAGTAGGCACTCCACATATTCAATATGTTTTCCCCTTATCCCTATTACCCCCAGACCAACCCCCTCCCCCCTACCCTGAATCTGTGATGCGTCCGCCCTCCTCTCCCCCCTGGCCCCCCCCCCCCCAAAAAAAGAAAAGGGGGCAGAGACAGGGGGGGGGGGGCCAGGGGGGAGAGGAGGGCGGACGCATCACAGATTCAGGGTAGGGGGGAGGGGGTTGGTCTGGGGGTAATAGGGATAAGGGGAAAACATATTGAATATGTGGAGTGCCTACTTAATTTTCTTGTTCGTTGTAATATGTTTTGATATATTAATAAAGATAATGAAATAAAAATAAAAAAAAGCAGCTTTCTCCTCAGGTCGCCACCTCTGGCTGGAATAAAGACCCTTTCAATGCCTTGGGCTCTCAAATGGGTCACTTCACCACCATGTATAACTGCAAAATGTTCACTAACTGCAGATACGTTGCGATTTCTGTAATGGGGAATATCCGATATGTGTTTACGGATTCACGATTTTATTTGGTTGGAAGTGCAACCTACATATTGCAACCTGCACATTTGGCAAGTCACTAAGTAGATGGCATTTTTTGTGTTGCAATTCAAGTAGCTATTAATACTAAATTTTTTGCCATTAGCCATAGAATGGAAAAACTGGCTTAGGGCTCTTTCACACTTGCGTTATTGTCTTCCGGCATAGAGTTCCGTCGTCGGGGCTCTATGCCGGAAGAATCCTGATCAGGATTATCCTAATGCATTCTGAATGGAGAGAAATCCGTTCAGGATGCATCAGGATGTCTTCAGTTCCAGAACGGAACGTTTGTTGGCCGGAGAAAATACCGCAGCATGCTGCGCTTTTTGCTCCGGCCAAAAATCCGGAACACTTGACGCAAGGCCGGATCCGGAATTAATGCCCATTGGAAGGCATTGATCCGGATCCGGCCTTAAGCTAAACGTCGTTTCGGCGCATTGCCGGAGCCGACATTTAGCTTTTTCAGAGTGGTTACCATGGCTGCCGGGACGCTAAAGTCCTGACAGCCATGGTAAAGTGTAGCGGGGAGCAGGGGGAGCAGCATACTTACCGTTCGTGCGGCTCCCCGGGCGCTCCAGAGTGACGTCAGGGCGCCCCACGCTCATGGATGACGTGTCGCATGGATCACGTCATCCATGCGCAAGGGGCGCTCTGACGTCATTCTGGAGCGCCCCGGGAGCCGCACGGACTGTAAGTATACCGCTCCCCTGCTCCCCGCTCCTACTATGGCAACCAGGACTTTAATAGCGTCCTGGGTGCCATAGTAACACTGAAAGCATTTGGAAGACGGTTCCGTCTTCAAATGCTTTCAGTACACTTGCGTTTTTCCGGATCCGGCGGGCACCTCCGGCAACGGAAGTGCATGCTGGATCCCAACAACGCAAGTGTGAAAGAGGCCTTACTTGAAAATAATCACAACAAATGCATCTATTATGCCCGCACTTATAGCTTGCAATTCACAGGTATAATTACTATAGGTATTAAGGAACCAACACAGAGATCGCAGCGCCAAATCATGTGGTATATTTGTATAAAGTGACACCACATCTGCAGCAATCCAAACATAATCCTCTCTCCATTGGAAAGACGACATGGCCTGTAACACAGATCCAGTGTCTTTTATGAAACCAGGGATGAGAGGAATGAGAGGTTGCAATAGCGAATCTACCCATTCAGACAACCGTTCTGAAAAGCTACCTATACCGGCCACAATGGGCCGCATTAGTGGAGGAAACACATCTTTGTGGATTTTCGGCAGAGCATGAAAAATAGGGATGACCAGGCAGGTAACTAAGTGAATAGCCACACTCCCATTACGTTTGTCACTCAGTACAGTGGTGAATACAGGGAAATATGCAAAATTATTAAAAAGCACCTACCAGTCCTCAGCTTTGATGAAAAGTGGTCAGAAATATTAGCGGGAGGTATTAGATGTGCTGCAAAGAAAGCTTGCACATTAGGCAGTCTCATCAGTCCTAGTTTATACAAATAGAAAAGTAATGTGACACCGACCTGGCTTTCAACGAAGGGGAGCTATAAGTGCGGGCATAATAGATGCATTTGTTGTGATTATTTTCAAGTTAGCCAGTTTTTCCATTCTATGGCTAATGGCAAAAAATTTAGTATTAATAGCTACTTGAATTGCAACACAAAAAATGCCATCTACTTAGTGACTTGCCAAATGTGCAGGTTGCAATATGTAGGTTGCACTTCCAACCAAATAAAATCGCGAATCCGCAAACACATATCGGATATTCCCCATTACAGAAATCGCAACGTATCTGCAGTTAGTGAACATTTTGCAGTTATACATGGTGGTGAAGTGACCCATTTGAGAGCCCAAGGCATTAAAAGGGTCTTTATTCCAGCCAGAGGTGGCGACCTGAGGAGAAAGCTGCTTAATAGAGAGGCTTATTGGATGTTTTTACTTGCCACGCGATATCCTGAAGGTCTGAACAAGAGACATGATCTCATATTACAATATTAATCTCACGTTTGCCTGCCATTGATGTTTTTTACACATTGTCATTTTTAAACATTGTTATTATGTTTTTTCTATATATTTCATGTGTATCTTTTCATGTGTATTTCATGTATATCATTTCCTCCCTCCCCTCCCTTCATGGTTGACACATGTTCTGAGTCAGTCTAATCAGGACATGTGACTTAATGATTGGGGTGTCAGGTGTGGATTAGCCTTTTTAACTGAGCTTTGTACACAAGTTTTTTGTCATGATGAAGGACCCTGATTTACTTGCGGTCTGAAGTGCGTTACTGTAACCTGTGATTGCATTGGATTTTAAATGCACAATAAAGATTCCACCTTTTGCATCTTGGAAGCTGGATTTTTCTTGGTCTTGAATATTTCACAGCAATCAAGTCCGTGGGTTGCCATCCGTGCTCCAGGCAGGAGGACGGTGGGTGTGAACTGTTTTACTTTCCCTGTTTCAAACTATCTGATGCCAGCTGATGTACGATATGCTAATACATGTAGGCATATATAACGGAGCTATAATGAATTAATGTGTCATTGTACAAGGATTGTGCATAAGACAATGCTATGTGTATGGACTAATCTCTGAGCTGAGGTAAGAATTCTGATGCTTTAGTTTCCTCCCACATTCCCAAAATTGTCATAAATGTTAATTTAGGATGGAAACAGAGATGATTGAATCAATTCCACCATTTATGAATTCTTTCCAAATTTATTGTGATTCATTTTGATTCACAAGTAGTGGCATCAGACAGGCTTACTGTTATTTTCATTTTGGAAGGAAAGCTAATTTGAATATCTTTCCCAGAAACCCAAAGGTATGCAAATTATCTTTCCTTCCAAAAAGAAAAGAACACTAAGCCTATCTGATGCCAGCTGATGTACGATATGCACATTTGCATATAGGCTTCCCAGAAATGCATGAATACTAGGTGGTCCTCCTAATGAGAAATCCTCCAAGGCCATTCAACCAGAGCAATTATCACTTGAAACACTAAGTACTCTTGTGTTTTTTAAATTGAAAATAACTTGCTCTTCACTAACTCTCTCACATACAGTTGCAAGAAAAAGTATGTGAACCCTTTGGAATGATATGGATTTCTGCATAAATTGGTCATAAAATGTCATCTGATCTTCATCTAAGTCACAACAATAGACAATCACAGTCTGCTTAAACTAATAACACACAAAGAATTAGGCTACATTCACACGACCGCAAAATGGGTCCACATCCGTTCCGCAATTTTGCGGAACGGGTGCGGACCCATTCATTCTCTATGGGGACGGAATGGATGCGGACAGCACACAGTGTGCTGTCCGCATCCGCATTTTGCGGTGCGCGTCCCTGATTTTGGGTCCGCAGCTCCACAAAAAGATAGAGCATGTCCTATTCTTGTCCGCAGCTTGCGGACAAGAATAGGCATTTCAATGGGGGTGCCGGGCTGGTGTGTTGCGGACTCGCAATTTGCGGACCGCAAAACACATACGGTCGTGTGAATGTAGCCTTAAATGTTACCATGTTTTTATTGAACACAACATGTAAGCATTCACAGTGCAGGTGGAAAAAGTATGTGAACCCTTGGATTTAATAACTGGCTGAACCTCCTTTGGCAGCAATAACTTTAACCAAACGTTTCCTGTAGTTGCAGATCAGACGTGCACAACGGTCAGGAGTAATTCTTGACCATTCCTCTTTACAGAACTGTTTCAGTTCAGCAATATTCTTGGGATGTCTGGTGTGAATCGCTTTCTTGAGGTCATGCCACAGCATCTCAATCGGGTTGAGTTCAGGACTCTGACTGGGCCACTCCAGAAGGTGTATTTTCTTCTGTTTAAGCCATTCTGTTGTTGATTTACTTTTATGCTTTGGGTTGTTGTCCTGTTGCAACACCCATCTTCTGTTGATCTTCTGCAAAATGTCTTCATAAACTTGGGAATTCATTTTTCCTTTGATGATAGTAATCCGTCCAGGCCCTGACGCAGCAAAGCAGCCCCAAACCATGATGCCCCCACCACCATACTTCACAGTTGGGATGAGATTTTGATGTTAGTGTGCTGTGCCTCTTTTTCTCCACACATAGTGTTGTGTGTTTCTTCCAAACAACTCAACTTTGGTTTCATCTGTCCACAGAATATTTTGCCAGTACTGCTGTGGAACATCCAGGTGCTCTTGTGAAAACTGTAAACGTGCAGCAATGTTTCTTTTAGACAGCAGTGGCTTCCTCTGTGGTGTCCTCCCATGAAATCCATTCTTGTTTAGTGTTTTACGTATCGTAAATTCGCTAACAGGGATGTTAGCATATGCCAGAGACTTCTGTAAGTCTTTAGCTGACACTCTAGGATTTTTTTTCCCTGTTATTGAGCAGTCTGTGCTGTGCTCTTGCAGTCATAATTACAGGACGGCCAGTCCTAGGGAGAGTAGCAGTAGTGCTGAACTTTCTCCATTTATAGACAATTTGTCTTACCGTGGACTGATGAACAGCAAGGCTTTTGGAGATACTTTTATAACCCTTTCCAGCTTTATGCAAGTCAACAATTCTTAATCGTAGGTCTTCTGAGAGCTCTTTTGTGCGAGGCATCATTCACATCAGGCAATGCTTCTTGTGAAAAGCAAACCCAGAACTGGTGTGTGTTTTTTATAGGGCAGGGCAGCTGTAACCAACACCTCCAATCTCATCTCATTGATTGGACTCCAGTTGGCTGACACTTCACTCCAATTAGCTCTTGGAGATGTCATTAGTCTAGGGGTTCACATACTTTTTCCACCTGCACTGTGAATGTTTACATGGTGTGTACAATACAAACATGGTAACATTTAATTCTTTGTGTGTTATTAGTTTAAGCAGACTGTGATTGTCTATTGTTGTGACTTAGATGAAGATCAGATCACATTTTATGACCAATTTGTGCAGAAATCCATATCATTCCAAAGGGTTCACATACTTTTTCTTGCAACTGTATTTAATTCTGGTATTAATGCTAAAAATATAAGTCCTAGGGGACTTTGGAGTTCTTTATACCTATCTTTATACATATCTCTAAAACAGAGACTGATGTGAGTGATTATAATCTCTACAGTGTTGTAGAATATGTAAAAGCTATATATATCTTCTATATATATAAAGAAGGACATATATACATGTATGTGTGTGTATATACAGTATGTATGTATGTTCCGCCATCACTCAAAAATGCAACCATCGATTTCAACAAAACTTGGTATACACATCCCTTGCTACCTGGAAAGAAATCTTGTGGTGGTCATACGTCCCTACACAGCAGATGCATAGAGTTTGTAGGCTCCAACTGTTTTTGCTAAACACATATTACTCTGTAACTCAAAAACTCATCGATCAATTTCTACTAAACTTGGTACACATATCACTTACTATCTGGGAAAGAATACTGTGGAGGTTACATGCCGGTACACAATGAGTTTCTGTCTGTCCTGACTTCTGTCTGTTTTTTATGTGCGACCACATTTATTTGAGTATTCCTTCCCCCTTTTTCCCTGACAGGGTATAAGCTAGGGATTCTTAATAGGGTCAGGTTCTGGATGGGGCCGCCCTTATCAGGGCGATGACTCCGTATTTAGGAGGTATTTCGGATATAGTAGACCTGATAGGGCTTTGCTAGGGAAAGGTAACATGGTTTCCCTTGCACGAATTAGCCCGCATCTCAAGTGTCTATCTATTATTCATCTATCTACCAGTATACCGGTAAGACCTTTTCATTTTTTGAGTTTTTTTTGTTGTTATTTGCCTGTGTTGATTTTTAGATACTATCAGATTAAAAGTTAAGTTTTATTCTTCTGAATATACAACCCCCTTTTTGGTGGCCTATTTGAATACATGAGGAAGCCATTAGTTGCTCGTTATACAGTCCACATTCCTGTTGTTTTTGAATGTCAGGATTGCCATCCAGAATTTCTCTTTTTTTCTGAACAACTTATCTCAAAATCACAGACAGCCAACATTTTGTACAGACAAATTGGAAAACCATAACAAGTGATTATGATACTGATAAGAAGTCATTACCAGCATTTACAGTGAGCTGTAAAATGATGATTATTGCATTAAATACAATCTAGTCAAGTACCACAAGTTTTTAAAAAAATCACGGACACATCTAATTTTTTTTAACGGATACAGGAAAAAAGTGGCCTATTTTTATGGACTGTCCAGAAAGTGTAGATAGATAGATAGATAGATAGATAGATAGATGGTGCAAAACTCTTTTCTCCCTCTTTGCAGCCTCATCCTTTTTTGTGTTGGCTGAGATTTGCGCACAGTTCATCTAAGTATGCTTTTTTAGAAAGTCAACAAATAGCCTAAGGTATTGTTCATCATTTTGCAGTATATTATTCTTATCTTAATGCTTACAGTAGCTGAGGGCATTAGGCATTGTAGTCAGCAGTGAGATGTCATATTTCTATGGTAGTTGTGATGTACAACAAAACCAGCTTGTTGTTAAGCGGTGGTTGTCTCTTTCACGTGAATAATGAGATGCTCTAGAACAATATTTTACTCCCTGATATTGTTAGGAAAACATTACTCTGTAGTTTGCTACTGAACAATTGATGCCAACACATAGATATGTGTTATAAATCTTACACTCTTTAATAATCAATCTGTTTCACTTGGTAGTGAGAGTGCAATATGTTTTAGGAAACAACCATTCAGCTCTTAACTTTCAGAATAGTGAAGCTTAATATGGAACAGAAAAATACATACAGCAATTTCTGTAGATCTTGAACTTCTGCATTTTATCAAAGTGACTGAAGCTTTTTACTATTTGATAAGGCACACTGAAAGGAAACCAGCACCTGGATCTGAATACTTTTGTAATTACATGTAATTAAAAATTTAGTACAGCCAGTGAGCTACTCACTGAAATCCATCTGTATAGCGCCACCTGCTGTTTGCCCTTTTATTTATTTTGGACCATTTAGCAGCCAGCAGTCCCTATTATAGTTCTGCATGCTATGCTACCCAGCTTTCACAGGATCCTGAAAGGAAAATATGGTGTGCTGTCTCATAATTTAGGAGCAAGTATGGAGATTTATTTAGGTATATTTTATATTTAACAGTCCCTATTATAGTTCCACATGCTATGTTACCCAGCTTTCCCAGGTCTCTGATATTGGATACTATCACATAATGTACGAGCAGAAAATGGGATTTAATTAGGAAGATTTAATATCCACTAGTCCCAATTACAGTTCCACATGCTAGGTTACCTAGCTTTCTTGCAACCCTGAAAGGCAAATGTGGGACACTTTCGCATAATTTGGGAGCAAAAATGGGTATTTATTTAGGTACATTTAGTATCCAGCAGTCACTATTACAGCTCTGCATGCTATGTTACCCAACTTTCCCAGGATCCTGAAAGGCAAATATGAGGCGCTGTCACATAATTTGGGAGCAAGAATGGGGATTTATTTAGGTAAATTTAGTGTTTAGCAGTCACCATCACAGCTTTGCATGCTATGTTACCCAGCTTTCCCAGGACCTTGAAAGGACAATATGGGATTCTATCACACAATTGAAGAGCAAGACTGTGGATTTATTGCTTTATTTAAGTTTAATTTGGATATTTTTAGCAGTCCCTGTTACAATTCTAAATGCTATGTTACTCAGCTTTCCTAGGACCCTGTATATGGGACACTATCACATAATTTGGAAGCAAAAATTTGAATTTACCTAGCTACATTTAGTACATTTAATATGCAATCTATCATATATTTATCTAATAAATATATATGTATATAAAGTGCTGCCCATAATTATTCATACCCCAGGCATATTTTGACTTAAAGTTACTTTTATTCAACCAGCAAGTAATTTTTTGACGGGAAATGACATAGGTGTCTCCCAAAAGATAATAAGACGATGTACAAGAGGCATTATTGTGGAGAAAAAACATTTATCAGCTTTTATTTACATTTGAGCAAAAAATACAAGATGTTCCTCACTGTTGAAAATCTCAGAGGACGTGATCAGAAGCCAAAAGTGACACCTGTGCTGGCAAGGAGGATAGTTAGAGAGGTGGAAAAGAATCCAAGGATCACCACAAAGGCCATCCTGTTAAATCTGGGCTCTGCTGGTGGCAATGTCTCAAGGCAGACAATCCAACGGACACTGCACACTGCTGGGTTCCACTTCTCCAGATAAGGCACACAAAATCCTCGCTTGGCCTTTGCTAAAGCTCATCTGGACAAAGAAGAAGACTTCTGGTCTTCTGTGTTATGGTCAGATGAAACAAAAATTGAATTGTTTGGTCACAATGATGTTTCCTTTATTTGGCATAAAAAAGGAGAAGCCTTCAACCCAAAGAACACAATCCCCACTGACAAACATGGTGGTGGGAACCTAATGCTTTGGGGGTGTTTTTCAGTCAATGGACCAGGGAACCTATTCACAGTAAACGGCACCATGAAAAAAGAGCAATACATGAGGATTCTCAATGACAACATCAGGCAGTCTGCAGAGAAACTTGGCCTTGGGCACCAGTGGACATTTCAGCAAAACAATGACCCAAAACACACACAGTGGTGAAGAAATGGTTAGCAGACAACAACATTAATGTTTTGGAGTGGCCCAGCCAGAGTCTCCAACCTGAAAGATTTGGAGCTCATTGCTAAAGATGAATGGGCAAAAATACCTGTGGAGACATGCAAAAGTCTGGTCTGCAATTATAGGAAGCGTTTGATTGCTGTAATAGCCAATAAAGGCTTTTCTATTGATTATTGAGAAGGGTATGAATAATTTTGGACTGGACACTTTTTGCTCAAATGTAAATAAAAGCTGAGAAATGTTTTTTTTCCACAATAATGCCTCTTGTACATCGTCTTATTATCTTTTGGGAGACACTTATGTCATTTCCCATCAAAAAATTACTTGCTGGTTGAATAAAAGTAACTTTAAATCAAAATTTGCCAGGGGTATGAATAATTATGGGCAGCACTGTATATAGAGTCCATGAGGAGACATGAAGTACAGAGAGGAGGGTGAAGTATGGCTAATGAGCAGCAACACTTGTATGCAGTCTCCATTACCACAGCCACACATTATCACAGTCTGTCCTGTCCGTCTGTCACGGAACCATGAACCAGACGTACAACAAGGGATAAGTGAAAATAAGAAGGCTTTATTGAAAATAAAGCTGTAAAGCAAAAGTCCAAACGGATGGCGAAACCGAAGCAGAGTCTTTGCGAAGCCAGAGGTCAGGAACCAGAAGGGTAGTCAGACGAAGCCAGGATCAGGAACCAGCAGGGTAGTCAGACGAAGCCAGGATCAGGAACCAGCAGGGTAGTCGGACGGTTTCTGAGGGAAGCGTGCGTGGAAGGCTCGGAGCAAGGCAGGAGCATGGACATCTGCGGAGGGAACCCAGGAACGCTCCTCTGGACCATACCCACGCCAATGGACCAAAAACTGCACCCGACCGCGGACCAGGCGTGAGTCCAGGATATTGCTCACCTCATACTCCTCACGATTACCCACTTGGACCGGACGAGGCCGAGGAACCGAGGAAGTGAAACGATTACACACCAGTGGCTTCAACAGGGAGACATGAAACACGTTGGAGATCCGCATGCCAGGAGGAAGCGCAAGGGCAGAGGCTACCGGGTTTACCCTGCGAAGCACTCGGAAGGGACCAACAAAGCGAGGCGCCAGCTTGGGAGTGGGCACTCGAAGGTTGAAGTTGCGGGTGGACAACCATACACGGTCTCCGACCTGGTAGGAAGGAGCAGGCTCTCGTCTGTGATCAGCCTGGAGTCTCTGGCGCTGCGCAGAGACCTCAAGGGACTTCTGGATCAGTACCCAAGAAGCACGTAGGACGGAAAGGTGAGGTCAACCCAATTGTCTTGGTGATCGGAGACATAGCAACGAAGGAATTGCTCCAAGGCCTGATTGGATCGTTCTGCGGCCCCATTGGACTGAGGGTGGTAGGCCGAGGAGAAGGAGAGATGAATCCCCAACTGGGAGCAAAAGGCGCGCCAGAACCTGGACACAAACTGACTCCCCCGATCCGACACAATCTCCTTGGGCAAACCGTGCAACCGGAAGACCTCCCTGGCAAAAATCGTGGCCAACTCTTGTGCAGAGGGTAACTTCTTGAGAGGAACACAGTGGCACATTTTGGAAAACCGATCCACAATCATGAGAATGACCGTATGGCCTCGGGATGCAGGGAGGTCCACAATGAAATCCATCCCCAGGTGTGACCATGGGCGCTCCCCGGTGGCTATGGGTTGCAGAAGGCCCAACGGAAGGTGCCGAGGGGACTTACTCTGGGCACAAACGGAGCATGCCGCTACATATGCGGCGATGTCGGAACGTAGGGAAGGCCACCAGAACAGACGTGAAACAGCCCAGGACAGCTGATTCTTTCCAGGATGACCCGCGGTCTTGGAGTTATGGTAGGTTCGCAACAACCGAGTGCGCAACTCCTCAGGCACAAAACATCTGCCGTTGGGTCTCCCAGAGGGAGCACCAGATTGAGCCACCAAAATCTGCTCACCCAGGGGAGAGGTCAGGCTGGTGCGAATGGCGGCCAAGATCTGATTCGGAGGTATGACCGAAGTCGGAATCGACTCCTCCCTGGACAGCTCAGAGTACTGCCGTGATAAGGCATCCGCCCTGATGTTCTTGGAACCGGGTAGGTAGGAGACCACGTAATTAAAACGTGACAAGAACAGAGCCCATCTGGCCTGACGTGGTGTCAATCTCTTGGCCTCAGAAAGGTAGGTAAGATTCTTGTGGTCCGTCAGGACGAGGACCGGAACCACCGAACCCTCGAGCAAGTGCCTCCATTCTTTAAGGGCCTGCACGATGGCCAATAACTCCCTGTCACCAATCTGATAGTTGCACTCCGCGGAAGACAGTTTCCGGGAGTAAAACCCACAAGGAAGCAGAGGACCCTCTGGTGTTCTACGCTGAGACAGAAGGGCGCCTACTCCCGTCTCAGACGCGTCCACCTCGAGGACAAAGGGCAACCCAGGGTTGGGATGCGACAGAATCGGAGCCGACACAAAGGCGGACTTTAGAGCCTCAAAAGCTCGGATGGCCTCGAGCGGCCAGACCTGGGAATTACTGCCCTTCCTGGTCAGATCCGTGAGAGGCTTGGCTAGCATGGAAAAGTCCCTGATGAACTTCCGATAATAATTGGCGAAGCCCAAAAAGCGCTGCAGGGAACGAAGACCACTGGGCTGGGGCCACTGTAAGACAGCCAAAACCCTCTCAGGATCCATGGAGAACCCCTCAGCGGAAATGATGTAACCTAAGAAGGTTACCTGGGATCGGTGAAATTCGCATTTCTCAAGCTTACCGAACAGCTTGTTCTCTCGTAACCGTTGCAACACTCGTCTGACATCCAGAATGTGGGCCTCCATGGATTCAGAATATACCAAGATGTCATCCAAATAGACCACCACACACTGCTGCAACAGGTCACGGAAAACATCGTTGATGAATTCCTGAAAAACTGCGGGCGCATTGCACAACCCAAAGGGCATAACCAAGGATTCACAATGACCGGTCCTGGTGTTAAACGCGGTCTTCCACTCATCGCCCGCCTTGATCCTTACCAGGCTATATGCCGCCCTCAGGTCGAGTTTGGTAAAGACCGCGGCCCCTTTAAGGCGATCGAACAGCTCGGAAATCAAGGGTATCGGGTAAGCGTTCTTGATCGTGATGCGATTGAGACCCCTGTAATCGATGCAAGGCCTCAACTCACCGCCCTTCTTTTTCACAAAGAAAAATCCAGCCCCTGCCGGGGACGAGGATTTGCGAATGTGTCCGCGTGAAAGCGCCTCCCTCACGTACTCCTCCATGGCCTCATTCTCCGCTACCGACAGTGGATAGACTTTGCCACGAGGAGGAACGGCACCAGATTGTAACTCTATGGCACAATCGTATGGGCGGTGCGGAGGTAGGGCAACCGCGCGCACCTTATCGAATACATCCCGGTACTCCTCGTATTCAGGAGGCAACAGAGAGTCCGAGGAAGTACACAGCAACTTGACAGACCCATGGATGCAACTAGCCCCACACTGCGGTGACCACGAGAGGATCTCGGCCGATCTCCAATCGAAAGTCGGATTATGCTTCCGGAGCCAGGGGTACCCCAAGACCACCGAGTAGTGTGGAGACGAAATAACCTGGAGGCAGACCGACTCTCTGTGAACGGCACCAATGGCTATCCCCACTGGAAGGGTCTCATGAGTCACGTGTGGCGGCAGAAGGGGTCTGCCGTCTATCGCCTCAAGAGCCAGTGGGGAACCTCGAGCCTGCAGAGGAATGGAATTGGCGGCAGCGAACACATTATCAATGAACAAACCACCAGCACCAGAGTCCACCAACGCCTGGGTCGTCACCGAGCCCCCGACCCAGGAGAGGACAACAGTGATCAGTGGTTTGTCAACACGGGAAACCGGGGACGAGGAGACTCCACCCAAGATCTGCCCCCGACAGGATCTCAGGTGCGAGCGTTTCCCGGACGGTTCGGACATGCCAACCGAAAATGCCCACCGAGACCACAGTACATGCATCGGCCCTCGCGTCTCCGGAGTGCCCTCTCCCCCTCGGACAGGCGAGCAAACCCCAGCTGCATGGGTTCACCCCCAGACAAGTCATCCCCAGGAGGCGTGGGAGGAGAGGGAGGCACGGGTGGGACAGCAAACGTAGGCGCCAATCTTTTAGAAAACCTCCGCAGGCTCTCCCTGAGTCTGGTGTCAATCAAAATCAGGAAAGAAATAAGAGACTCGAGCTCCACTGGTAGGTCCTTAGCTGCAACCTCATCCTTCAAGGCATCCGAGAGACCATGAGAGAAAGCAGCGACCAGAGCCTCATTATTCCAGCCCACCTCTGCTGCCAGGGTACGAAACTCAATGGCGTATTCAGCTACGGATCGTGAACCCTGTCTGATTGACATAAGGAGCTTCGCAGCAGAGGCAGCACGAGCCGGCACATCGAATACCTTCCGAAGAGAAGCAACAAAACCGGAAAACTCGGCAACCACCGGATTGTTGTTCTCCCATAAAGGGCTGGCCCAGGCCAAGGCCTTGTCCGAGAGCAGCGAGATCAATAAGCCCACCTTTGATCTCTCAGTGGGAAAGGCATGTGGCAGCAACTCGAAATAAATGCCCACCTGGTTAAGGAAACCTCGGCACTGAGTTGGCTCTCCCCCAAAGCGCTGTGGAAGAGGGGCAGAACCGATCATACCCCGAAACACCGCAGGTGCAACAACAGGTGTCGGGGTAGACTCTGGCGCAACAACCGGAGCGGCAGTAGGAGCGGGCCCAGGAGCGACAACCGACCCATCGGCAACGGGAGCGAAATGAGCCGTGCGTTCAAGCAGGGTTTGCAACGCCACAGCGAACCGACCCAACAGGTGATCCTGCTGATCAAGTCTGGCAACCAGCGTGGGTAGCGAGGATGGCTCTGTACCGTCAGAATTCATGGCTTGGTCCTAATGTCACGGAACCATGAACCAGACGTACAACAAGGGATAAGTGAAAATAAGAAGGCTTTATTGAAAATAAAGCTGTAAAGCAAAAGTCCAAACGGATGGCGAAACCGAAGCAGAGTCTTTGCGAAGCCAGAGGTCAGGAACCAGAAGGGTAGTCAGACGAAGCCAGGATCAGGAACCAGCAGGGTAGTCAGACGAAGCCAGGATCAGGAACCAGCAGGGTAGTCGGACGAAACCAGGATCAGGAACCAGCAGGGTAGTCGGACGAAACCAGGATCAGGAACCAGAAGCAGCAGCAGTCTAGAAGCATGTGAACACAGGAGGACCAAGCAAGGAACTGAAGCCACAGACCTCCTATATATATGAGCTGGGCATCCAGCTCCTCCCAGTGGGAAGGAGGAGCCGCAGGGTGGGAGGCTACAAGAAACCCAGAAACCAAGATGGCCGCCAGCACATGTCAAACGAAGGAGAACAGCAAGAAGGTAAGACCATGACACCGTCCTCTCTGTACTTCATGTCTCCTTATGAACTCCATTCCTACAGATTGAGCTGAAGATCCTATTAGTTGTATTCAGGATAATAACTAGAGATGGCCTTGCGGTTCACCCGGCGGTCGTTTTGCGGCGAACTTTGCTTGTTCGCTGTTCGCCAAACGAGCTTACATATGGCAAAATTTGCGCCCGCCATATTATTTTACATTGTGAAGAACTTTGACCCATGACACATCCATCAGGTGGTACAGGACAGCCAATTAAGACGTTTCAGCACATGGACATACCCCCTACCTTATAAATAAACCTGATCTGGCCGCCATTATACATTCAGTCTTTTGCCAGTGTAGGGAGAGGTTGCTGTGTGGAGCAGGGACTGACTGTTGGGACACAAATCGCTAGCTAATAGGGCCACAACAGTCCTTTTAAGGACTGTTATAGGTGTGCTATCGATAGGTGTAACTCACTGAGGGGTGTAATATACTTATAATATATTTTATAACATAGAAAGTATATTATAGTGCAATTGTATTGTGCAGCAGTTGTGTGCGGTTCTGCTGCGATACTGCAGCCACACAGAGTGCCAAACGCTATTGGAACAAATCATTTCTACTGGTGTGATTTACCAGTTGCCCGCCAAAAAACTGATTGAAGCAGGGATGTTATATACCAATAATATTTGTTCTATATAGTGCATTTCGGTAGTGCGGCATTTGTTTGCGGTTTTGCTGCGTTACCACATCTACGCAGAGTGACAAACGCTATTTGAAGAAATAATTTTTACTGGTGTGATTAACCAGTTGCCCTCCAAGAAAACTGATTGAAGCAGAGGTGCTATATACCAATAATATACTTTATATATAGTGCATTTAGGTAGTGCAGCATTTGTTTGCGGTTTTGCTGGGTTACCGCAGTAACACAGAGTGAAAAACACTATTTTAAGAAATAATTTCTACTGGTGTGTTTACCAGTTGCCCCCCAATAAAACTGATTGAGGCAGGGGTGTGATATACCTTCTTCCACAAATACTGCTCTTCTATAGGGACTTTTGTCACAGGGTCATTTTGAAAATGACAGGCAGAGGAAGAGGCAGGCCATTCCGCAGGGCTGGTAGGGCAGGTGCACCAGGCCGCAGCCAAAGTGGGAAATTGCAGAAGGTGCGTGAGATTACGTCAAAAGACGCACCAGACTTGGTTGAGTGTCTTACTCAGCCTTCTGCTTCTGCATCCTCCTCATCCTCTCTATCTGCACTCTCTGCTGTGTGCAGCCCCAAAGACACCATTCCCATCCATTACAAGACCTTAACGATGCGCAGCCATTATTGACATTGGATGAGGAAGAGGAGGTATCAATGGTCGCCACCCAGTGGTCTGACGACAGTACGCAGATCAGCCCAATGAGGGTGGTCCCCACTGTTGCTCCCTACTCCGAGATCTCTAATGTCAGTGGTGGTGAAGGTGACGAATCCGATGATGATGTGTCAATGGACATCACGTGGGTGCCCACAAGAGAGGAATAGGAGGGGAGTTCAGAGGAATAGACGGAGCAGCAGATAGGGAGGAGAAGGAAAGAAGCAGGCAGAACTTACAGTGCACAGGAGGCAAAAAGCAGACTGCTAATGTATCTGGAACGAGCCATCCACCATGCACGGTCACATCTGACGCTCCCAGGATGCCGACACATGGCCCCGCAGTGTGGGCTTTTTTTAACGTGTCCGCTGCTGACAATAGTGTTGTCATCTGCATCCTGTGCTGTCAACGCATAAGTCACGGTAAGCCCAACACTGACCTAGGGACGACCACCTTAAGAAGGCACCTGGCCTCCTATCACCAAGTCCAGTGGGAGTAACATCGTCAGAACCCACAAAGCCACACTTCCGGCGCTTCCCGTCCTGCCTCTTCTCCTTCTCCTCTCTCCTCCCAGTTGTCCTCCACTCCACCTTCCACTGTGCCATCGTTCCATTTATCTGGCAAAAGGCAGGCTTCCTTGCCCCAAATGTTCGAGTGAAAAAAGATGATGACGCCGGATAACCCTCTTGCCCAATGGCTGACCGCTGGCTTGTCAAAACTGCCATATAAACTGGTGGACTCAAAGGCCTTTAGAAAATTTGTGGTAATTAGAATACCACAATGGAAGGTCCCCAGAAGGAAATTTTTCTCCCAGAAGGGCATTCCAGAGCTATATGGCCACATTCAGAGGCAAGTGAATGTATCTCTGACAGACAGTGTCGGTGCCAAGATACATCTGACCACAGACACGTGGTCTAGCAAACACGAGCAGGGAAGGTACATAACGTTTACTGCCCACTGGGTGAACCTTCTGACGGCCGTCAAGCATACAACCCGTGGCACCCGTGTAGATTTGGTGTTACCGCCACAGATTGCATGCAGGCCTGCCTCTTCTTCTCCTCCTACTACATCCTCCCTCTCCTCCTCGGCTGACTCCTCCTTTTCCGCTGCTACCGTCTCTTCTGCTGCGCCCCCCAATCTCCCCAGAACCTATTCTACGTGCCAGGGGAGACGTTGCCATGCTGTGCTGCATCTGTTGTGCCTGGAAGCCAAGAGCCACACCGCTCCTGCGATGCTTTTAGCTTTGCAGTCGCAGGCCAATCAGTGGCTACCCCCGCTTAATTTGACAGTTGGTAAAGTGGTGTGAGACAACGGTGCCAATCTGTTGAGCGCGCTGAAACAGGGCAAAATAACACACGTGCCGTGCATGGCACACGTCCTGAACTTAGTCGTGCAGCGATTCGTTGCCAAATACCCCGGGGTCCAGGACGTCTTTCGGCAGGCCAGGAAAATCTCTGGCCATTTTAGAAGATCTTACACGGCCATGGCTCGCCCTGCTGACATTCAGCGGCGATACCACCTGCCCGTCAGATGTCTGATTTGTGACTGCCCAACGCGATGGAACTCCACCTTGTATATGCTTGATAGGCTGCTCCAGCAGAAACATGCAGATAACAACTACCTGTACGAACTCTGCTGTAGGACAGGTTCTGGGGAGATTGTTTTTTTTTCACAACGCGAGTGGCTGCTCATATGCAAACTTCTGCGGCCATTTGATGAGATCACCAAACTGGTCAGTCGCAGCCAGGGCACCATCAGTGACATTGTACCTTACGCCTTCTTTCTGGAGCGTGCATTGCGTTGTGTCATTGATCAAGCCGTCGAGGAGCAGGAGCAGGAAGATGAGGAAGTCGCAATGCTGGATGAATTTCCAGGAGGGCTGTTCCATCTAATACAAGTCAACAACAAGAGTCTGAAGAGGAGTCACAGGAGGATGGTGCCAGGGCAGAGGAGGAGCAAGAAGAGCATGCTTTAAACGTTTCTGGGATTCCTGGTGTTGTCCGTGGCTGGGGGGAGGAGAACGAGGACGACATTATCCAGGATGAGGAGCAGGAACCAGCTCATTTCACTGCTTTCAGTTTAGTGCAAATGGGGGTCTTCATGCTCCAGTGTTTTAAGAGGGACCCCCGTATAAAAAGCATAAAGGGCAAGGACCAGTACTGTGTGACAACGTACTTAAACCCCCGGTACAAACAAAAAATGGCGGAAATGTTACCACCATTACAGAGGGCTGACAGAATGCAGCACTTCCAGGCCTTGCTTAGAGAAATGCTGCATTCTGCTTTTTTGGGCGCTGGCAGAGGAATTTCCACTAACAGAGAAACAGTTGCGGGTATCAATCCAACAGCGCCTGCAAGAAGAGGGCGGTTTGAAGATGTGTTGGTCACTTCTGATATGAGATCATTCTTTCAGCAGACCCATCGACAGCTGTCCTCCGGATCCAGCATCAGGGAACGCCTAGACCGACAGGTGTCCGACTACATCTGGTTAACGGCCGATCTGGACGCTCTGAGAAGTGATGAACCCCTGGACTACTGGGTGGGCAGGCTTGACCTCTGGCCAGAGCTTGCACAATTTGCAATGGAACTGTTGGCTTGCCCCTCGTCAAGTGTCCTGTCCGAAAGGACGTTCAGCGCAGCAGGGGGGATCGTGACTGATAAGCGCACTCGCCTAGCTCACGACAGTGTTGACTACCTCACATTTCTAAAAATGAATGAGGCATGGATCTTGGAGGAATTCAACATGTTTGATTCAAATTCCTCATGACAGCCCATATCCGCCACCACCCATAACAATTTATGGTCCCTGTCTTCTGTAAATACAGTGGCATAAAAGGCCTTTTATGTTCGTTGAATGCCTAATTTTTGGGTCCTGTAATGGCCGACACTTTTTATCCTGTGAATGCCTAATGTACCACCAGCCACAGAATAAAAAATCCTTTGCTGTCAGGTGAACGCCTGTCGGCAAATTTTTGGGGCCTGTAATGGCCGACATGTACTTCTGTATCCTGTGAATGCCTGATGTACCACCAGCCACAGAATACAAATTTATTTGCTGTCAGGGGGACGCCTGTCGGCTAATTTTTGGGGCCTGTAATGGCCAACACTTACTTCTGTATCCTGTGAATGCCTAATTTTTCAGACTGGAATTGAAAATTAATGGTTCTGTAAACGTTCCTCTCAATTGTGGAACGGATGCGGACACATTTTACAGACCCTATATGTATTTGACATGTATTTACCAGCTGCTGTCAGTTCTGGCTGATTTAGGCCGAGCTATTACACTAAAACCGAGCAATATTGCAAAAAACAAAATACACGTTATAACTGTATAAACGATTTATATAACTTATTAGAAAAAAAAAATAATTATGGCAACTTTTCCAAAAGCATGATCATCTCCTGCACCCCCTTCATGGCCTGGCGTTGCCTCTCCTCCATGGCCTTCATGCGCTCCTGAATGGCACGCATATCGTTGCGCTGCTCCTTTTGCATTTTGGCCAATTTGGCCTTCAATGTCTTCATTCCTGTTTGAAAAAAAAAATATATGAACATTTGCAACATTTATTAAACCTTTATTTTGTGGTGCATCTGACTTTATGATCGCTTGCTGTTACACCTTTTTGTGATAAAAGTTGTCCAAAAAATTGCCTTTTTTAAGAGTTTTAAATTTTTGTTTAAAAAGGTGTCCATCTGAGGGGTTATTTGGTATGATATTTTTAGACAGCTGGTGGTTACAGATGCGGCAAGACCGAATTTTTTTTCTTATTTTTTAGCTATTTCTATTTTACACAATAAAGGCATTGTTGAACCAAAAACAATTCATGTTTTTATGTCTCCATATTATTGTTTTTATATGGCGATTGTCTAATTGTAGGGTCTCATTTGCAGAATGAACTGACCGATTTTTACTATTTTGGGGGGCATATGCCTTTTTTGATAGCTTGGTGTTGCACTTTTAGTGAAGTTAGGTTGAATAAATTAATATTTTCTTTTAATTGTTTATTTTTTTTTATTTTTAAAGTGTTCACCGGAGGGGTTAGATCATAGGATATTTTTATAGAGACGGTCGATATGTACACGGTGGTACAAAATATGTCTGTCTATTGTTTACCTTTTTTTATTTTATTTAAAGTCTTTATACACATTGACGATTTAAATCTCAATACGTTAGTTAGTGATATTTATGATCATTATATAGTTTATTAGTATGTGATATTTCTGTACAGTATAATTTTATTTTGTTTGTTAGTTAGTGATAGTTCTATTGAGTTTAATATTATTTATTTGTTAAGTTAATGGTTTTAATGTAGATTAAAGAGTTATTGTCCAGTGTTCTTTTTTTGTATTACTATAGTGTATGTTGTTGCCTCATTGTTGGCCCTTTTAATGTTTATGTACATGTTATGGATACATAATCATATTGCTATGTGCGCATATTAACCCTCCTGGCGGGGGCTGGTGATCGCCTCCATTTCCTCTGAGTCCTGAGATGGGGTAGTGCTTGAGGATACTGCACTTTCCAGCTCCACCTCCTTCACTTCTCCCACATCTGGTGGGGGTGGCTCAATAGGCTGGGAGGGTCCAGCCTCCTCCTCCTCTTCCTCCTCAACCTCCACCAATCGCTTTCTCTGAATGAGGGAATAGGAACTTCTGTGATCACAGAATGTTCAGATTTTAGATAAACAACTCCAAAATCTTAAGAACATTAGATATAAAGAAATTCCAATATGGCGGGATCTATATATAATTGCAGTGGCTGCTAGCTTTATGACGCATAACTCAATAAAAAATTACCAGTATGAAAAAAGACCTCCCCTCCACAGTGTCTTGATGAAACAATAGGGCGAGAGGAGACCCATTATCTCCTGAGTGTATCATAGGATAATCTACTTCTGTACACCAGAGTCGACTACTTCTTAATCCCATCACTAACACAATAGAACAAAGGGACAAATAAACTAACACATTCATTGGGAGTCTCAGAGCAGAGTTAACCCTTATTGTGTTTATGGATTCACACCATGCAACTTTAATGGAGAATAGGAAAGATGTGGCCTATAAACTCAACCAAAAAATCATGGTTTATAGTTCCCTCTAAACCAAATAGGTCAGAATGGGGGTCTCCATAGTCCTGGCTCAATAGCCCGTAGGAAGGAGGCTAGTTCTCAGGCTTCTACTGCAGACACAGTGATGGTTCAGTCCGTCACTTGTCTGGCACAAAGCCAACACATCACATCACCCAAAGAACACCATCCCCACAATGAAACATGGTGGTGGCAGCATCATGCTGTGGGGATGTTTTTCAGCAGCCGGGACTGGGAAACTGGTCAGAGTAGAGGGAAACATGGACAGGGATATTCTTGAGCAAAACCTGTCCCACTCTGTGCGTGATTTAAGGCTAGGACGGAGGTTCACCTTCCAGCAGGACAATGCCCCCAAACACACTGCTAAAGTAACACTGGTTTAAGGGTAAACATATAAATGTGTTGGAATGGCCTAGTCACAGCCCAGATCTCAATCCAATAGAAAATCTGTGGTCAGACTTAAAGATTGCTGTTCACAAGCGCAATTGGAAGGAGCAGAATCAGTATTGCAAGGAGCAATGGGCAAAAACCCCAGTGGTAAGATGTGGCAACTGCTCATAGAGACTTAACCAAAGTGACTTGAATCTGTGATTGACGCAAAAGGTGGCTTTACAAAGTATTGACTTTAGGTGGGTGAATAGTTATGCACATTGACCTTTTCTGTTATTTTGTCCTATTAGTTGTATGCTTTACAATTAAACAATTTAAAAGAAGGTCTAAATTGTGGGCGTGTTCTACAAATTACATAATGGAAATCCTAAAACAATCCATGTTAATTCCAGGGGGTGAGGCAACAAAAAAAAGAATGAAGTCAAGGGGGGTGAATACTTTTGCTTAGCACTGTATACATTACAAATTGTTGGCAAAACATACAAAAGTTATTTACGCATCTACCTGGGCATTTTTTTTCGTCCCGGATTCTTTTTATAAACCGGGAGTGTCTGCGCTTCATGTCTGACCATTTTTTTATGATAGCCCGACGGCGGTGTTTGCGACCCGTTTGGTGCCAGATCTCATAGGCCAGCTCCCGCACAATCCGTTGCTTCTCGGCGTGGGACCGGGTGCGGTCATATCCCCGCCCCACATCCGCTGCAAGAGAAAAATGCAAGCATATAATCCCAATTTTTAACAATAATAATATTGAAAATGATTTACTCAAGTAAACTGCAAAAAGTATTTAATGCTTTGAGGTGGAAATATTAGATTTAGGCCGCCTGCACACGGGAGTTTTTTTTCAAAACTACGGGCCGTACAAACCCATGCTGCCGTCCTGCAGAATGGACAAGCGCATGGCGTCATTGGTTGCTATGATGACGTGCGCTTCCGGCCACCACCGCTGTATTGTGATACACTTGTATGATCTATATAAGTGTATTAATGGCGGCAAGAAGTGCACGGCGTCATAGCGAGTTAGCAACCAATGAAGCCGTGCGCTCGTCCACTCTGCAGAACAGCAGGACGGGTTTTTATGGTCTGTAGTTCTGAAAAAACACGCCTGTATGCATGCGGCCTTACTGTTACGGTTAGAAGATTGGATTGTATTACAACTGTATGTGGGTGGGGTCTGAGCTATCAGATATTGTCCAGCTAAGCAGAGATGTACCTGTCTAGTGAAGTGACGGTACGGTAAGGGGTGTACAGCTGGTTCGCCTCCCCGTGATGCACCCTGGGTAACTCTAAATGAACCAGCAAATACTGGCGGTCTGACAAAGAAAGCTTCTCCTGAGTCCTGACCAACAGGACACAAATTATAATCTATAGACTCTATGTGTGTGTGCGGTATATAGTGTGTGTCTGTGTGTGTGCGGTAGGTCGCACTGGCGATTTTTTTATAACACTCTTTATGCATATAAAGCGATTGTTCAGACATGCAGGTGAAATGTAATCAAATACACTACTTTAATGTAAGATTACTTACAGTCACCAGGAGTTCTTCTTCGTCGTTGAACTTGGTTCCAACCATGGCATCCATCTAATTTCTAGTCGGTGCAAACCAGTTGCTGTAGGCCACGCCTTCCGAGCGCATGTGCTCTTGCGATTAATACTCTGCCGAAATTTTGCAGATGAAAAAAGAATGCTTGTCGATCGCAGATTCGCTTAATACTTCTGGTATGTCAGTGTCCATGTTGTGGGACTGTGTGCGCACATCTAGTAACTATTTTGTGGTTGCAAATATGACCTGGAGATTTTTCATGTTCGCCTGCCATTAAAATGAATGGGACCCGCTGCGGATCGCGAACATTTGAGCGAGTTCGAGCGATGGCGTTCGCGAACCGCCCCATCAGATGTTCGTCCATCACTAGTATGAGGTATGTTTTTAACTGGACTTTTGCCTGAGGCTCATGCTGGATTATGCAAGTGTGTCCAGGGAGGTCCGAGAACACATCCATGTTCCGACTAATGAACTTCCTGGCTTCCTGAGCCTGTTTAGAGGAGAGGCTGTCAGCAATTTTTACTGTGGCAACAGTTTTTCTTGCATCAGACCGAGGACCCTGAACCTTTTCTCCTACAAAACCTGACCACGGGCTGTCTTCAGTAGAGGACTCTCCATCTTTCCATGGTTTTAGAAAATTCACATGGCACACCTGCTCCGGCTTTCGCCTCCCCGGCTGGTGTAATTTACCTCCTCACACTTTCTCGAGTACCTTGTAGGCCCCCTGCCAACTAGCTAGGAACTTACTGTCTATGGTTGGTACCAGAACCAAAACCCGATCACCCGGGTTAAAGTTTCGGACCCGAGCCTGCCGATTATAGACCCTACTCTGGGCTTGCTGCGCTTCCTCCATATGCTCCCTGACCAGAGGCAACACTGTCTCCATCCATCCTTGCATCTGGGTGACATTCTTAATAACACTTTTGTGCGGTGTGGGTTGTTGTTCCCATGCTTCTTTGGCTATGTCCAACAGACCGCGAGGGTGTCTGCAGTTTGTGGTTCACCATCAATTTTTACAACATTCTCCCAGGCCCAGAATAAGGTTGGGTCCCGGTGTTGTGCGGTTCCAAAATTTTCACCGGAAACATTGAGGTCTGCCAATTGAGGACCCGGTGTCAAGTCCTCAACGTCTCCTACCAACACACTCAGTGGGGTTGTCACCCCCTCTTCCACCAAAGTGGTGGTCACCCCTACGGCTGGCCCTTCGGCCTTGGGTTCCCAGGGTTCTTGCCTCCCGCCCGAGCCAGGCCACTCTGCTGAAGTTACCCCTGACTCAGGGGCATCAACAACTCTCACAGCCGGCCACAGGGCCAGGAAGTCCATAAAGTCTCTCCATATTATTACTTCATAAGGTAAAATGGTGGCAATGGCCACCTGGTGGGTCCACTTGCCGCCTCCCGTGGATAGATACACCAGGGCGGTGGAATAGTCCTTTAAATCTCCATGTATGCACAATACCTCAATTATTCAGCTAGTATACTCGTCGGGACGCACCAGGGTAGCTCTTACCAGGGACACCATACTCCCTAAGTCCAACAAAGCCACTGCCAGAGTGTCTCCCACTTCAACCTGGCACAGGTGGTTATTGTCTATAGTCTCTGGCGGGATACCTTATGCACACAGTTTCCTGGAGTACGAGTTGCGGTATCCATAGTTAGTCTCCATGGGTTCTCCCCAATGGGGACAGTCGGCCCTTACATGGCCAGGCTCTTGACACCGCCAGCATAATATTGTAGCCGGGTCTACGGGGGGGGTACACTCCCAAACGGGGGGGGGGGGGTACCCTCCCAAACGAACCCCCTTTCAAATCACTGGTAGCCCCATAGCGTTCCACCTGGTCCACCATCTCAAGGCATTACCAGGAGACACCTGGTCGATCCAGTGCTGGAGAGGAGTACGGCAAAGCCCTCCAGAACACATCAGTCAACAGACAGTCCAACATAGCAGTGGCAATCAGCACGTCAGGTTGCAGCCATTTTTGCAACAGGCGTAATAGGGTATAATAATGCCGGCGAATTAACCCCTTCTATGTTGCGGTCCGCGCTGACCGCGACATAGAAGGGGTTTGTGTCAGGTGAGTGAGCACATCGAGTCCCCGCGCTGCTGTGGCGGGGACCCGATGCGTGACAAGGCAGCCCGATGCTGTGCAGAGGCTGCCCAATGCCTTACACAGCATCGGGACCTGCCTTCTACAGGTGCCGAGGAGATCCAGCCTCATGCTGGGTCTCCTAGGCAACCTGTTAGGCTCCATTCACACGTCCGCAAAATGGGTCCGCATCCTTTCCGCAATTTTGCGGAATGGGTGCGGACCCATTCATTCTCTATGGGGACGGAATGGATGCGGACAGCACACAGTGTGCTGTCTGCAGCCGCAATTGCAGAGCGCGGCCCCGATTTTGGGTCCGCAGCTCCGCAAAAAGATAGAGCATGTCCTATTCTTGTCCGCAGCTTGCGGACAAGAATAGGCATTTCTATGGGGGTGACGGGCTGGTGTGTTGCGGACCCACAATTTGCGGGTCCGCAACACACCACGGACGTGTGAATTAAGCCTTAGTGTATGACTCAGTGTCATACACTAACAGGCAATGCATTACAATACAGATGTATTGTAATGCATTGCAGAGGGGATTAGACCCTCAAAAGTAAACATCAGAAATAAAGAAAAGAAAAAAAAGTTAAAAAAGTGTTTTTAATAAAATTAATAAAGTAATCAAATTAATAAAGTAAAAAAAAAAAAAAAAATTCCCCTTTCCCCTTATTTTATATTAAAAAACAGAAAAAATAAAAAAACACACATATTAGGTATCGCCACGTCTGTAATGACCGACTCAATAAATATATCACATGATCCACCTTATCCGATAAACACTATAAAAAATAAAAACGGTGTAAAAAAAAGCAATTTTTGTCACCTTACATCACAAAAAGTGCAACACCAAGCGATCAAAAAGGTGTATGTCCCACAAAATGGTATCAATATAACCATCACACAAAAAATGAGCCCCTACCTAAGACAATCACCCAAAAAAAAAAATATATATAGCTCTCAGAACATGGAGACACTAAAACATAATCTTTTTTGTTTCAAAACTGCTATTATTGTTCTAACGTGAAATACATTAAAAAAAAATACATATTAGGTAACGCCACGTCCGTAACAACCAGGTCTATAAAAATATCACATGACCTAACCCCTCAGGTGAACACTGTAAAAAAAAATAATCTGTAAAAAAAATACAAATTTTGTCACATTACATCACAAAAATTGCAACAGCAAGTGATCAAAAATGCGTATGCCCCCCAAAACAGTAACAATCAGACCGTCACCTCATCCCGCAAAAAATGAGACTCAACCTAAGAGAATCGGTAATAAAGCTATCACTCTCAGACAATGGAGACACTAAAATATGATTATTTTTTGCTTCAAAACTGCTATTATTGTGCTAAAGTGAAATAAATAAAAAAGTATACATATTAGGTATCACCACGTCCGTAAAAAACAGCTCTATAAAAATATTACATGACCTAACCACTCAGATGAACACCGTAAAAAAATAAACTGTGTAAAAAAAATGTCAATTTTGTCACATTGCATCACAAAAATTGCAAAAGCAAGTGATCAAAAAGGCATATGCGCCCCAAAGTAGTACCAATCTGACAGTCACCTCATCCCCCAAAAAATGAGACCCTACCTAAGAGAATCATTAAAAAATAAAAAAGTTATGGCTCTCAGACTATGGATACACTAAAATATCATTATTTTGGTTTCAAAAATGCTATTATTGTGTAAAACTTAAATAAATAAGAAAAAGTATATATATTAGGTATTGCCACGTCCGTAACGATCTTCTCTATAAAAAAGTCACATGACCTAATCCCTCAGGTAAATGCTGTAAAAATAAATAAATAAAAACTGCGCTAAAACAACAAATTTTTGGGTCACCTTGCCCCATAAAGTGTAGTAATGAATGATCAAAAAATCATATGTACCCAAAAATGGTACCAATAAAAACGTCAACCCTTCCTGCAAAAGACGAGCCCCTGCACAAGACGATCAGCAGAAAAATTAAAAAAATAGGTCATTCAGAAAATGGAGATCCAAAAACCTAATTTTTGTTTTCAAAAATGCTTTATTATGTAAAACTGAAACAAACATAATAGAAAGTAGACATCTTTGAAATCATTGCATCTGTAATAACCTTCTCTTTAAAAATAGCGCATGATTTAACCTGTCAGATGAATGTTATTAAAAATTAAAAATAAAAACTGTGCCAAAACATAAATTTATTTGGTTACCTTGCCTCATAAAAAATATAATATAGAGCAATTACAAATCATATGTACCCCAAAATAGTACCAATAAAACTAGATTTTCTACTGTAGGGATGCATCAGGGGGGCTCCAAATGGGACATGGCATCTAAAAACCAGTACAGCTAAGTCTACTTTCACACCTGCATTCGGGTGTCCACTTGTGAGCTCCGTTTGAAGGGGCTCACAAGCGGCCCTGAACGCATCCGTCCAGCCCTAATGCATTCTGAGTGGACGCGGATCCGCTCAGAATGCATCAGGCTGGCAGCGTTCAGCCTCCGCTCCGCTCACCAAGCAGACACCTGAACGCTGCTTGCAGCGTTCGGGTGTCCGCCTGGCCGTGCGGAGGCAAGCGGATCCGTCCAGACTTACAATGTAAGTCAATGGGGACGGATCCGTTTGAAGATGACACAATTTGGCTCAATCTTGAAACGGATCCGTCCCCCTCTGACTTTCAATGTAAAGTCTGGACGGATCCGTTTAGGCTACTTCCACACTTAGAAGTTTTTTTAAACTATAATGCAGACGGATCCGTTCTGAACGGATCCAAACGTCTGCATTATAGGAGCGGATCCGCCTGAGCAGACATCAGATGGACCCGCTCCGAACGCTAGTGTGAAAGTAGCCTAAATCTGCCTTCCAAAAACCATATGGCGTTAGTTTCCTACTGCGCCTTGCCGTGTGCCCATACAGCAGTTTATGATCACATGTGGGGTGTTTCTTTAAACTGCAGAATCAGGGTAATAAATATTGAGTTTTGTTTGCCTGTTAACCCTTGCTTTGCTACTGGAAAAAATCGATTAAAATGTAAAATCTGCCAAAAAAGTGAAATTCTGAAATTTCATCTCCATTTTCCATTAATTCTTGTGGAACACCTAAAGGGTTAACAAAGTTTGTAAGATCAGTTTTGTATACCTTGAGGGGTGTAGTTTCTTAAATGGGGTCATTTGTAGGTGGTTTCTATAATGTAAGCCTCACAAAGTGACTTCAGACCTGAACTGGTCCTTAAAAAGTGGGTTTTGGAAATTTTCCGAAAAATTTCAAGATTTGCTTCCAAACTTCTAAGCCTTCTAATGTCCACAAAAAATAAAATGTCATTTTCAAAATGATCCAAACATGAAGTAGACATATGGGAAATGTAAAGTAATAACTATTATATGAGGTATCACTATCTATTATAAAAGTAGAGAAATTGAAATGTGAAAATTTGGTAATTTTTCAAAATATTTGGTAAATTTGGGATTTTTTCACAAACAAAGGTGAAATATATTGACTCAAGTTTATGACTATCATGAAGTACAATGTGTCACGAGAAAACAATCTCAGAATGCCTTGGATTAGTAAAAGTGGTCCAAAGCTATTACCACATAAAGTGACACATGTCAGATTTCCAAAAAATGGCCTGGGCAGGAAGGTGAAAACAGGCCTGGGGTTGAAGGGGTTAAAGCTAATCAATGTAGGTCCCACTAGCAAGAAAATTCTGCATTCAGTTAATCTTCAGCAGACTTAGCTAAAAAAAAACAAAAAACTTATGTTAAGCTATCTTGAAAGTGGAACCTTGAAGCTTTAAGTGGTCTGTCAATGACTAAAGTGTGGTGTGTAGTCTTGGAGATGCTCTGATTTTTCAGCAAGGACCCAAGCAAGTTTGGACTTATTAGTTTGGTTGGGTAGGATCCATAGGTTGCACTCCTATAAATTGTCAACGGTAAGCAGTGGGATGCAGAAGCAGCCTGAGAGTTAACATTCTATTACATACAGTTAAAACTGAGCAGACCAACACAAAGAGAACTTCACAGAATTACCATTAATTCTAAGACATAGCTTTTAATAAATCATTGTTAAAAAGAAGCCATTGGACCCTTTAGATACAAAAAATAAATAATAATTTCCAAAAATGAAAAAGAAACCTAAATGTGGAAAGGATATTCCACTAGCCTATGTTTGCAGGGAGGGCAGCCAAATGATTGAGTAGGCTATTGGGACAGTAGCCCTAATGCTAGCCCTATTGATGTGGCCCTGCCTGTAAACGGAATAGCCCACCCGATAGGGGCGATCCCGCGTCTTGTATCTCCTAATAATCCCTAGAAGGCCCTGACACGGGTATTGGATACAGCACAATGAAGCTGTCCTTATAGTGAGACCTAGGCTACTATAAATATCAAAAAAATAACATGCATAGATAACCCAGCCCCGCCCCATCCCCCCCCCGTGAGGTGGTGCTAAGATACCTGTGAACAGTTAGTGCAGGAACATAATTACAGTGGTATAGTACATATACAAATCGTGTGACAGAAGAAAATTCTGACCACCCTGTCCCAAAAAACACGTTTCGCCTTGTTGGTTTCAGGCTCCTCAGGGGACAAAAAACATTAACGGACATAACACAGTGTCCAACACCACGAATAACACCAGAGTTTGGAGAGACTATGATAATAAATCACTCCTCATGAAGTGGTTGCTGATGCCAAAAACCACTAGTAAACATTTAATTTCAAGCTGTATAGCTATAGAGACCAGGTACGGACTAGTTAATAGTCGAATCATCAACACGAAAATAACAGTAACTATAGGATAATTGTTAGTATAGCCCACTGTTAGTAGCACTATATACGTAACACTCCAATAAACCAGGGTGCGCAATCATGTGATTAATATATTTGATATATATATATATATTATGGACCAAAGGGTTGGAGTATAGGTATGTAACCAAAATGAAGACCTTATCCTATATTATTGACACAGCACATATCCAGATAAATCAAGACTTATAACATAGAGATCCTCTGCATTTAAGCCAACAAGATATATTCATCTCTATGATAGTGGAATAGGCTGGTATTGCGTCACCAATGGGTGTACATAGCAGCATCCCATGTGGTTCAATCCAGCACGTGTCCCCTGGTCAGGAGGAGGATGGAGCGGTCTCCAGATACAGACATGTGTTGTCTCGGCTTGCCAGCGGTCAGGACGGAAGAGAGGCAGAGACAGCTGGCAATACCAGCCTATTCCACTATCATAGAGATGAATATATCTTGTTGGCTTAAATGCAGAGGATCTCTATGTTATAAGTCTTGATTTATCTGGATATGAGCTGTGTCAATAATATAGGATAAGGTCTTCATTTTGGTTACATACCTATACTCCAACCCTTTGGTCCATAATATATATATCAAATATATTAATCCCATGATTGCGCACCCTGGTTTATTGGAGTGTTACTTATATAGTGCTACTAACAGTGGGCTATACTAACAATTATCCTATAGTTACTGTTATTTTCGTGTTGATGATTCGACTATTAACTAGTCCGTACCTGGTCTCTATAGCTATACAGCTTGAAATTAAATGTTTACTAGTGGTTTTTGGCATCAGCAACCACTTCATGAGGAGTGATTTATTATCATAGTCTCTCCAAACTCTGGTGTTATTCGTGGTGTTGGACACTGTGCTATGTCCGTTAATGTTTTTTGTCCCCTGAGGAGCCTGAAACCAACAAGGCGAAATGCGTTTTTTGGGACAGAGTGGTCAGAATTGTCTTCTGTCACACGATTTGTATATGTACTATACCACTGTATTTATGTTCCTGCACTAACTGTTCACAGGTGGCTTATTGCCACCTCACGGGGGGGGTTATCTATGCATGTTATTTTTTTGATATTTATAGTAGCCTAGTTCTCACTATAGGGACAGCATCATTGTGCTGTATCCAATACCCGTGTCAGGGCCTTCTAGGGATTATTAGGAGGTACGAGACATGGGATCGCCCCTATCGGGGCGGCCGTTTGCAGGCAGGGCCACATCAATAGGGCTAGCATTAGGGCTACTGTCCCAATAGCCTACTCAATCATTTGGCTGCCCTCCCTACAAACATAGGCTAGTGGAATATCCTTTCCACATTTAGGTTTCTTTTTCATTTTTGGAATTTATTATTTATTTTTTGTATCTAAAGGGTCCAATGGCTTCTTTTTAACAATGATTTATTAAAAGCTATGTCTTAGAATTAATGGTAATTCTACGAAGTTGTCTATTTATGACCATTTTCTACTATATTCCTTTGAACGGGGTTATGTTCACTCTGTGAGGTTTTTTTTTTCAACACAAAGAGAAGAAAAAACACTGGGAGAGATTCACTTATTCTGTGGTAAGGGATCCCTGGCAGGTATCTAAAAATTGTATTCAAGCAAGACCCACTATCAGATAGATGAATGTGTAAAGATTAGAAATAATAATAATAGTAGTAATAATAATAATAATAATAATGAAAATAACATAGTTACATAGATAATATGGTTGAAAAAAGACATAAGTCCATCAAGTTTAACCAAGGGATAAGTGCGTACGTGAATTCTGACGCTTCTGGAGACTGAACTTTTTCTTCTCTAGTCGGAGGCAGTGCCCCTTTGTCTTTTGAGGGCATTTTACATGGAACAGTTTTTCACCGTATTTTTTGTATGGCACATTTATATACAGTGGTCCCTCAAGTTACATTATTAATTGGTTCCAGGAAGACCATTGTATGCTGAAACCATTGAAATTTGAGTAATCAGTTCAAAGTCCCCAAATGTCATCCAAGATAACTGAAAATGAAGATTTAAGAAAAATAAGCAGATAACTAAGACAGGTAAAACAAGTCCTTACATATAACAGTCAGGAATAGCTGCCAACTAGCAACTAATACCGCTATTATATCGGAGAGGTGGCCTTGATTGGTTGGACCTGAGTCGGATGCATTGTATGTTGAGTCTAGTTTCAACTTACGATGGGTTGGAAAAGACCATTATATGCTGAAAATATTGTATCATGAGGCCATTGTATCATGAGGGATCACTGTATTTGTATAGGTTAATCATGTCCTCACTTAGACATCTCTTCTCAAGACTAGTGTTGATCGAGCACCGTAGTGCTCGGGGGCTTGGGCCGAACACATAGGCATGCTCGGGTGCTCTACCGAGCACCTGAGTATAATTGAAGTCAAAGGGAGAACCCCAGCATTAAACCAGGCACCCCCTGCTCTGAAGAGTGGAGGGTGCCTGGTTCATAGGAAAAGGTCAGAAATTGATAGAAACACCACCGAAAAGGTTCGGGAACAGCATGGGGAGAATGTCTGGATGCATCTTAGACTCCCAGGTCGCTGCTGGGAACGATGTTGTCCGAGTAGTACGCCAGTTTTCCAGAAAGACAATAATACGCACAAAACCAAAGATAAAATCGATTTTAGAGGAAAAATTGTTAGGAAACATTCTTTCCTGTATATTTACTTGTATATAAAGTGCAAGTGCTGCCAAAAAGTACAAGGAAGAGGCATTCCGATACAACCTGTATATCACATAAAGGAGGGCCTCATTCACATTGTGGTACAATTGTTCAGGTAGTGGGACTCCTACACTCATAAAGCCTCTGCACCAAGTGAAAGGGCTGCCAAAAATTACAAGGAACTGGCAATACAATACACTCTTTGTTACACATAAAGGAGGGCATCATACACAGCCTTGAAAATTTATGATTGTTGGCCTGCTGTTGACCCTCAAAAACATTAGAAGCAAGGGGCTGCTGCTGAGCTGACCAACTAAAACATTATGGGTGAAGGCCTGCTGCCGCTTTGGTGACTCTAGATTAACTGGGGTCGATCGCAAGTCCCCGTGATGGCGACAATCCATTCGGATGTCTGACCTATCACCTTTCGATGTTACTGTCAGCGCAAACCATGGTGACTACGGGTAACAGGGATTCAGGGTTCGATTCCGGAGAGGGCCTGCAGGTGATCTGACCCTGTAAAAGATTTTAGGTACGGGCTTGCTGGTGAGCTGACCCTATAAAAAATTATATGCGAGGACCTGCTGGTGAGCTGACCCTGTAAAAGATTTTAGGTGCGGGCCTGCTGGTGAACTGACAGTGTAAAACATATAAGGTGCTGGCCTGCTAGTGAGCTGACCCTGTAAAAGATTTTAGGTGCAGACTTGCTGGTGAGCTGACCCTGTAAAAGAATTTAGGTGCGGGCCTGCTGGTGAGCTGACCCTGTAAAAGATTTTAGGTGCGGGCCTACTGATGAGCTGATCCTGTAAAAGATTTTAGGTGTGGGCCTGCTGGCGAGCTCACCCTGTAAAACATTATATACGAGGGCCTGCTGGTGAGCTGACCCTCTAAAAAATTATATGCGAAGGCCTGCTGGTGGGCTGCCCCTTTAAAACATTATATGCGAGGGCCTACTGGTGAGCTAACCCTCTAAAACATTATATGCGAGGGCCTTCTGGTGAGCTGACTCTGTAAAACATTATATGCGATGGACTGCTGGTGAGCTGACACTCTAAAAAATTATATGCGAGGGCCTGCTGGTGAACTGACACTGTAAAACATTATATGCGAGGGCCTGCTGGTTAGCTAACCCTCTAAAAAATTATATGCGAGGGCCTGCTGGTGAACTGACACTGTAAAACATTATATGCGAGGGCCTGCTGGTTAGCTAACCCTCTAAAAAATTTAATGTGAGGGCCTGCTGGTGAGCTGACCCTGTAAAAGATTTTAGGTGCAGGCCTGCTGGTGAGCTGACCCTCTAAGGTTGTAGGCGAGGGCCTGAAGGTGAGCTGACCCTCTAAAACATTATATGCAAGGGCCCATCAGCTGACCCTGTAACAGATTGTAGGTGAAGGCCTGCTGCTGTGCTGACCTTGTAAAACATTATATGCGAGGGCCTGCTGGTGAGCTGACCCTCTAGAAAATTATATGCGAGGGCCTGCTGGTGGGCTGACCCTTTAAAACATTATATGCGAGGGCCTGCTGGTGAGCTGACCCTGTAAAACATTATATGCAAGGGCCTGCTGGTGAGCTGACCCTTTAAAAAACTATATGCGAGGGCCTGCTGGTGAGCTGACACTCTAAAAAAATTATATTTGAATGCCTGCTGGTGAGCTGACCCTGTAAAACATTACATGCGAGGGCCTGCAGTGAGCTGACCCTCAAAAAAATTATATGCGAGGGCCTGCTGGTTAGCTAACCCTCAAAAAAATTATATGTGAGGGCCTGCTGGTGAGTGACCCTGTGAAACATTTGAGGTGAGGGCCTGCTGGTGAGCTGACCCTGTAAAACATTATATGCAAGTGCCTCCTGGTGAGCTGACCATTTAAAAAATTATATGCGAGGGCCTGCTGGTAAGCTGACCCTGTAAAACATTGTAGGTGAGGGTCTGCTGGTGAGCTGACCCTGTAAAACACATGTGAGGGCCTGCTGGTGAGCTGACCCTCTAAAAAATTATATCTAAGGTCCTATTGGTGAGCTGACCCTGTAAAACATTATATGCGAGGGCCTGCTGGTGAGCTATCCCTCTAAAAAATTATATGCGAGGGCCTGCTGGTAAATGACCATGTAAAACATTGTTGGTGAGGGCCTGCTGGTGAGCTGACTCTGTAAAACATTATATGCGAGGGCCTGCTGGTGAGCTGACTGTCTACAAAATTATATTTTGCGAGGGCCTGCTGGTGAGCTGACCCTTTAAAAAAATTATATGCGAGGCCCTGCTGGTGAGCTGATCCTGTAAAACATTATATGCGAGGGCCTGCTGGTGAGCTGACCCTCTAATAAATTATATGCGAGGGACTGCTTGTGAGCTGACCCTGTAAAACATTATATGCGAGGGCCTGCTAGTGAGCTGACCCTCTAAAAAATTATATGCGAGGGCCTGCTGGTGAGCTGACCCTCTAAAAAATTATATGCGAGTGCCTGCTGGTAAGCTGACCCTTTAAAAAATTATATGCAAGGGCCTGTAGCTGAGCTGACTCTGTAAAACATTATATGAGAAGGGCATATATGCGAGGACATGCGTTGATATGATGGAAGAGGAGAAAGAGGATGAGAAAAAGAAGATTTAACCATATACCCTTGTTTGTGGTGGAAGGGGTGCATGGGAATACAGTGTATACAGTACATTATAAACAATACATTTAAAATGCCTTTATGTTCATCAGCTTTCCTCTGGTGGAGTTGAGAAGTCATGGTGAATCCAGGCCTTGTTCATTTTTATAAGTTAACCTGTCAGCTTTTTCAGTTGACAGGCGGATACGCTGGCGGTAGGGCAGGCCAGCACCTCAAAGGCGTAGAGTGCCAGTTCGTGCCACGTATCCAGCTTGGACACCCAGTAGTTCTAAGGCACTGAGGGATGATTGAGGACGCTGACACGATCTGCTATGTACTCCTTCATCGTCGTCCAAAATGTTTCCCTCCTTGTGTCACTAGGCCGCACATCAGGGTGAGGGTGCTGGCTGGGTGTCACAAAACTGTCCCAAACTTTGGAGAGTGTTGCCCTGCCTCTGTTGGAACTGCTGTGTGTTCCCCTTGTCTCCCCTGCTTGGTTGGCCAAGGAACTACGGACTCTGCCGACAGCTTTTCAGATGGAAATGTTTGGAGCAATTTTTCAACAAGGATCTTCTAATATTGCATCATTTTGCTCGTCCTCTCCACCACAGGAATGAGAGATGAGAAGTTCTCTTTGTAGCGGGGGTTGAGAAGTGTGAACAACCAGTAATCCGAGTTGTCTAAAATGCGTATAACGTGAGGGTCGCGGGAAAGGCAGCCTAACATGAAGTCAGCCATGTGCTCCCGGAGGCAAGACTTCGTCATCAGGAGGATCACTCTCAATCGCCTCATCCTCTTCCTCAGGGCCGGTGCTACCATAAGGCAGACTAAGCGGCTGCCTTAGGGGGCACCCTCGGGGAGGGCAGAAAAATGTGAAATGGAGGGGGAGAAATGTGACATGGAGGGCTGATGTGACATAGGGGGGTGATTTGACATGGAGGGGGAGAAATGTTACATGGGGGGCTGATGGCTGACATGGGGCATGATGGCTTACATGGGGGCATGATGGCTTACATGGGGGCATGATGGATGGGGGCTGATGGCTGACATGGGGGGCTGATGTCTGACATGGGGATCTGATCTGAGGTCTGATTAACATTGGGGGTCTGATTGGGGCTGTGAGCTGAGGTCTGATTAACATTGGGTGTCTGATTGCTGGTCTGACCTGAGGTGTAATGGAAAATATGTTTTTCTTATTATCCTCCTCTAAAACCTAGGTGTGTCTTATAGGGCAAAAAATACGGTCCTCAAGCCAGCAATTGTCTGAAGCAGAGAGAAGATACCAGGACCACACAGAGGAGAAGCCAGCTGCTGCAGACGGGACCAAGGCCAGGTGAGCTGCGAGGGGGGGGGGGCGCCAAAATGTAGCTTCGCTTGTGTTGGCAAAAATCCTTGCACCGGCCCTGCTCTTCCTCCTCTTCTGCCCACCCACGCTGAACAGATGGAATTAAACTTCCATGGGTACTACCTTCTGAAGCGGAGGCAACCGTCTCCTGGTCCTCCTCCTCTTTATCGTTTTCAGCGCAAATTGAAGACGAACTGAGGGTGGTCTGGCTATCACCCTCTGTAATGTCTTCCCTCATTTCTACCTCTTCCACATGCAAAGCGTTGTCCTTAATTGTGAGCAGCGAGCGTTTGAGTAGACACAGAAGTGGGATGGTTACGCTGATAATAGCGTTATCGCCGCTCATCATCTGTGTTGATTCCTCAAAGTTTCTTAAAACCTCACAGAGGTCAGACATCCATGACCACTCCTCGCTTGTGAATAGCGGAAGCTGACTTGAAAGGTGACGATCATGTTGCAGCTGGTATTCCACTACTGCCCTCTGCTGCTCACAAAGCCTAGCCAACATGTGGAACGTGGAGTTCCAGCGCGTGCTCACGTCTTACAACAGTGAAGCTGTCGATGACTTGCGGACACGGCGCACCTTCACCAGAAACTCAGGCAAATTGGGGTAGGTTTTGAGAAACTGCTGAACCACAAGGTTGAACACGTGGGCTAGGCATTGTATGTGTGCGAGCTTGCCGAGCTCCAAAGCCGCCACCAAGTTACGGACATTATCAGACACAACCATGCCTGGTTCTAGGTTGAGTGGCAAGAGCCACAGCTCATACTGGTCTCTTATCTCCTGCCACAGCTCTGCGGCGGTGTGCTGTTTGTCCTCTAAGCATATCAGCTTCAGCACGGCCTGTTGACGCTTCCCCACTGCAGTGCTACACTGCTTCCAGGTACCGACTGATGACTAACTGGTGCTCCACGCGGATAAAACGGAGTTGGTAGTAGAGGAGGAGTCGGAGGAGGAGAAGTGGGGTTTGGAGCCACTAACGTAGGTGCTGGCGGAAACCCTGATCGACGTAGGGCCCGCAATCCTTGGCATCGGTAGCACCTGGTCCATCCCAGGGTACGACTTACTGCCGGCCTCCGCAACATTCATTCAGTGTGCCGTCAGGGAAATGTAGCATCCCTGGCAGAATGCACTTGTCCATGTGTCCCTGGTTAAGTGGTCAGGGCATGTGTGATGTTATGAGACAAATGTTGGTGTAAGGCAGGCACGGCACACCTTGAAAAATAGTGGCAGCTAGGGACTGCGTAACGCGGGACGGCCGCCGACATCAGGCTGCGGAAGGCCTCAGTGTTCACAAGCCTAAATGGCAATATTTCCAGGGCCAGTAATTTGGAAAGCTACGCATTTAGTCCTGTGGCCTGTGGTTGGGTGGGTGACGGTATTTTCACTTGCGTTCAAAGGCCTGGGGTGAGGACATTTGGATGCTGCGCTGGGACATGGAAGTGGATGAGGTCGCTGATGGTGCTTGCGGAGGTCCAGTTGCAGCGCAGGAGGCATCCGGGCCTGGGCCTGCGCCTTCGACAGGTGATTGGCCAGCACGTACCATAGAGGAAGAGGAGGCAGTGGTGTGACCCACAGACACAGATTGTGGACCCAGGAGTTCATTTCACTTATTGCTCTATAGGTTATTGGAGCTACAGTACATAAGTAAAACATACCATCTAGAAGCCAATGAGTTACTGAACTTCTTCTCATCCTTAGCCCCTAGACTGATGGATTAATTTGCATATCTGTCAAGCTTTGGGAGCTTTTATGGTCCCTATAGAAAAAATGAAAAGGAATCCAAGGAAAATGAAAAGGAATCCAAAATAAAAAATACACTATTTACATATTACAAGTTTAAATTAGCCACAAAAAATACATTTTCTGCATCAAGCTTTAGGGCTCTTTCACACCTGCGTTATTGTCTTCCGGCATAGAGTTCCGTCGTCGGGGCTCTATGCCGGAAGAATCCTGATCAGGATTATCCTAATGCATTCTGAATGGAGAGTAATCCGTTCAGGATGCATCAGGATGTCTTCAGTTCCGGTACGGAACGTTTGTTGGCCGGAGAAAATACCGCAGCATGCTGCGCTTTTTGCTCCGGCCAAAAATCCGGAACACTTGCCGCAAGGCCGGATCCGGAATTAATGCCCATTGGAAGGCATTGATCCGGATCCGGCCTTAAGCTAAACGTCGTTTCGGCGCATTGCCGGAGCCGACATTTAGCTTTTTCAGAGTGGTTACCATGGCTGCCGGGACGCTAAAGTCCTGACAGCCATGGTAAGTGTAGCGGGGAGCGGGGAAGCAGTGTACTTACCGTCCGTGCGGCTCCCCGGGCGCTCCAGAGTGACGTCAGGGCGCCCCAAGCGCATGGATCACGTGATCGCATGGATCACGTCATCCATGCGCATGGGGCGCTCTGACGTCATTCTGGAGCGCCCCGGGAGCCGCACGGACTGTAAGTATACCGCTCCCCCGCTCCCCGCTCCTACTATGGCAACCAGGACTTTAATAGCGTCCTGGGTGCCATAGTAACACTGAAAGCATTTGGAAGACGGTTCCGTCTTCAAATGCTTTCAGTACACTTGCGTTTTTCCGGATCCGGAGTGTAATTCCGGCAAGTGGAGTACACGCCGGATCCGGACAACGCAAGTGTGAAAGAGGCCTTAGCTTAAATTCAGCCAGTATTAGAATCACACCTTTTAGTTGTTTTTTTTTTACTGTTTCTGCAAAATCAATATCTGCAAATAATAAATGAGATCCCAGAAGGCTGAGTTAAGCTAAAATGCACTACAGAGAAACTGTTGAATTGGTAACTGACTCAATAATGCAGGTGAGCTGCACACAGTTGAGCATCTTTAGCAGACTATAATAGAAAATTAATAGTGTTCAAGTCAGGAGTTGCTCTACCCTAAGGATTACATAATAACCTAAAACAGAACAATTTCCTAGCTCAGATGTGTGTAAAATATCATAGAACAAAATAAGAAATAAAAAGCCTCAACAATCAATGCAATTTGTGCAAGCCACGCCGGCAATTTTATTCACATAAAAAACACAAGGTAACATTTTCAGAGTGAGATACTTCCAATGAAATTTATTGTTATAGTGGATGTTTGCAGGACTAAACAATGCATAGATTGCTTTCTCCAGTATGTTTTAGCCCAGCAAAAAAACAATTACATTAACCCCTTCAGTTGCAAAGTGTTGTAACCAGAAGTTAAAAATTCAGGCCAGCATATCTGACTTTAAGGAATAATAACCAACAATAAATACCATAAAAAGTTAAAAGTTTTTATTGACTCAATATGTTTTTTATATGTTTAGTAGATTTGTTAAAAGAGAAGTGATGTGTCAATTAAAGGGTGGCGCCTCTGGGGTTGTTTCCAAGTTTGTATTAAGAGAGCTATCACACGGACTTAATATGATCACATTTTAATGTCCATATTGCAGCCGCGACACTTTAACCCCAACAGGAATAATTAACTGAACATAGGTCATCATATGTTTTATTCACTATAACTGCAGGGACATGAGTGTTATGACCAGGATAAGGCTGCTAAGATGCGGCTATGTTTCAGTGTGCAACCAGCCAATAAATAATTTTATCTATACTATTATACTATTTATTTATAATTAAAATTTTCTTTTTTTTCTGCCCTTATTTTCAGTCTTGCATTTTGAAAATTTGAAAACCAAAACCATCTAACCAGTCCTTGGTCCAGTTTAAAAAATAACTAGTTTTACATTTACTTACATACTGTATTGTTAATGACTCGATGTAACATAAACATAGTAGAATAAGTAAAACCTCAGATAATCTACATGAATAGTGCTCTATGTAGATGATTGTTTTCATTGTACCAACGAAAGAAGAGACTCCACAAAAGTAGCAAAAGATGAAATATAAAATAGCGAAAAGACACTTCTGAAATGTGGGATATGATCTCCTGCTGTAAATACATACTTCCCTCTAAATCATGTGATAAAATATAAATTATTCAATCCTCCATTTTCACTTTCACTTGGATCTTTGATCATCAAAAAGCCCAAGATTTTTTTTTCTTAACCTGAATGGCACTTGAGGGCATAGAGCTTTTAAGAGTGATAGACTAAAATGCACATCCAACAATTCCTTACATTTTTTAAATATAAAAAAAATCAGCTATCCCTCCTCCTTTTGAAGCATGTATTTCAAAGAACACAGAAATAAACTGTGAATTTACTTGATATTTTCTATTATCAACAAAAAGTAAGTAATACAGAACAAGGCAAAAAATAAATATAAAATGAAAAATATATATAATTGAAACCATGCTTACATAATATGAATGGAGCACTTACCTAGAAGTAAGCATGAGAAATCTTTCAGGCTTCAAAGAACTGTACATTCCCTTACAGATCCAAAATCTTCAAATATTCTTCAAAAAGATGAAAACAATATAAAATCCAACATCTTTTTTTTAAAACCATGAGCATGTTCTTGTTTTCCCATGGACAATGTCTCATCTCTCCTGAAGCAGGTTTGAATCCAGGATGTCTTGTGTCTCCTGAAGCAGGTCTAAATACAGTCTAGCTTTATATACTTTGCCAACTGTTGTGTTCCATGAAAAACTCCTTTTTCATGAGCTTGTTAACTTGTCCAATTTATGGCAATTGTTTTTCTCCCTGGGGTATAAAGATACAAGACTCTGGGAAAAAAATGATTGCGAGAGCTAAAAGATCGATAAAGCAAAGTGAAAAAAGTGTAGGCTATTTACTTTTTATTGATCAGATGATGTTGGATAAAACTGCCATTAAGTTCAGGGAATACATCTTGTATTCCCCTTGAGGTCAAAGGAGGCAAAACAAATTAGACTGAATAAATATCATTCCGGTTACATTTTGCTAACACTATGCTCGTTATATTAACAGAAATTCAGTGAAGAATGTAACAAAGTAAAGCAGCCTACATATTTCTATACTCAATTGCACTTAAATGAGTTAGAAATAGATCATGCTTTGTGGTTTCTTATTGGGATATCATGATTAACTGCTTCATGGCCAAGCATTTTGGGCCTTAAAGGGCTTATGTGAGGTTAGGAAACAAAACATGTGTGTTTAAAGATATCTTAAAAATCTTAATTAGAGATGTCCCGAACTATTCGCCAGCGAACAGTTCCCGGCGAACATCGCTTGTCCGCGTTCGCCGCAGCGGGCGAACATATGCAATGTTCGGTCCGCCCCCTATTTGTCATCATTGAGCAAACTTTGACCCTGTACCTCACAGTCAGCAGACACATTCGAGCCAATTAGCAGCATACCCTCCCTCCCAGATCCTCCCACCTCCTAGCAAAAAGCAAGGACAGCATCCATCTTAGATTCATTTGGAAGCTGCAGTCTTCGTGAGAGGAGGGACAGTGCAGCTGCTGCTGATTTAATAGGGAAATCGATAGCTAGGCCAGTGTATTCAGTGTCCACTGCAGTCCTGAAAGACTCATCTGATCTGCTGTAAGGACAGCGTCCTGACAGCACCCCAAAAAGCCCTTTTTAGGGCTAGTATATCAGTCTGTTTTTTTTTTTTTTCTGTAATCTAATTGCAGTTGCCTGCCAGCGTGTGTGTCAGGCGGCCCACAGCGTATACTGTGCCCACTTGCCCAGAGCCACCACTCATATCTGGTGTCACAGTAGCTTGCATTTAAAAAAACTAGTGCCACTTATATCTGGTGTCACAGTAGATTACGTGTTAAGGCTGGCCGCAGGCTAGCCTGGATTTGTGGGAGGGGCCGGTACCTGTCTTAAGCAGTCTGGCTCTCCCAGGCAGCACGTCGGCATTCGGACGTCTGCTACTTCCGGGTGTGACGTCATCAGCAAGCGTCCTGCACGAGTCGGATCTCAGAGAAGCCGGGTGTACCTTTCACTTCAGTCTGCAAGCTGTTCAGGTCGTTTTCCAAGATAACTGGTTTGTTTGGGGAGCGTGGCAACATGGAGGAGGGTAGGAGGGTGTGTAGAGAGGGGGAAGTGTGCCGGAGGATCGCTTCTCCTCACTGCGTTCAGGCACATGCAATTCAAGTTTTGGCACCAATGGGCAGCATTGTCACATAGTTGGAGCTCATTGCCTGTCTCAGCATAACCTGTATCTAAGTTCATACAGGGGCTGCGAGTCATCTGGGCTCAGCAGGTTAAACTCTGGCAGCTGGGTCCTGGTGCCATTACTGAGTTGATTACTTACAAGGTTGCTGCTTGTGCACATGTTTGACACTCATCACATACACTACATACATACCTTAGACACATAGTTCGCACATCAGGCAGTTTGACGAAAAAAAAAAAAAAAAAAGGGGGTACAAGTGGATTGTTAAATAAAGTAAAAAATAAATAAAAAAAATAAAAAAAAAACTTTATCCACCAAGCTTCATCCATACACCTCTAGCATAGGTACATCCGCCAATACAGCTACACGCTCGCACGACATACACACCCCGTTTCATCTCGTAGACTAGTGTCATACGTCATACGGTCTGTTTTCCACAAATCCTATACTTACATACATCACCTACCACGTCTGTAGGTTCTTTAGCCCGCAGTATTCGTTTTTTAATTAATCTGCCACGTCACAGATTCACACAAACTCAGGCTCGCTTCATACGTCAGTGGAAACGACTATCATACTCCCTGTCAGCCTCGAAGGCTTTTCGTTCAATCGTTTCACGCTGCTGGGGGGGGAATGGGAGGGGCTTAGATTCTGTCATCTTGTTTGTCAGCTTACGGGCAGCAGGTCGTAGGGTTAACAGGTTGTTTTTTTTTTCTCTTCTCTTTTTCTTTCTTAGTTTTTTTTTTTTTGTTGTTGTTGTTTTGTGGTGTTTGTTGTGTTGTTTGCAGTGGTCTACGCCATCTGTAACTTCAGCCAGTGCAGGCTCCTGCATGTCTGTGCCACATGTTTTAGGGCACATCCGGTCACGGTCTGCACATTGAAGCCGGCGTGACTGAGCCGGGTGAATGTGGAGGCACTAGACCAGCTGCTGCGGATTCATCCGGTTCAGCCGTTCCGTACATTCCTGGTGGTAGGGTTTTCACGGGGGTTTCACATTGGGCTCATCACCTTGCCCCAGCAGACTCATGAATGCCCCAACTTGCAGTCGGCTTCTAAACATGCTGGTCTGGTGGATTCACTCTTGGCAGTTGAGCTGGACAAGGGTTTCATCATTGGTCCTTTCCTGTCCCCTCCTTTCTGCACTTGGAGGGTGAGCCCGGTGGGGGTGGTGTAGGGAAAATATTCCAATAAATTTCATTTGATTTATGATTTGTCTGCTCCACATTCTTCCCACGTTCCTAGTCTCAACTCGTTGATTCCGTCCGAGGAATTTTCCTTGAAGTATACTTCCGTAGACCAGGCTATCCAGGTCATTCTTCAGACAGGCATGGGGGCTTGGCTGTCCAAAGCAGATGTCTCTGATGCGTTCAAACTGCTGCCCATTAGCCCATCTCTCTGGCAGTGGCATGGCATCAAATGGAGAGATGCGTACTATTTCGCCACCAAGTTAACGTTTGGTTCCTAGAGCAGCCCCAGTCTGTTTGACAGGTTAGCGCAGGCACTGGAATGGATTTTGTTGGAACAGGGTTGCCAGAATGTCATTCACTACCTGGATGATTTTCTGTTGATCGAAGAACCCTCACAGGCACCTGTTGACTTGCAGGTTCTCTTGCAGGTCTTCAAGGAGTTAAACATTCCAGTGGCCGAACACAAAACAGAAGGGCCTGCGCAGGTTGTCACGTTCTTGGGGATCTCTCTGGATTCACGTGCCATGTCAGCCAGTCTGCCACAAGACAAACTCGACAGAATCAAATCAGGTGTCCGTTCCTTGCTCATGTCTCAGGTTTGCACCAAGAGAGAATTGCAGTCTCTGTTGGGCATGTTATACTTTGCCATGAGGATCATTCCTCAGGGTAGATCATTCATTTCAAGATTGCTAGTCTTATTACAACAGACCAGTGATTTGGACGCATCAGTGCATCTTAATGCGAACGCCCGAGCAGATCTGTTCATGTGGGACAGATTTCTCAGTGGGTGGAACGGCATTTCCATGTTTATTCCGAGGGCCACTTCTGATTCTCCACACGTATTTTCAGACGCGGCTGCCTCGGTAGGTTTCGCGGCCATATTTGGCTCACATTGGTTCGCTGGCTCATGGCCCACACACGTGCTACAGTTGCCGGGGTTTTCCCAGATGTCGGCATTGTTCGAGATCTATCCTATCGTAGCAGCTGCTATAGTCTGGAAGCATAGGTGGTCGGGTCACACGGTGGTTTTCCACACTGACAACATGGCGACTGCAGAGATCATTAACAAGGGCAGATCTAAATCATTACTCATCATGTCTTTCATGCGTAGATTGACCTGGATAGCTCTGGAACAGTGGTTTCATTTTCATGCCCTGTTTTTGGACGGGGTCAGCAACGTTGCAGCTGATGCTTTATCTCGTTTTGATTTTTCTCGCTTTTTCTTACAGAACCCAGAAGCAGACTCAGTGGGCACCCCGGTACCGGACTGGCGGCTGCTGGTCTTGGATTAGACTCTCTGATGGTGGTCGCCAGTTCACTCATTACCAAGTCTTTGTCGGCCAGTACGTTGCGGTCGTACCGACGAGCGTGGGTGGATTTTTCAAACTTTAAGTTGGCATATCCTAGAGGTGACACAGGTCAGGTCAAGTATATGGTGGCTTTCGTGTCTTATTGTCATTCGGTATTGGCTTTATCCTACAACACCATTAGGCTATATTTGGCTGGGGTGCAGCATTTTTTGGCACTTCAAGAGCCAGACAGACCCTCTATATTTTCAGCTCACCCGATCAAGGCCATCCTCAGAGGCATTCAAAAAAGCCAGGTCACGGTCAAGTCGGTCCGTCGACCTATTAAGGGGGACACGTTTCGTAGCCTGTCGGAAGTTCTCACATTGTCACCATTCGGAGTCCTTCCTAGCCTGGTGATCAAGGAGGCGATGTACTTGGCGTTTTACGGGTTTTAAGACCAGGTGAAGTGACACAGGCCAGACAAGGGGCGGTGGCTCTCCGCAAGGGAGATTTAGTCAGGATGGGCAGTAACTCATTTGCAGTTGCCTCACAACAAAACAAGGCAGGTAGGTCCCGGCCATGTAGTTAAGTTCTTCCAGACCACAAACGCATGGTGTCCAGTGACAGTCTTGGACAACCTCTTGCTGGCCCTTAGTCTTCACAGCCCCACCGATCCATTACTTCTATTCCCTGTTGGTCCACTGACGTCCAGCCAGTTCATCAAACATATTCGCATCCTGTTGACCAGTGTAGGATTGAATCCGGCTCAATTCTCGGGGCATTCTTTCCGCATCGGTGCGGCATCCGCAGCGTCCAAGCATGGAGTCCCTGTGCATATCATTAAACACTTGGGGCGCTGGCGCTCGAGGTGCTTTGTACGGTATATCCCGGAGCCACAAGCGGAGCTGGTCCAAGCATTCAGTACATTGGCAGAGTAGCACCTCAGGCCAATCCTTCCCTCACTGGTGGGTTTTGCCCCCTTTTTCAGGCATACCGACCTAGTGAGGCCAAGGCACACCTCAGGCCAATTAGGTAGGGGGGTGGTGGTTGGGCATCTTCCACTCGTTTAGGTCCTGACCACAAGTGTTAATGCCCACCCATTCCCATTCTTCATTCAGTCATTCAACCATCACATTCAGGGTATGCCCCCTTTTTCAGGCATACCGACCTAGTGAGGCCAAGGCACACCTCAGGCCAATTAGGTAGGGGGGTGGTGGTTGGGCATCTTCCACTCGTTTAGGTCCTGACCACAAATAAAATAAAAATAAAAACTTTTTTGACTGCAATATAATTGCAGTTAGTTGCCTGCAAGCATGTGTGTCAGGCCTACAGCGTGTACTGTGCCAACTACTGCCAGTGCACAGTGCCACCAGAGCCACTCATATCTGGTGTCACACTAGATTACATTAAAAAAAACAAAAAACTTTTTTGATTGTAATATAATTGCAGTTAGTTGCCTGCAAGCGTGTGTGTCAGGCCTACAGCGTGTACTGTGCCAACTACTGCCAGTGCACAGTGCCACCAGTGCCACTCATGTCTGGTGTCACAGTAGATTACATAAAAAAAAACTAAATATTTTTCACTGTAATCTAATTGCAGTTAGTTGCCTGCAAGCGTGTGTTTCAGGACTACAGCGTGTACTGTGCCAACTACTGCCAGTGCACAGTGCCACCAGTGCCACTTATATCTGGTGTCACAGTAGATTACATAAAATAAAAAACTTTTTTGACTGTAATATAATTGCAGTTAATTGGCTGCAAGCGTGTGTGTCAGGCCTACAGCGTGTACTGTGCCAACTACTGCCATTGCACAGTGCCACCAGTGCCACTCATATCTGGTGTCACAGTATATTACAAAAAAAAAATAATAATAATTTTTGACTGTAATATAATTGCAGTTAGTTGCCTGCAAGCGTGTGTGTCAGGCCTACAGCGTGTACTGTGCCAACTACTGCCATTGCACAGTGCCACCAGTGCCACTCATATCTGGTGTCACAGTATATTACAAAAAAATAAAAAATAATAATTTTTGACTGTAATATAATTGCAGTTAATTGGCTGCAAGCGTGTGTGTCAGGCCTACAGTGTGTACTGTGCCAACTACTGCCAGTGCACAGTGCCACCAGTGCCACTCATATCTGGTGTCACAGTAGCTTGCACGCATAGTACAACTAATCGGGAAAAAAATGACAGGCAGAGGCAGGCCACCTAGCAGGGGCCGTCGTGGTCGTGGTGCTGTGACTTCCTTTGGCCCTAGAATAATGCCCAGTTTTCAGAGGCCACGTACCCTGAACTCGAAAAGTTCTGAGGACATAGTTGACTGGCTAACACAGGACACCCAATCTGCTACAGCTTCCGCTCGGAACCTTGACGCACCATCCTCCTCCAGCTCAGCTTCGGGCACCTCTCAAGTTACCACTCGCCCGCCTGCTGCCACCACCAACACTAGCACCACAGCTGCTTCACTTGATCTGTCAGAGGAGTTATTTACACATCAGTTGGAAGAAATGAGTGATGCGCAACCATTATTGCCAGAGGATGTAGATAACAGGGATATGTCTCAGTCAGGCAGCATTACACACATGGACGTACGGTGGGATGATGATGATGTTGTACCCGCTGCTGCTTCCTATGCTGAGTTGTCAGATACAAGTGAAGCGGTTGAGGATGACGATGTGTCCGTGGATGTCACGTGGGTGTCCGCTCGAAGAGAAGAAGAACAGGGGGAAAGTTCAGATGGGGAGACAGAGAGGAGGAGGAGACGAGTTGGAAGCAGAGGGAGGTAGTCGCAAGGAGCTAGTGGCACAGTCATACAGCATGTATCGGCACCCGGGGTCAGCCAGACAGCACGCCAATCAACGTATGCTGTTGATGTCATTGCAGAATGCCGTCATTGCAAAGCTCAGCAGTGTGGCATTTTTTTTGTGTGTCTGGCTCTGATAACAGCGATGCCATTTGCAACCTGTGCCAAAAGAAACTGAGTCGTGGGAAGTCCAACACCCACCTAGGTATGACTGCTTTGTGACGGCACATGATCTCAAATCACAAACGCTTATGGGATCAACACATGAGTACAAGCAGCACACAAACTCAAAGCCGCCATCCTCCTACTGGTCCAGCATCTTCAGCCACATCAACCACTGCTGTCCTCCTTGCCCCCTCTGAACCATCCGCCACTCCGCCTCTCGCCTTCAGCAGTTCCTGCTCATCTGCCCACAGTCAGGTGTCTGTCAAGGAAATGTTTGAGCGTAAGAAGCTAATGTCACAGAGTCACCCCCTTGCCCGGCATCTGACAGCTGGCTTGTCGGAACTCTTAGCCCGCCAGCTTTTACCATACAAGCTGGTGGAGTCTGAGGCCTTCAAAAAAATTTGTAGCTATTGGGACACCGCAGTGGAAGGTACCTGGCCGAAATTTATTTTCACAAAAGGCAATCCCCAACCTGTACTCTATTGTGGAAAAGTAAGTCATGGCATGTCTGGCACACAGTGTTGGGGCAAGGGTCCATCTGACCACTGATACCTGGTCTGCAAAGCATGGTCAGGGCAGGTATATCACGTACACTGTGCATTGGGTAAACCTGCTGACGGCTGCCAAGCATGGAATGTGTGGCTCTGCAGAGGAGTTGGTGACACCGCCACGACTTGCAGGCAGGCCTGCTGCCACCTCCTCTACTCCTCCTACTCCGTCCTCTTCGCTAACCTCCTCGGCTGAGTCCTCTTCTGCTGCTGCGTCTTGCTCCACATCAACTGCACCCCCCCAGCTCCCCAGGGGCTATTCCACATCCCGGATACGACAGTGTCACTCTGTCTTGGGGTTGACTTGCCTGAAAGCAGAGAGTCACACCGGACCAGCACTCCTGTCCGCCCTGAACACACAGGTGGATCAGTGGCTGACTCCGCACCAACTGGAGATCGGCAAAGGGGTGTGTGACAATGGAAGCAATTTGTTGGCGGCATTGAATTTGGGCAAGTTGACACATGTGCCGTGCATGGCACATGTGTTGAATCTGATCGTAGAACGCTTTGTGCATAAGTACCCAGGCTTACAGGACTTCCTAAAGCAGGCCAGGAAGGTGTGTGGCCATTTCAGGCGTTCCTACACGGCTATGGCGCACTTTTCAGATATTCAGCGGCGAAACAACATGCCAGTGAGGCGCTTGATTTGCGACAGCCCGACACGTTGGAATTCAACACTCCTAATGTTCGACCGCCTGCTCCAACAAGAAAAAGCCGTCATCGAGTATTTGTATGACCGGGGTGCTAGGACAGCCTCTGTGGAGCTGGGTATTTTTTTGCCACGTTACTGGACGCTCATGCGCAATGCCTGTAGGCTCATGCGTCCTTTTAAGGAGATGACAAACCTAGTCAGTCGCACCGAAGGCACCATCAGCGACATCATTCCATTTGTTTTTTTCCTGGAGCATGCCCTGCGAAGAGTGCTGGATCAGGCCGTAGATGAGCGTGAAGAGGAGAGTTGTGGTCACCATCACCACCAGAAACAGCCTTATCAGCATCGCTTGTTGGACATGCGGCAACGCTGGAAGAGGAGTCTGAGGAAGAGGAGTCAGAGGAGGAATGTGGCTTTGAGGAGGAGGAAGACCAACCACAGCAGGCATCCCAGGGTGCTCGTTGTCACCTATCTGGTACTCGTGGTGTTGTACGTGGCTGTGGGGAAGAACAGAACTTCAATGACATCAGTGAGGACGAGGAACGGAACATGAGTAGCTCGGCATCCAACCTTGTGCAAATGGGGTCTTTCATGCTGTCATGCCATTGAGGGACCCTCGTATAAAAAGGCTGAAGGAGAACGACCTGAACTGGGTGGCCACGCTACTAGTCCCCCGGTATGAGCAGAAAGTGCCTGAAATATTACCGAATTACCGGAAGTCAAAAAGGATGCAGCAGTTCCAAAACAAGTTAAAAAGTATGCTTTATACAGCATATAAGGGTGATGTCACAGCACAACGGGAATCTAACAGGGGAAGAGGTGAAAGTAATCCTCCTCCTACCACGACCACGCCGGCAAGGACAGGACGCTTTACAGACGTATTGTTGATGGAGGACATGCAGAGCTTTTTAAGTCCTACGCATCGCCACAGCCCTTCGGGGTCCACCCTCAGAGAACGACTCGACCGTCAGGTAGCAGACTACCTCGCCTTAACTGCAGATATCGACACTCTGAGGAGCGATGAACCCCTTGACTATTGGGTGTGCAGGCTTGACCTGTGGCCTTAGCTATCCCAATTTGCGATAGAACTTCTGGCCTGCCCCGCTTCAAGTGTCCTGTCAGAAAGGACCTTCAGCGCAGCAGGAGGTATTGTCACTGAGAAGAGAAGTCACCTAGGTCAAAAAAGTCTAGATTACCTCACCTTTATTAAGATGAATGAGGCATGGATCCCGAAGGGACTGACAGTGGGGGATGCATTTGACTAAAAAAGGCCTGATGAGATGCCTTGGACTATAAAATGGTCCACACGCTGCTGTATTTAATCTCTGCATGCCGGATGACTTTCGTGACTTCTCCGCCACCAACTAGGGTTCAAGCTGCAATGTTTTAGTGCACTTTCTGCCCGGAAAACAACTATTTTTCCGGCCGCTGCTTCAGCAGGGGCTGCAACAATACCTAATTTTTCAGGCATGTGTACATGCCTAATTTTTCTGGCCTCTGGTGCTGCACTGTGCCTGCAAAAACAAAACCAAAAAAAAGGCACATACATGTGTCAATTCCCCTTTGTGATCGTTACCTTGTTGTGGTGAAGGGGCTTGCGTATCACAATGAAGCGATCACCTCTATGAGTGTGTTGGCAATGGCAATGTTGGCACACCTCAGATGAGATAAGGTCGTTGCTTCATTGTGAACAGACCAAAAGCGATCGGCTGGATAATTTTGCATAGAAAATACATTCATTTTCTTTGTGATCATCTAAGGTGATCATTAAAGCCTACTAGGCCAACAATGGGCCCACACTGTAAAATCATTGTTTTCTGGGTCACTTTACTGTCACTGAACTACCTCAGCATGACCATAGGCTTTGAAAAACCGCCATCGACTTCAATCTCCCAAACGTGCGCACAAGCACAGTCATAACTACACCAAGATTGACGCATAGAGGAATAAAATTTATGTCATGAGTGTGTCAACTATTGACAACTCTTTGCGGTTGTCTAAACTCTATTCCATACACGTCCCCTAATAGGGGACATAACAGGGATTAAACTGATAGGAATAGTACTACTTAACATACCACTCATGTTGGGATTGCACAGTACACTGCACGGCGCACGCGCAGTGCCCCAAATTGGAAGTAAGAGGACCAACCAAGCATCTTTTTCCATCTCCTGGTTCCTAAAATCTATTCCATACACTGGCCCTTGAGAGGGGACATAACAGGGATTAAACTGATAGGAATAGTACTACTTAACATACCACTCATATCGGGTAGCATAGTACATTGCACGACGCACGCGCAGTGCCCCAAATTGGAAGTAAGAGGACCGACCAAGCATCTTTTTCCATCTCCCGGTTCCTAAAATCTATTCCATACACCACACCAGCCTGTGATATGGGACAAAACAGATTAAACTGGTAAGAACAGATTTTTTTAATAAGCCTCTGCGGAGCTGGGTATTTTTTGGCCACGTTACTGAACGCTCATGCACAATGGCTGTAGGCTCATGCGTCCTTTTGCGGATGTGACAAACCTGGTCAGTCAAACCCAAGGCAACATCATCGACCTCATCCCATATGCGTTTTTTCTGGAGCATGCCCTGCGAAGAGTGCTGGATCAGGCCGTAGATGAGCATGAAGAGGAAGAGTTCTGGTCACTATCACCACCAGAAGCAGCCTTGTCGTCGTCGATTGCTGGACCTGCGGCAACACAGAGAGAGGAGTCTGAAGAAGAGGAGTCAGAGGAGGAAGGCGGCTTTGAGGAGGTGGAAGATCAACCACAGCAGGCGTCCCAGGGGGCTTGTTGTCACCTTTCGGGGACCCTTGGTGTTGTACGTGGCTGGGTGGAGGAAGAGACCTTCAATGACGTCAGTGAGGACAAGGAACGGGACATGGCTAGCTTGGTATCCAACCTTGTGCAAATGGGGAGTTTACGGTTGTGCAAATGGACTGTTTGCGGTTGTTTGCGGTGCGTTAAACGGGGAGTTTGGTCTGTCATAGTTTGGTCTGTCACTGTGAAGCGGGCGTAACCCTTACACTACCTGATCGATACAACATCATACCTGATGTTTTAAAGCACGTTATTCCAAACAATTTAGGAATGTTAGGTGATTTATGCCCTTTATGGATTAAAACCCAACTCTGCGTCAACTACGTAATTTTCCATGGGAGTTTTGCCACGGATCCCCATCCGGCATGCCACAGTCCAGGTGTTAGTCCCCTTGAATCAACTTTTCCATCACTATTGTGGCCAGAAAGAGTCCCTGCGGGTTTTAAAATTCATCTGCCTATTGAAGTCTATGGCAGTTTGCCCGGTTCGCCCTTTCGCGAACATTTGCGGAAATTCGCGTTCGCCGTTCGCGAACAGAAAACTTTATGTTTGCGACATCTCTAATCTTAATCTTGCACATGAACAATCCACGTAATCTCAGCCTTATTCACTGCCTTTACATAATCCTTTATTAGAGATGTGCAAAGTTTTGAAAAATTTGCCAAAGAAATTTACCAAGAAATTTTATTCAAATTAATTTATTGTGAATTGCTATGTTAAAACCCTATTCAGCCTATCAATCAATGGGACCGTTTTAACAAATGCTTTGACAGAAGTGCATCCATCTAACAGCCATTAAAAATGGTAATACGCTAGTGCAATATGGCCTTTTGGGATTAAAAATAAAAAAATCACCTCATCCACTTATTAAGAAAGAGGCAGTCTGTTCCTCTCGACTGAAAAGGACCTGCGCTGAGCGTGATGACTAGAGATGAGCGAATTTCTCAAAAATTTGATTCGGCCAGTTTGCCGAATTTTCTGAAAAAATTTGCTTTGATCTGAATATATTCTTGACAAATCGTGATAAAAAATGGCTATTTCCAGGATGCATAGAGCCTTTATATGTGTTTAGAACACTGTGCCTTGTAGTAACACGCATAGGGAGTGTGCTTGGGGAGTGAAATAATACTGTCAGTCAGTATGACATGCAGATGACAGGCGTCGCTATTAGAGTCACTGCACACTTCACTTATTTGGGCAGCCACGCGGCCAAAACTGATGCAAAATTACTCAAGTATTAACTCAACCTTACAGGTCCATGTTAGCATCAGGAAGAAGCGCACTCCTTTTACACCCTCGTTAGCTGATTCCACATAGATGTCTAAAGAACCTGTTCTCTTAAACGCTTATACAAGTAGAGCCCCCCGACAGAGTGGAGAGGGTGTCAGCAGTAAGTTGAAGTCACTGATTATTTTGCCCTTAATCTGATCCGTCAGAGCAATAACCCACAAAAAAATGATCCTGTCTGGGGAGCATACACCTTCACTTCACTCAATAATCCATCCCCATGTAAGCTTCTACACACTTTCAAAACTATCCTTCAGCGCGGTGAATAGATGCCGGATGACCGGTACGATCCATGACCTTCCAAGGAGCAGCTGTCGGGAGCAGCTGTTCATTTCTGAGATGTCCGTATAGTGCAGGGTGAATCCGAAGACCCTCTCCATCTCCATGCACTACAAGATGCCCTCTTTTTGATTTCCGTGATGACTGGGAACCCGTGATATTTTCACCGGACGAAGAGACCGGGGCCTGGTTGGTTGGTTTGAATCTTGAGTAACTTCGCGACTCTTTCGGGCTCCAAGCTATCTTGAAGCTATGTCTTCTCATTGTCTGCAGCTACTGGAGGCCTGTTCATGCCAGGTAGGTTCCCCCAGAAGTATCTTGGTCAATCAGCAGCCCATACCGCACTTGCATGAATCTTGACAGGATTAGTCTCCAGGTGGAGAAGAATTGTTTTCTTGGCATGCTTTCTCCATTGCAACACAACGTCGTTGAATAAACATAAGACTGGCCGATTCTCTCTTGTAGTAAGCAAAATTGAAATTTTATTAGTAAATTTATTAAATATTTTATTACTAAATTAATTAAATATAATATGCCCTCCTTTTAATTTCCATGATGACTGGGAACCCGTAATGTTTTCACCGGACGATGAAACCGTGGCCTGGTTGGTGGTTTGAATCTTCACTAACTTTGCGACTCTTCCGGGCTTCAAGCTATCTTGAACCTTTGTCTTCTCAATGTCTGTAGCTACTGGAGGCCTGTTCATGCCAAACAGGTTTCCTCCAGAAGTATCTTGGTCGATGAGCAGCCAATACCGCACTTGCAGCAATCTTGACAGGATTCGTCTTCAGGTGGAGAGGACTTGTTTTCTTTGCATGATTTCTCCATCGCAACACCACATTGTTGAATAAGAAGATTCTCTCCTGTCTTAGGCAACATATAATGTTTATTAGTAAATTCATTAAATATTTTATATTAAATTTAACCAAAACTTGATTAAAATTATAAGAAAGTATACTTAAATTCGCCAAAACTGACCAAATAACTCAAGTATGAACTCAACCTTACAGGTCCATGTTAGTGTCAAGAAGAAGCGCACTCCTTTTGCACCCTTGTCAGCTGATTCCACATAGATGTCTACAGAACCTGTTCTATTAAATGCTTATGCAAGTAGAGCCCCCGACAGAGTGGAGAGGGTGTCAGCAGTTTGTGTTGACATCACTGATTAATTTGCCCTTCCTATGATCCGTAAGAATAATAACCCACAAAAAAACTGATTCTGTCTGGGGAGCATACGCCTTCACTCGGTCAGCATTTGCTCAGTAATCCATGAGTATTGGTAATGCCCAAAAAACAGGAGTGGATCTAAAACAGAGATGACACGTGAAGGTAATATTTACATGTCTTCTGTGTTTTTTACCCACTCCTGCTTTTGGCTACCAAATCATAAGTCAATTCTGATGCGACCATACAGGCCTTACAGAGACAGAATCCATTGTGCGTCCCATTTTTCCTTCCTTCTGACCGATCAGAAGAAAGGTCAAATAAATGGTGATTTCAAGAAGGCCAAAAAAGGACAATAGCAACCCCGTCATAGAGTGTGGAGGGTGGTAACAGCATGAGAAGTCCACAGAGTGGCCCTATGACATAGTGGTGAGGTGGAAGCAGCATGAGGAGACCACCAAGTGGCACAATGACAGGGTCTGGTGGTGGCAGCAGCATCAGGAGGCCACAGAGTGGCACAATGACAAAGTGTGGAGGTGACAGCAGCAGTATGATTAGGCCACAGAGTGGCACTTGACATAGTGTGGAGATGGCAGCATCAGGAGGCCACAGAGTGGCAAGGTGACATATTGTGGAGATGGCAGCAACAGCAGCAGCATGATACCACAGAGTGGCATGGTGACATAGTGTGGACATGGCAGCATCAGGAGGCCAGAGTGTGGAGATGGCAGCAACAGCATCATGATACCACAGAGTGGCAAGGTGACATAGTGTGGACATGGCAGCATCGGGAGGCCACAGTGTGGAGATGGCAGCAACAGCATCATGATACCACAGAGTGGCAAGGTGACATAGTGTGGACATGGCAGCATTAGGAGGCCACAGAGTGGCAAGGTGATATAGTGTGGAGATGGCAGCAACAGCAGCAGCATGATACCACAAAGTGGCAAGGTGACATGGTGTGGACATGGCAGCATCAGGAGACTGCAAAGTGGCACGGTGACATAGTGTGGAGATGGCAGTAGCAGCATGATACCACAGAGTGTCAAGGTGACATAGTGTGAACATGGCAGCATGAGGAGGCCACAAAGTGGCACGGTGACATAGTGTGGAGATAGAAGCAACAATAGCAGCAGCAGCAACATGATACAACAGAGTGGCAACGTGACATAGTGTGGACATGGCAGCATCAGGAGGGAACAAAGTGGCATGGTGACATAGTATGGAGATAGCAGCAACAGCAGCAGCATGATACCACAGAGTGGCAAGGTGACATAGTGTGGACCTGGCAGCATCAGGAGGCCACAAAGAGGCACGGTGACATAGTGTGGAGATGGCAGCAGCAGCAGCATGATACCACAGAGTGGCAAGGTGACATAGTGTGGACATGGCAGGATCAGTAGGCCACAAAGTGGCACGGTGACAGTGTGGAGATGGCAGCATCAGGAGGCCACAGAGTGGCATGGTGACATAGTGTGGACATGACAACAACAGCAGCAGCAGCAGCATGATATCACAGAGTGGCACAGTGATGTAGTGTGGAGATGGATGTAATGTGTGGAGATGGATCTAATCTGATGCATCAGGCATTGGTGGGTGGAAATCCTGGCTCATCCACGCCTGATTTATCTTGACAAAAGTAGGTCTCTACACATTTTGGGTGGACTGGCAAGTTCTTCTTGGGGTTACTATGGCCTCCGCCGCACTAACACCCACTCTGATGCCACACTACTGGCCAGGCAGGACAACTTTTCCAGGGCAAACTTGGCCAGTTGCGGCCACAAATACAGTTTGGCTGCCCAGTAGTCCAGCAGATCTTCTATGATGGCTGGCAGGGTGCTGTCAAAGTATGCCACCACCTGCTGGTTCAGGTCCTGCTGCTGCTGGTGAGTAGTTTCTTCACTAGGCGGGTGAAGGAAGCTGCTCATCAGCGACTCTAGACTCAGGCTGCTGGTACTGCTGGTGCTGCAGTCACTTGCGACGAAGTCGAAGATCCAGTCAACCAATCAAGAACCACTGGGTTGCCAGTCAAGACATGACCGCTAGCTGACATGTGAACCTGAGGCCTCGGAAGAAACCCCTGCTGCTGCCACGCCTCATTACTCTGCTGCGACCGGTGCCTGCACCAGAATCATTTATGCCTCTAACACTACACTGTGCAGGGCCTGGCATTTCTCTGTCTCTTAGCTGAGCTAAATAACTTAAAAGCAATTTAAAACACCCCTAAAAGCGCCAAATATATATTTATTTTTTTACTGAGATAGGCAACTAAAGTATTTGAAATTGGCAACGAAACGATTTCAGCGTAAATAGCAGCAAAAGTGAACTGCGTATATATTTCTTGTATTAGACTAAAATAGGGCACTAAACGATTTCTAAGTAAATAATAGTGTTGATCAAGCACCAAAGTGCTTGGGTGCTCGAGTAGAACACTTCGGGATGCTCGGGTGCTCTACCGAGCACCCTAGCACAATGGAAGTCAATAGGAGAACCCGAGCATTAAACCAGGCACCCCCTGCTCTGAAGAGGGGAGGGTGTCTGGTTCACATGAAAAGCTCAGAAATTGATGTAAACACCACTTGAATGGTTCGGGAACAGCATGAGGAGGATGTCTGGATGCATTTTGGACTTCCAGATCGCTGCTGGGATTGATGTTATCCGAGTAGCACGCCAATTTTACAAACTGACAATAAGGCCTCATGTACACGACCGTTGTTGTGTTCCGTTCCGCCAAATGGGGTTCCGTTGTTCCGTGATCCGTTTTTGTTTCCGTGTGTCTTCCTTTATTTTTGGAGGATCACCAGACATGAAGGAAAGTAAAAAAAAGTCTAAGTCAAGTTTGCCATGCAAATGATAGAAAAAAAACGGACGCGGGCGCACGGACGCGGATGACAATCTTGTGTGCCTTTGCATTTTTTCACGGTCCCATTGACTTGAATGGGTCCGTGAACCGTTTTCCGTGAAAAAAATAGGACAGGTTATATTTTTTTTACGGACTGGAACCATGGATCACGGACGCGGATGACAAACGGTGCATTAGCCGAGTTTTCAAAGGACCCATTGAAAGTCAATGGGTCCGCAGAAAATCACTAAAAACTGAACAACGGACACGGAATAAAACAACGGTCGTGTGCATGAGGCCTTATACGCACAAAACCGAAGATAAAATCGATTTTGGAGGAAAAATTGTTACAAAAAACATTCTTTCCTGTATATTTACTTGTATATAAAGTGCAAGTGCTGTCAAAAATTACAAGAAAGAGGCACTCCGATACAACCTGCATATCACATAAAGGAGGGCCTCATTCACATTGTGGTACAATTGTTCAGGTAGTGGGACTCCTACACTCATAAAGCCTGTGCACTTAGTGAAAGGGCTGCCAAATATTACAAGAAATCAGCACTCCAATACACCCTTTATTACACATAAAGGAGGGCATCATACACAGCCTTGAAAAATTATGATTGATAGCCTGCTGGTGACCCTCAAAAACATTAGGAGCAAGGGGCTGCTGGTGACCCTCTAAAACATTAGGGGCGAGGGCCTGCTGCTGATTTGACCATCTAAAACATTAGGGGTGAGGGCCTGCTGATGATGTGACCATCTAAAACATTATGGGCGAGGCCTGCTGCTGAGCTGACCATCTAAAATATTATGGGCGAGGGCCTGCTGCTGAGCTGACCATCTAAAACATTATGGGTGAGGGCCTGCTGCTGAGCTGACCATCTAAAACATTATGGGCGAGGGCCTGCTGCTGAGCTGACCATCTATAACATTATGGGCGAGGGCCTGCTGCCCAACTGAACATCTAAAACATTATGGGCGAGGGCCTGCTTCCGAGCTGACCATCTAAAACATTATGAGCAAGGGCCTGCTGCTGAGCTGACCATCTAAGACATTAGGGGCAAGAGCCTGCTGTTGATCTGACCATGGAAAAAATTATGTGTGAGGGCCTGCTGCTGAGCTGACCATATAAAACATTATGGGTGAGGGCCTGCTGCCGAGCTGACCATCTAAAATATTATGGGCGAGGGACTGCTGCTGATCTGACCATCGAAAAAACTATGGTTGAGGGTCTGCTGCTAAGCTGACTCTTTAAAACATTAGGGGCGTGCCTGCTGCTAATCTGACCATGGAAAATATTATGGGCGAGGGCCTGCTGCTGAGCTGACCATTGAAAAAATTATGGTTGAGGGCCTGCTGCTGATCTGACCCTCTAAAACATTAGGAGCGAGGGCAGCCTAATAAGCATGTTGATATGATGGATGAGGAGGAGGAGGACGAGAAAAGGAAGATTGAATTATATACCCTTTTTTGTGGTAGAAGGGGGCAAAGGAATACAGTGTATTCAATACACCATAAAAGCCAAATTTTAAGTGCCTTTATGTTCAGCCACTTTCTTCTGGTGGAGTAGAAAAGTCAGGGGCAATCCAGGCCTTGTTCATTTTAATAAGAAAAAACTGTGAGGGGTTCAGTCAGCACAACCCTGTATGCAGGTGCACATCGCTATGGCGAAATACACATACAAACGCAAAAACACAAATGCAATAGCACTCTTCAACCAGCACTCTGCCCTGCCTCTATGCTGGATGTTGAATGAGGCATTGGTGTACATTTTGGCCAAAGCGTAATAAGCAACTCACCACGTCAAGGTCGCCTCTATGAGTGGTCCCTAACACTAGTTCCTACCTGTTATGGGCCATGATAGCCACACAAAGTCCAGGGAGTGCAGGCACAGCATGCACGCCATGCACACTCTGCTTTTAACCCCGTCCGGTGCCGTGACAGCTTTCATCGGATCCAGGGATGCAAGTACCAACATGCATGCTGAGACCACTATGTACTTCTCCTGGAGCCAAATGGCTACTGGTAGGCGCTGTAAAAGCAGACTCAGTTTTATACTGACTTTAAAACCAGCCTCCAGGGCAGACTAACTGGTCAGGTGTGCATGACTGCATGGAGATCGCCACGCCTCCAATATATACTACAAAGAAAAAAATGTGGGGGGTTCACTCAGCACAACCCTGTATGCAGGTGCACATCGCTATGGCGAAATACACATACAAACGCAAAAACACAAATGCAATAACACTCTGCAATCAGCACTCTGCCCTGCCTCTATGCTGGATGTTGAATGAGGCATTGGTGTACAGATATTTTTAGGATGCGCAAACGTTATATAGGAGATGTAGCGCAGGTAATGTAACTGTCTGAAGAGGACACCGTCTACGGAAAAAGTACACCGGATGTCATAGATATTTCTAGGCTGCACACACGTTACACAGGAGATGTATCGCAGATAATGTCGCTGTCTGCAGTGGCCAAACAATTGCAAGCTACTGTATTTAGCGCAGGTTGCGCTAAAAATAAATATTGTCTCTAACACCAACCCTGCCTAACAAAAAAATTTAATTAAATTCTCTACACTATCTGTCCCTTCTACAGCACAGCTCTCCCTGACTTAGGCCTCATGCACATGGCCGTTGCCCAGTCGTGGCCGTATTGCGGCCCACAAACAGCGGGTATGCAATATGCGGGCACCGGCCGTGTGCTCCCCGCATCACGGATGCGGACCCATTCACTTGAATATTGCAATAAACACTTTTAGCGCAAATAACACCAAATGTGATCTGCGTTTATTTTTCTCGTATTGTAGTGAAATATGACAAGAAAAGCTTTTAGCGCAAATAACAGCAAATATTAACTTAGTCTATTTTTCTCTTTTTCTCTAGAAATATAGCAATAAACGTTTTTACCGCAAATAACATCAAATGTGAACTGCGTCTTTTTTTCTCATATTGTAGTGAAATATGACAAGAAACGCTTTTAGCGCAAATAACAGCAAATATGAACTTAGTCTGTTTTTCTCTTTTTTTCTAGAAATATGGCAATAAACGCTTTTAGTGCCAATAACAGCAAAAGTGACCTGCATAAATATTTCTCGTATTGTATTGAAATAGGCCAATAAATGATATCAGCGCAGTTAACAGCAAAAGTTAGCTGTGTATATATTTATCTTTTTCCACAGATATAAGCCACTAAATGCTTTTCAACATAGCATTTGCACCCCAATAACTAATGACAGAGCTGTATTATGAGACTATCTGGATCTGCAGTAATGTTTTCCTGCACTTGTAAATCACTTTTTTTTTCACAATGAGGATTTTCCTATGACTCTACCTAGCATCTGCACACATCTCTCCCTGCCTGTGAGATGATTCCTCTCACTATCCTTTCCCTGCACTAGTAAATTGCTTCTTTCCTTTTTTTTTTTTAACAATTCATTTTTCTTTAACTCTCCCTAGCGCCTGCAGACACGTCTGTCCCTGAACAAAGTACGATAGTGAATGGCAGACTCTAAGATGACCTCCATATTTATAGGGCTATGACATCACCTGGCTAGCTGCTAATTGGCTGCATGCATGGCATTATGGGTCATCCCGCCTTCCAAGAGTTCCTTGCTCCATGTCCTCACATGTGTATTTGCCATTTTAGCCTGCTTGTCGCCATCAGAGGAAAAATTGTTATTCGTTGCCACGAAGCGCGAGGAAATTCAAAATCGTTCAGAATTTTATTTTTCCTAAAATTCGGAACAAATTCGACTTTGTCAGCTTTGATTCACTCATCTCTAGTGATGACATCACTGCGCGCTCCCAGCATGAACATTTGGTGATGTCATCAGTGATGCCATGTATGTGGGAGGGGTTAAGACTAGAGATGAGCGAATAGATTTAAATGAATTGATTCACCTAAGCAACAATCTTTTTACCATAGCTGGTGAAGAAGCTCCTTCTGCGGCCTGATTGACAGGGACAGAAATCTCACCCAGCCCTGGAAATCTCATGCCTGCACTCCTGCTCAAAGTAGGAACACAAGTACAATGGATCTGCTTCCGCTTGTGAAGCAGCTATTGCTCATGCGCCACTAACCGGCAGTGTTGCAGCACATGTACAGTTGCCGCTCAGGAAGCAGAAACAGGAGCACTGCGTGTGCACCTCTATTCAGAGCAGCGGCAATGGTGCGAGATTATCAGGGCCAGGTGAGATGTCCAGCCCTTTCAATCAAGTGGCAGGAGGAGCTTCTTCACCAGTGGAGACAGCTCTCACGGGTGAGGAACTCTTGTTGACAGCCTACAGTAGATCCTCTTCTACACTCATAAGTTACATTTCTGAACATACCTGTATGGAGGAAAATTTACCAAATTACCAATAATGCTATAGGATAGATACATTTTCCAGTTATATTTTACAAATAATTAAGACACTTAGCTCTTTTTTCCCTAAACATTTCAAAATTAATTGTAGGCTGGAAAAGTGTCTAAAGCAGAATATGAATTTAGTGTACGCCATAATAATAGTATGTTATTAAATAAAATAGCTCTACCCTTAATTTGTTTCCATTTAATCTAATTAACTGATTTAGCAAAACCCTATAAAGCTTTGTTAATATAATGTGTTCAAGAAAGAAGCAAAACTCATACTTGGATGCAGGGTCATCTTTAATATTGATTGGACCCTGGGCAAGAATGTATATGGGCCCTCTGGATCCTGCCTTCCCACACCCTAGCATGCCATCACGCCCTCCACAACAACACACACACGCAAAAAAAAAATTCACACACCTCGTAGAGTAGTAAATTTTAATAATGATGAGTGGCTAACTAGAGGTGTTCCTTGGCAGTAATGTAAATACTGCCTTTTTTTCTGAAAAGGCAGTGTTTACATTAAAAAGCTTGCAGAGACATGCTATAGACACCAGAACTACTACGTTTAGCTGTTGTGGTTCTGGTGACTATAGTATCCCTTAATATAGAGGGAAAAAAAGAATCAGCACAAAAGTATCAAATAAAATGGCTGTATCATTATTCTAAAAATTAAAAAAGCACATCTTCTGACACAAATATATAGTATTTTGCAGATTACTTTTTTTCTTATAATGTGCAGATAGTACTGTACTACTAACCCCTCCATCCACCCCTACATACAGGGTAATACAGCGCCACATACCTCTTACATCCAGTGACGTCTCTTTGATGTAGATGTTCTCTTTCCTCATCTTCTCCTTTCAGACCTTCAGACCAGACCACCATTTTTCAACCATTTCTCATCTCTGCAGTTTGACAATCAAAATCTTAGTTAACTACTTTTCCATCATCCTCCCATCTTCTGGAAAAATCATCCTACCACCCCCCCCCCCAATACTGTGCCGCTGTGCTCCCCAATACTATACTACAGAAACAGATAAACCCCCTGATAATAGTAGTACTATGCAGATAGTGCCCTTCAAAAATTATTGGTACACAGTGCCCTAAGATAACTGTGCCAAACAAATAGTGCCCCTGACACTAATAGTGTAAACATAACGTCCCCCAAAAATAATTGTGGCAAGCTGATACTGTGCCAAGGTGCCCCCACAGTAATAGTGCTCCCAAAAGTCCCACCAATAGGAATAATTCTCTGCTAGAGCACACATGGTAGTAATAGTGCTCCTATAGTGCCCCAACATGTCCCCAGTGCCCATACTAGTAATCATCTTCCCCATAGACCCCCAGTAGTAATAATGCCCATCATAATGTCCCCCAGTAGTAATAATTCTCCTTATAATGTGAGAAAAAATACCCCCTTTTAATGCCCCCAGTTGAGCTAATGTCCCCATAGTGCCCCCATAATTCGCCAGTATAAAATACCCCTATATAGTGCCCCCAGTAAATGCCCCATAGTGCACCTCTCCCACTTTCTTCCTAGTGCCCACCATAATGTACCAGTATAAAATGCCCCATATATAGTGCCACATTAGATGCCCTCAGTGTCACCCATAATTTGCAAGTATAAAATACCCTTTCTTAGTGCCCCCATAGATGAGCCCATAGTACTCCTCTCTCCCCTTCCCCATAATACCCACCATAATGTGCCCCAGTATAAAATACCCCTATACATAGCCCACCATATAAAATACCCCTTCTTTGTGGCCTCAGTAGAAGCCCCCATAGTGTCCCTCTTCCCCGTTCCCCCATATAAAATACCCCTTCGTTGTGGCCCCAGAAGATGCCCCCATAGTGCCTCCAATAATGCGCCAGTAAGGAGTGCCCCCATAGATGCCCCAATAGTGCCACCCAATAATGTGCCAGTAAAAAGTGCCACCAATAATGTGCCAGTAAGAAGTGTCCCCATAGATGCCCCCACAGTGCCCCCCAATAATGTGCCAGTAAGATGTGCCTCCATAGATGCCACCCAATAATGTGCCAGTAACAAGTGCCCCCATAGATGCCCCACAATCATGTGACAGTAACAAGTGCCCCCATAGATGCCTCCCAATCATGTGCCAGTAACAGGTGCCCCTTAGATGCCCCCCAATCATGTGCCAGTAACAGGTGCCCCATAGATGCCCCCCAATCATGTGCCAGTAACAGGTGCCCCCATAGATCTCCCCCAATCATGTGTCAGTAGTAGTACTATATAAAAAAAATGAACACTTATACTTACCTCTATCAGGCTGACAGTGATCAGGCCTCTTATGTCCTGTGTCCCGCACTGTACGGCTCAGGCGGCGCAATGACATCATTGCGCCGCCTGCACCAACCTCTGATAGGCTGCAGGCCTAGTGCCTGCAGCCTATCAGAGGAACGGGAAAGGGAGACGCCTCTCCCTCCCCTGCCCCGCTGCAGCACTTCCATCTGTATAGCTGTCCTGAGGACGGCAATATACAGGGAGTGCAGAATTATTAGGCAAGTTGTATTTTTGAGGATTAATTTTTATTATTGAACAACAACCATGTTCTCAATGAACCCAAAAAACTCATTAATATCAAAGCTGAATATTTTTGGAAGTAGTTTTTAGTTTGTTTTTAGTTTTAGCTATTTTAGGGGGATATCTGTGTGTGCAGGTGACTATTACTGTGCATAATTATTAGGCAACTTAACAAAAAACAAATATATACCCATTTCAATTATTTATTTTTACCAGTGAAACCAATATACCATCTCAACATTCACAAATATACATTTCTGACATTCAAAAACAAATCAGTGACCAATATAGCCACCTTTCTTTGCAAGGACACTCAAAAGCCTGCCATCCATGGATTCTGTCAGTGTTTTGATCTGTTCACCATCAACATTGCGTGCAGCAGCAACCACAGCCTCCCAGACTCTGTTCAGAGAGGTGTACTGTTTTCCCTCCTTGTAAATCTCACATTTGATGATGGACCACAGGTTCTCAATGGGGTTCAGATCAGGTGAACAAGGAGGCCATGTCATTAGATTTTCTTCTTTTATACCCTTTCTTGAAAGCCACGCTGTGGAGTACTTGGACGCCCGTGATGGAGCATTGTCCTGCATGAAAATCATGTTTTTCTTGAAGGATGCAGACTTCTTCCTGTACCACTGCATGAAGAAGGTGTCTTCCAGAAACTGGCAGTAGGACTGGGAGTTGAGCTTGACTCCATCCTAAACCCGAAAAGGCCCCACAAGCTCATCTTTGATGATACCAGCCCAAACCAGTACTCCACCTCCACCTTGCTGGCGTCTGAGTCGGACTGGAGCTCTCTGCCCTTTACCAATCCAGCCACGGGCCCATCCATCTGGCCCATCAAGACTCACTCTCATTTCATCAGTCCATAAAACCTTAGAAAAATCAGTCTTGAGATATTTCTTGGCCCAGTCTTGACGTTTCAGCTTGTGTGTCTTGTTCAGTGGTGGTCGTCTTTCAGCCTTTCTTACCTTGGCCATGTCTCTGAGTATTGCACACTTTGTGCTTTTGGGCACTCCAGTGATGTTGCAGCTCTGAAATATGGCCAAACTGGTGGCAAGTGGCATCTTGGCAGCTGCACGCTTGACTTTTCTCAGTTCATGGGCAGTTATTTTGCGCCTTGGTTTTTCCACACGCTTCTTGCGACCCTGTTGACTATTTTGAATGAAACGCTTGATTGTTCGATGATCGCGCTTCAGAAGCTTTGCAATTTTAAGAGTGCTGCATCCCTCAGCAAGATATCTCACTATTTTTGACTTTTCTGAGCCTGTCAAGTCCTTCTTTTGCCCCATTTTGCCAAAGGAAAGGAAGTTGCCTAATAATTATGCACACCTAATATAGGGTGTTGATGTCATTAGACCACACCCCTTCTCATTACAGAGATGCACATCACCTAATATGCTTAATTGGTAGTAGGCTTTCGAGCCTATACAGCTTGGAGTAAGACAACATGCATAAAGAGGATGATGTGGTCAAAATACTCATTTGCCTAATAATTCTGCACGCAGTGTAGATGACTATGGAGATGAGTGCTTCCACAATGGAAGCTCTCATCTCCCTGTGCCCTGCTGCTCAAGAGGCAGCTGCCTTGGACCCACCATAAGCAACTGGACCCAGGAAAGCTGCTCCTTTTGCCCAGCGTTAAAGACGGCCCTGCTGGGATGGTTATTGCATGGTTGGAAAATTCCACCATATTCCATTAAATCTGGAATTACACATTGGTCTAAAGACATTTATATTTCTCCCATACGTGCCTCCCAAAGGCACCAAGTGATAAAGTTAGTACAGTATATGATAATCACATTCTGGAACTATGATAGGCCATCAATGTTTGAACAACAGGGGCCTGGCAACGGAAAAGCTCCGCAATCCTTAGCTAGAAGTGCCATGGCACTGGGAGATATAAGAAAAATCTGCATCATTGTTAAAGTGTAAGGTGGGTGAATCCCTGCAAGACCGTCAGCTCTGGATCTTCAAGCATCAAAAACTGCAAAAAAGAGGCAGCACTGCAAGTGTGATGAAGAGTGGTGGACCCACTTCAACTGCAGTAGGGTGACTAAAAGCTGGTCCGCCACTCTTCACTTTCACCTGGAATGCTGGCTCTTTTTTGCTTTTTTTAGTAATTCAATCAGAAACATGCCAGCTGCCCCTAAACATTTTTTACAAGTACATAGTGAAGGTGTAACCCATTTGCTGGCATATGGGTATGAAAAGCTATTCAGACCCCAAAGAGGAGGCAATTAAATAAAATAAAAATTTGCCTGGGAAGCACTCTGGATTTTGCAACTTGAAACTCGTACACCAAAAGGTTTAAATTATTATAGTGATTTTTATTTGAATGTGGTTTCCAAAACTCCTAAACTTTTCATCTATCTTTGCTAGAATTAATTGTAGTTAGTGTTGAGCGATAAAGATCCAGCGAAAAATCATGTGTGCAGTGACGTATGATGTCACTGTGCCAGCCAACGTGACAACAACATCACGGACCGCTCAAGATTTTGCACTGGATCTTCAAGCAAGATGGCCACGGCGGCCTCTTCGTGCTCAAATGAATGAGGTAAGTACAATTTTTTTTTATCAACTCCTGAAAAGGTATTAATATTGATCTCAGATGCCGTGATCAGCAATAAACGAGGCATCTGAGGGATTCAATGATAGGGGGGCGCCGCAATCGTTGTTCCCTGTCAATGTACCCGCTATTTACCAAAAAATGTGCTTCATGACAAAGTAATTTGTCAAAAAATGTATTTTTGGGTAGAAAGCAGCTGAATCGAATTTTTGAGAACTTCACCCATCTCTACTTGTAGTAGTGATGTGTCTCACACACTTGTGTTCTCAGGAGGTGAGTTTAGCTTAGTAAGCCTTTTTAATCCCTGTACACATTGTACTTAGTAAAACATGAGTAAGGATACATTCTTAGTCAACTGAAACGTGTATTTTTTTTTAATCATATTCATGCAGCAATGGAAGTCTTTAAGTGGTTCAAATATAGGATATACTGTTTATACAGAGAAGAGTGCTGGATAAATAAGGATTTTCAGTTTTGAAACTCGATGCCGATGCAAAGTCGTGCACCACTCCAGTGAAAAAGAGATCTCAAATCTCTAAATTTTAACATCAGTATGAGGGTTTAGAAAGACCGCAGAGTGCACCTGTCTTTGGAAATGTTATTATATCACATAAAAACCCTCATAACTTTTCAGATTTTTATGTGTACTGATCTGTGTGAGGGCTCATTTGTTTTGTGGGACTAGCTGTAGTTTTTATTGATTTTGGAGTTTGTATGATTTTTTTATCACTTTTATTCAATTTTTTGGTGAGGCAAAGTGACAAAAAATATTTTTTTTTTCCATTAGGCCATTGAATAAATATTTTATAGGTGTTTTTGCACTCAGAAATGCCTATTTTCTTTTATTTACACTTTGTAATGGTTCCCCTATGCAACTTGAGCAAGCAATCATTAGACTGCTTCTCTCATAGACCCAAATGCATTAGCATTGGAGTCTAGGAGAATTTCTATAATGACTGTAGGTAGGGACAGACATGGACAGTGAGCCCTAAGGCTAGAAACCAGCCGACTTTCCCTACCTACTTACAGTACAAGCCCTAGATAGCTAGATCGCCACTGATCAACGGTCCCTAGGTCCCTAGACAGTAGCCGAGTTGTACGTAAATGGGTTAGAACCAGATGGGATACGCAGTACTAAACAGAAGACAAAGAGTGGTTAGAAGATAAGCCAAGATCAGAACCAGAGTATGAAGTATCAAACGAGAGACAGAGACTGGTCAGAAGACAAGCCGGGTTCAGAAGCACGGGCAATCCACTAAAGCACAGGAACAAGAACCAGGAACACAGCTAGTTAGTCAAAGACTATTACTGGCAATTGTGTATGGCCAGGAAGGGATTTCAAAAGAGCATCGAGTCCCTGGATCAGAACCTCCTGATAGGTCATGACTCGGCGCTCCATTAGTCAGAACATTTAGTACACAGTAATAGAGCAGCTGAGCTTATCAGCCGACTGCTAATCTCCTCCAGAATATGCCCTCTGCAGGGAGAAACAGAGCAATGCATCCTGTTACTAAGGATGTAGTCGCATCACCAGGGGGCGTGGCACAGCAGCACGTCTCTCCCAATGAGGCCATGCCGAGGCTGAGGATTGCTCCGCTGGAGTTTGAACAGGTAAGTTTATTACAATTTCACTGTGTTCCTATGGAGTCCTGCGACAGGCAGGGTCTTCATAGGCACCTATCGGCAGCAGCCTCAGATCATTCACACCGACCAGCTCCGACAATCCCCGCTAGAAGGACGCGGTTCTAGAGCTCCCAGATGCCGTGGTCAAATTTTACCATGGCATCTGAGGGGTTAAATATGTGCAATCGATGTTATCGTCAATTGCATACATTAGCCACAGATGTCTGCTGTTTAAAACGCTGCGCTCGTGAGTGAGTGCTATATTTAAATACCGGACTCCCAATGTAAATGTATGTTACGGAAGGTGTTAAGGAATGCATTAAATAACATGTATTTAGTGATAAAGAAGGAAGAGATGATAGAAAAGACTCTGATTTGCCAGCCAGTTTCCTGGCCTTAAGTCCTGTATCTAGAGAAGATTTTTTTTAAATGCAGAATACAGATATTTTGGTTTAAACAGCATGCATCCCACTTATTTTATTACATTTTGTACATTTTCTCTGATTTGGTACTTTAAAGATATCACAGCTCTCATAACAAAGCTTCTTCCAATAGCCTCTAACATATTATTCTGACAAAAAGATATGAAAATATTCTTAAATGCCAAAGAAAAATACACCCAAAAAGAGGAATTTAAAACTAAGTGAGTATTTAGGGGAAAGTCATTAAAGTGTAATGTGGAATGAAAAGCTACAATGTTTCCTTTCAAAACCATTCTTGCGTCTGGCAGAATGCCTAGAGAGTCCTTGAAAAACATCCCTTATGGATGCAAAAACATCACATTTGAAAAAAGAGCCTTGTAAATCCACTCAGACTGATCTCTTCCTAGTCCACTCAAGGACATTTTCTTAGAAAATAACAGCAATTGGCTATACAGTTAGCACAAGCTGTAGCTTGCTCATCAAGATAATGACAGATTGCTTTTATGTTTTTGCCTACAGATGGATTTAGACAAATGGACTCTTTGGTGTCTTATTCAGCAATACTGTATTTTGTTATATGCTTTTTCTTTATCTCTGCATACAGATTAGAGCTCTTTGGGAAATAGAATTTGTTAACACACATCCATCAGCTTGAAACGTTCTAAACTGAGATAAACACTATTAAAAGGCCACCTTTCATTTTATATTATTAATAGAAGATGATAATTGCGGCCATTGCAAAGGTAAAGCTGCAACAATATAAGAGCCGAGTGGCTGCTATTCCTCCTTGTGTATAAACACAGTTCATTTGTCTTTATTCATTAAGATAATGTGTTTAAAAGGCAGTTGAAATGTCAAAGCACTGCTGGATTTAGTATAAACTTAAATTCCATTACCTGGCAGGCATTAATTGCTTATGGAGCGAAGGGATTCTTCCCAAGGGTCTTATATGTTTCCTTTTGTCATTTTGCTAACTATTCTGTCTAGACGAACTTAGAGCCCTTAATCCGCAGAAGGGATCATAAACTGTGTGATAACTCTGTACAAATAATTAGCATTCACTTAAACACAAATGACCTTTTCATAGTGAAGTACTATACTGTGCTGATAATAAAATAATTAGGGTTGGCAACAAAAAATCACTTGAAGGAGTTCTATAGTTTTACATTAATATGGCTTTTAGAGAAAACAGATAGTACTTGAACTTCCTAATGGTACGTTCACATCTGCATTCAGAAATCCAGCAGGCAGTTCCGGCAATAGCCAGAATAGCAAGATAATGCCATGACCTGCCGGATTTCCATTGACTATAATGGGATCCGGCAGGGATCCAGCCAGTGACTGGCAGAAATACTAGGTTTCGGTCAGACAAAAGTTCTTGTATGCAGGACTTTCTGCCTGGCCAAAAGTCAGCATTGACTTTGCCAGAACAGCCTGCTGTATTTCTGAACATAGATGTGAAGCTAGAGAAATACACACAGTGAGTATACTGAGGATGCTGATGTTGAGGGATGGGGCAATATGTAACATCTTATCCAAAGATATGGAACATAATTAATTCCAGAGGAGCATGTATAGACTATAAGTCTCCTCATACCGATTAAGGCACTCTCCCCAAAGAGCGATAGTACACCCAAATTCTGACATAGGCCTTGCACACAGTTAAGCCAATACTCTCTGCTCTGCCTGCAGAAGAGTTGCTGGCTTATTTATTATTCAAGTGATGTCTCAAGGACTAGTTAAAGGGTCGAACATTGACTTATAGGATAGCTGCCTTAAATCTGGTGGCATCAGAGGCAGAGCTTATTAAGAACTCATTTGCATCCCTTTCTTCACAGAATTCCAGAGAACCGTGTATGGCCTATAAGTAGTGTTGAGCAAATCGAGCTTTGGATTCTAAATCTAAAGTCAATTTGTTCAAAACTTCGTTTGAATGCAGCATTTAAATGTATGTGATCCGTTGAGTCCTGCGGGATTTTGGTGAATAACTTAGGGATTAGATTTTTCAACTTTAAAGCCATTTTGAAACATGGATCCGAAGTCGGCTTTGGTACCAAGGTACCAGTCGGTACCAAAGCCGTTTCGGATCCATGTTTCAAAAAGGTTTTAAAGTTGAAAAGTCGATGGCTGAAATTATTCACTGAAGTTTCACGATAATTCAGCCAATACAATTTTAACGTCACACCTTGGTAACCAGTGACCATACCGTATCTCGTGAGCTCAACGTAGTTGACGTACGGCGTCAGTTGGGGCACGAGGGGTGGTATCCCTCACATCTGGAATTCTGGGAAGAAAGGGATGCAAGGTCATAAACACTTAATAAACACAAATATTCTTATCAGTAAGATATGAATTGAGTAATAATGAGTGTTTAGGAGGTCAGAGATCAGAGATAAGGAGCCATCAGCTGAGCTGCCTGACGGAACAAAGTAAAATTTCAGAGCCTGCTGCTAGAGCATCTGAAGGCTGCAAAGAGAAAGGGGCTCAAAATTATTAATAAAGAACAAATGAAAAAAATATTTTTAGCTCAAAATGAGTACAGTGCAATAATATTAAAAAATTGCCCCCAAAAGTGTACAAAGCCTTTAAGGAGCAGTTACTCTATTAAACATTTGGTAAGTTTATAAAAGTAATTATATTGTAACAAACATTTATTCAGATAGAGTTAAAATTGTTTAAAGTGGTCAAAAAGATAAAATAATTTCCAAGATATAAATAATCATAAAATACTTTTTGGAAGAAAGCCAGTACGTACGAAATCTCAGCTTTGGTATTTTAATTTTGTAAGCCACTAATACGGTATCATAATTATTTGCATCTATGATCTCCAATGGAAAAAAATCTAACTATATATCAATATGCTCATAAATCATCTGCAGGCAAAAAGTATTGTATTTTTATACAGATAATTAGAGAATTTACGGACGACTTGCTCTCCCTGTTTACACTATCTGCCTTTGACATTTCTTGTATAGTCTTCACAGCAGGAAAATTACATAATGTGTTCATCAAATCCTGCCTCCTGGAATTAAAATCTAAATCTAATTTTAAGGAATTTTAATGTTGTATATTACACAACAGCTACCTGGAATACACCCATGTCTACTCATAGATTCAGTTTCGCTGTAGCAGATATACCTATGCTCCTATTTCCTAATATGATTATTATATTATAAAAAATTCTCAATTTAACATAAGCAGTTATCTGATAATACCAATCGAATAGACTGTACCATATGCAGAATCCTGTATGTATGGCTTATATTCTGCTGTCCTGCTACTGCTCTTCTCAGAAGACCCCACACATTTTTGACTTTAGTAAAAAAGGCCAATATATGCTGCAATGAAAAAACACGTTTCAAAACCCTGTAGTCCCCCGACTTGCCTTTACTTATTAGACTTCAGCCATGACACGCAATAGATAACACATGACCACACAACATCTATATACTGACATCAAAAATGCAGCAAAAATTAGGCTTAAAGAGGGCATTTGTGCGCTCCATCATATCTGCATGAGCAAATATGTGTATTCTTCATTAAATAATTTTGGAGCATCTCTTCTTAGAACCTTGCATTGTAATGTTCCCATGTTATTCCACCTGAAAATGTATGAATACATTGACAACTTGGAGTTACCATTCCCCTTTGTCACTAGGGTTTGTCTCTACAGTACAGGGTTGTCAATTTTCTTTGAATTCCTGGACAGTCCATACAAAATAGGAGACTTTTCCGCATCCAATAAAAAAAATGAATGTGTCCGTAATTTTTTTAAACTCCTTCCTAACCAGCGCCGTAATAGTACGGCGCAGTGGGACGTGACTTGCCGCCCAGCGCAGTACTATTACGGCACGCTGATCAGGCGGGTTCAGGAGCTGCACCCACCCGATCAGTGGCAGGGGTATGGCAGTCGCTGATAGCCGGACCCCTGCTGTATGCGCCGGCATCGGGGAAAACACTGATGCCGGCGCATTAACCCTTGCTGTGCTGTGGTCAGCGCTAACCACAGCACGTGCGATGTATGGAGAGGGAGAGAGCTTAGCTTCCATCGGGTCCCCGCGCTGCTGTGACGGGGAGCAAATGGCAGGGAAGGCAGCCCAATGCCTTTCTTAGGCATCGTGGCTGCCTTCCGTGACAGCCTGTGAAATCCAGCCCCCTGGTTCTCACAGGCAAGCAGGCTGTAAGTGTATTGCACTCTGTAATACACTTATAGCCAATACATCACAATACAGAAGTATTGTGATGCATTGTAAAGGGGATCAGAACCCCAAAAGTTGAAGTCCCAGAGTGGGACAGAAAATTAAGTGAAAAAAAAGTTTAAAAAAATGAAGTTTTTAAAAAGTTTTTTTAAAGTTTCAAGTAAAAAAAAAGGGTCCATTTCCCAAAATAAAGTAAACATATAATTTTTTTTTAAATAGGGAAAAAGTAGACATTAGGTATTGCTGTGTCTGTATCGACCGGATCTATAAAAATATCCCATGACCTAACCCCTTAAGTGGACACCATCAAAAAAAATAAAAATAAAAACTGTGCTAAAAAAACACTTTTTTGTCACTTTACATAGAATAGAAACATAGAATGTGTTGGCATATAAGAACTATTTGGCCCATCAAGTCTGCCCAATATACTGAATACTATGAATAGCACCTGGCCCTGTCTATGAAAGATGGCTTATGCCTATACCATGCATGCTTAAACTCCTTCTCTGTATTTGCAGCTACCACTTCTGCAGGAAGGCTATTCCATGCATCCACTACTCTCTCAGTAAAGCAATACTTCCTGATATTACTTTTAAACCTTTGCCCCTCTAATTTAAAACTATGTCCTCTTGTAGCAGTTTTTCTTCTTTTAAATATTCTCTACTCCATTACCTTGTTGATTCCTTTTATGTATTTAAAAGTTTCTATCATATCCCCTTTGTCTCGTCTTTCTTCCAAGTTATACATGTTAAGGTCCTTTAATCTTTCCTGGTAAGTTTTATCCTGCAATTCATGTACTAGTTTAGTAGCTCTTCTCTGAACTCTCACCAAAATAACAATATCCTTCTGGAGATATGGTGTCCAGGACTGCGCACAATACTCCAAATGTGGTCTCACTAGTGTTCTGTAGAGCGGCATGAGCAACTCCCTCTTTCTACTGGTATTGCCTCTCCCTATACACCCAAGCATTCTGCTAGCATTTCCTGCTGCTCTATGACATTGTCTGCCTACCTTTAAGTCTTCTGAAATAATGACCCCTAAATACCTTTCCTCAGATACTGAGGTTAGGACTGTATCACTGATTTTATATTCTGCTCTTGGGTTTTTACGCCCCAGGTGCATTATCTTGCACTTCTCAACATAACATTTTAGTTGCCAGATTTTTGACCATTCCTCTAGTTTTCCTAAATCCTTTTGCATTTGGTGTATCCCTCCAGGAACATCAACCCTGTTACAAATCTTTGTGTAATCAGCAAAAAGACACACCTTATCAGCGAAATTGCAGAAGGCCTCGATGGTAAAGATATTAAACAATATGGGTCCCAGAACAGATCCCTGAGGTACCCCAGTGATAACAAGACCATGGTCTGAATATACTCTATTGACTACAACCCTCTGTTGTCTGTCCCTCAGCCATTGCCTAATCCAACAATATGGGAGTCCAAGAACAAAGACTGCAATTTATTGATAAGCCTTCTATGTGGGACAGTATCAAAAGCCTTACTAAAGTCTAGATAAGCGGTCTACTGCACCTCCGCCATCTATTATTTTAGTCACCCAATCAAAAAAATCAATAAGATTAGTTTGACATGATCTCCCTGAAGTAAACCCATGTTCTTTTTCATCTTTCAATCCATGAGATTTTAGATGTTCCACAATCCTCTCCTTAAGTATGGTTTCCATTAATTTCCCCACTATTGATGTCAGGCTTACTGGCCTATAGTTGCCCGATTCCTCACTACTACCTTACTTGTAAATGGGCACAATATTTGCTAATTTCCAATCTTTCGGGATGACTCCTGTTACCAGTGATTGATTAAATAAATCTGTTAATGGTTTTGCTAGTTCACCACTAAGCTCTTTTAAAAGATTTGGGTGCATCCCATCAGGCCCCTTGTGACTTACTTGCATTAATTTTAGACAGCTGACTTAGAACCTCTTCCTCTGTAAAGACACATGCATCAAAAGATTCATTAGTCTTCCTCCCTGAAGTCATTTTCCTTCATTTCCCTTTGTAAAAACTGAACAGAAGTATTTATTGAGGCAGTCAGCTAGTTCTTTATTTTCTTCCATATACCTTCCTTCTTTTGTTTTTAATTTGGTAATTCCTTGTTTTAGTTTCCTTTTTTTTTTATTTATGTATCTGTATCACCTTTTTTGACTGACTGAGCTGATTTATCTTCTGCCTGTGATTTAGAAGCTCTTATAACTTGTTTGGCCTCTCTCTGCTTAATCTTGTAAATTTCCCTTTTTTTTATAATTATTAAATGCTTTCTTTTTGTTTTTAATGATTTTGGCCACTTCTGCTGAGTGCCACAGTGGTCTCTTCCTTTTTTTTGCTTTTACTGACAAGCCTAATGCAATTATCTGTTGCTTTCAATAGTGCCATTTTTAAGTAGTCCCATTTCCAATCTTATAGGGACTCGTATACGACTAATCTTATTTTAGTGTGGTGTGACTCAGTCACTGTACTTATAGTAAACCACACTGACTGGTGATCACTAGATCCCAAGCTTTCTCCTACAGTAATATCAGATTAGTGATGAGCGACAGGGGCAATATTCGAATTTATGATATTTCTCGAATATTTGGGCAAATATTCGCCATATATTTTCGAATTCTCGAATTCGTTATCTCCAGTCATTATTTTCTTGATTGCGGAAATCGGCAATTTAAATATTTGCGATAAAAAATTGCATTATGAAAATTTGCATTATGAAAATTTGCAAACAACAATACTCCTAAAGTCAAAGATACTGCATCCTTCTCATTGGCCCATAAGCTAGAAGCAGGAAGGGATCATGTGTACTGATTAAAAAAAATCTCGAATATTCGAAATTACGAATATATATCACTATATTCTAAATATTTGCAAATTCTCGAAGTGCCGATATTCGCGATAAAAATTAGCAATTCGAATATTCGTAATCAACACTTAATCAGATACCTAATTCCCATTTGTGAATACTAAATCTAAAATGGCCTCCTTCCGGGTTGGCTCCTCAACTACTTGCTGTAGAGATAATCCCAGTAGGGAATTTAGAATATCTGTACTCCTGGCAAAACTAGCTATTTTGGTTTTCCAGTTTACATCAGGAAGATTAAAGTCTCCCATAATGATAACTTCCCTTTTCAATGTCATTTTAGCTTTTTCCTCAACTAGTAGATCATCTAATTCTTTGACTTGGCTAGGTGGTCTATATATCACACCTACACAAGTTACCTTATGATTATCAAGCTGCAACGTAACCCAAACTGACTCTAAGTTGGTCTTGCTAACTTGTATTAAATTAGATTTTATGCTATCTTTTACATACAGGGCCACCCCTCTCCCTTTCTTGCCTTCTCTGTCTTTCCTATATAGAGAGAACCCTGTTATTGTTATATCCCAGTCATTACTCCCATTGAACCATGCCTAGGGATGAGCGAACCCGAACTGTATAGTTCAGGTTCGTACCGAATTTTGGGGTGTCCGTGACACGGATCCGAACATTTTCGTAAAGGTCCGGGTTCGGGTTCGGTGTTCGGCGCTTTCTTGGCGCTTTTTGAAAGGCTGCAAAGCAGCCAATCAACAAGCGTCATACTACTTGCCCCAAGAGGCCGTCACAGCCATGCCTACTATTGGCATGGCTGTGATTGGCCAGTGCAGCATGTGACCCAGCCTCTATATAAGCTTGGGTCACGTAGCGCTGCACGTCACTCTGCTGTTACAAGTGTAGGGAGAGGTTGCAGCTGCGACGTTAGGGCGAGATTAGGCAGGGATTAACTCCTCCAAAAGACTTCATTCAGTGATCGATCTACAGCTGTGGATCATTGAACTGCTGCTATTCAATTGCTCACTGTTTTTAGGCTGCCCAGAGCGTTTTTCATTCACTTTTTTCTGGGTTGATCAGCGGCCATTTTGTGTCTTGTGGTGCGCCAGCACAAGCTGCCACCAAGTACATTTAACCATCAATAGTGTGGTTATTTTTTTGCTATATCCTACATCAGGGTCAAGCTGAGCCTGTCACCAAGTGCATTTAACCATCAATAGTGTGGTTATTTTTTGGCCATATACTACATCAGGGGCAAGCTGAGCCTGTCACCAAGTGCATTTAACCATCAATAGTGTGATTATTTTTTGGCTATATCCTACATCAGGGTCAAGCTGTCATCAAGTGCATTTAACCATCAATAGTGTGGTTATTTTTTGGCCATATACTACATCAGGGGCAAGCTGAGCCTGTCACAAGTGAATTTAACCATCAATAGTGTGGTTATTTTTTGGCCATATACTACATCAGGGGCAAGCTGAGCCTGTCACAAGTGCATTTAACCATCAATAGTGTGGTTATTTTTTGGCCATATCCTACATCAGGGTCAACCTGAGCTTGTCACCAAGTTATTCTCAATAACTTCACACACACGCTACTGTTCAATTCCAAGTCTAATTCTGTGTGTAAACGTATACCTGTCACCCAGCGCCTAAAAAATAGGCCTCAAATTTATATTCATCCAAATCTGTCATTATTGCTTTAGCTGGTCAAGTTATTTAGTGTCCGTCAAAGCACAGTTTTTGTTCTGGGTTGAAATACAATTCCCAATTTTGCAATTCTCTAAATTAGTGGTTTCTGCTGTATCAGGCCTACTTTAAATCTATCCCTAAAAGGGTATATTAGATTCAAGGTGCTGATAGGGTAATTCTCAATAACTTCACACACACGCTACTGTGCAGATCCAAGTCTAATTCTGTCCGTAAACGTATACCTTTCACCCAGCGCCTAAATAATAGGCCTCAAATTTATATTCAGCTAAATCTGTCATTACTGCTGTGCCTGTATTAGTGTAATACGGTACCTAAATAGATAGCCAGATAGTGTTAGGTGTCTGTAAAAAAAGGCCTGAATTTGAATTCAATACATTGGGCCAAATAATATTTTTCTTATTGTGGTGAACGGTAACAATGAGGAAAACATCTAGTAAGGGACGCGGATGCGGACATGGTCGTGGTGGTGTTAGTGGACCCTCAGCCTCAAGTACAGAGTAACATCTAAGTACAGAGACATGCGCAGAGCATTAAGAAGTTCATTAAAACTCCTAAGTATAGTGACATGCACAGTACCTTCTCTAGCCGAATCTATACATCTTAACAACACCAGATGGTCGGCGAATAACCTAATGCAGATAGACCAGTTAGTGGATCGAAGCTGCAAAGCTCTAAGTTTAGGGACATGCGCGGGAACTGAGTGAGATCGCGCGAGTAATGATGTCAGAGCTGGGCGATACTAACAGCCTATCAGAGGTCACGATGGAAGCAATAGGAATGAGCTCAGTAAGGAGCAAGACTATTGCTTGAAAAACATTGCGTCATTCCAGTGGGAGTTTTCAAATACACCCGGCAATTCCACTCTCCTCACAGACTGCCCGATCCCCTGAGGACGCCATATCTATGGCGAAACATGTCGGGGGGGCAGCGTTTAAGCTTTTAGAACACAGTGGACCAACTATGAGAGTGCTAGTTATAGAATAGTAATACTATAGTATAGCAAGTGACTGCGTCGCCAACCAGGCAGCACAGCGAGAGACTGTGCGGGAAATTGAATGCCATTGAATAAACCTAGGAGACAGGACAGGCAGCAGGCAGTATCGCAGCAATTGCACTATTATCAACGTTATAATACAGCGCCAACAGGCATCAACACTGAACAGCCTGCTGACAAAGTTGCAAACAAATGTAGCAAAATAGTGGATACTGATATCCAATTCAGCATACAAAGAGGCAAATAGCCAGCTGAATTAAGCTACAGTCATCATTGTCAAACGGCTGTTAGTAGATTAACACATTCAGTGCAGCACTGCTCAGGCCCACTGGTGATAGTTTTAAACATATAATTTAAGTAGGCTAGCAACAAGTTTTCACTATTTATTAAACTTAATAAAATAAAAGTTAATTTTTACTATAAATAAGATTACACAAATAAAGAAGCGCACGTCAAGAGTAGGCAGCCAATAGTCTCACGACTAAATGTAAAATACAATAATAAGTGCCTCTACGTACGCTGGGTATACATTAATGTAAAAGTGGACCGTCAGCCACACATCCTAGTGAACCAACTACCTCAGGTCCCAGTAACCAGCAGAATTTACAGCGATATTTTGTGGGGCCCAATGCTGTTCTAAGGATGGTAAGGCCTGAGCAGGTACAGGCATTAGTCAATTGGGTGGCCTTCACATTATCTCCCACCCAGTCTTCTGCAGAAAGCGCACAGATGGCGCATGAAAACCAAGCCCATCAGTCTGTCACATCACCCCCATGCATATCAGGGAAACTGTCTGAGCCTCAAGTTATGCAGCAGTCTCTTATGCTGTTTGAAGACTCTGCTGCCAGGGTTTGCCAAGGGCATCCACCTAGCCCTTCCCCAGGGGTGGAAGAGATAGAATGCACTAACGCACAACCACTTATGTTTCCTGATGATGAGGACATGGGAATACCACCTCAGCACGTCTCTGATGATGACGAAACACAGGTGCCAACTGCTGCGTATTTCTGCAGTGTGCAGACTGAACAGGAGGTCAGGGGTCAAGACTAGGTGGAAGACGATGCAGGGGACGATGAGGTCCTAGACCCCACATGGAATGAAGGTCGTGCCACTGACTTTCACAGTTCGGAGGAAGAGGCAGTGGTGAGACCGAGCCAACAGCGTAGCAAAAGAGGGAGCAGTGGGCAAAAGCAGAACACCCGCCGCCAAGAGACTCCGCCTGCTACTGACCGCCGCCATCTGGGACCGAGCACCCCAAAGGCATCTTCAAGGAGTTCCCTGGCCTGGCACTTCTTCAAACAATGTGCTGACGACAAGACCCGAGTGGTTTGCACACTGTGCCATCAGAGCCTGAAGCGAGGCATTAACGTTCTGAACCTTAGCACAACCTGCATGACCAGGCACCTGCATGCAAAGCATGAACTGCAGTGGAGTAAACACCTTAAAAACAAGGAAGTCATTCAGGCTCCCCCTGCTATCTCTTCTGCTGCTGCCGCCTCGGCCTCTTCTGCTGCTGCTGCTTCGGCCTCTTCCTCCGCCTCTGGAGGAACGTTGGCACCTGCCGCCCAGCAAACATGGGATGTTCCACCAACACCACCACCTGCGTCACCAAGCATCTCAACCATGTCACACGGCAGCGTTCAGCTCTCCATCTCACAAACATTTGAGAGAAAGCGTAAATTCCCACCTAGCCACCCTCGATCCCTGGCCCTGAATGCCAGCATTTCTAAACTACTGGCCTATGAAATGCTGTCATTTAGGCTGGTGGACACAGACAGCTTCAAACAGCTCATGTCGCTTGCTGTCCCACAGTATGTTGTTCCCAGCCGCCACTACTTCTCCAAGAGAGCCGTGCCTTCCCTGCACAACCAAGTATCCGATAAAATCAAGTGTGCACTGCACAACGCCATCTGTGGCAAGGTCCACCTAACCACAGATACGTGGACCAGTAAGCACGGCCAGGGACGCTATATCTCCCTAACGGCACACTGGGTAAATGTAGTGGCGGCTGGGCCCCAGGCGGAGAGCTGTTTGGCGCACGTCCTTCCACCGCCAAGGATCGCAGGGCAACATTCTTTGCCTCCTGTCTCCTCCTCCTCCTACTCAGCTTCCTCCTCCTCTTCTTCCACCTGCTCATCCAGTCAGCCACACACCTTCACCACCAACTTCAGCACAGCCCGGGGTAAACGTCAGCAGGCCATTCTGAAACTCATATGTTTGGGGGACAGGCCCCACACCACACAGGAGTTGTGGCGGGGTATAGAACAACAGACCGACGAGTGGTTGCTGCCGGTGAGCCTCAAGCCCGGCCTGGTGGTGTGCGATAATGGGCGAAATCTCGTTGCAGCTCTGGGACTAGCCGGTTTGACGCACATCCCTTGCCTGGCGCATGTGCTGAATTTGGTGGTGCAGAAGTTCATTCGCAACTACCCCGACATGTCAGAGCTGCTGCATAAAGTGCGGGCCGTCTGTTCGCGCTTCCGGCGTTCACATCCTGCCGCTGCTCGCCTGTCTGCGCTACAGCGGAACTTCGGCCTTCCCGCTCACCGCCTCATATGCGATCTCCACCTTGCACATGCTGGACAGACTGTGCGAGCAGCAGCAGGCCATAGTGGAGTTTCAGCTGCAGCACGCACGGGTCAGTCGCACTGCGGAACAGCACCACTTCACCACCAATGACTGCGCCTCCATGCGAGACCTGTGTGCCCTGTTGCGCTGTTTCGAGTACTCCACCAACATGGCCAGTGGCGATGACGCCGTTATCAGCGTTACAATACCACTTCTATGTCTCCTTAAGAAAACACTTAGGGCGATGATGGAAGAGGAGGTGGCCCAGGAGGAGGAGGAGGAAGAGGGGTCATTTTTAGCACTTTCAGGCCAGTCTCTTCGAAGTGACTCAGAGGGAGGTTTTTTGCAACAGCAGAGGCCAGGTACAAATGTGGCCAGACAGGGCCCACTACTGGAGGACGAGGAGGACAAGGATGAGGAGGAGGTGGAGGAGGATGAAGCATGTTCACAGCGGGGTGGCACCCAACGCAGCTCGGGCCCATCACTGGTGCGTGGCTGGGGGGAAACGCAGGACGATGACGATACGCCTCCCACAGAGGACAGCTTGTCCTTACCTCTGGGCAGCCTGGCACACATGAGCGACTACATGCTGCAGTGCCTGCGCAACGACAGCAGAGTTGCCCACATTTTAACATGTGCGGACTACTGGGTTGCCACCCTGCTGGATTCACGGTACAAAGACAATGTGCCCACCTTACTTCCTGCACTGGAGCGTGATAGTAAGATGCGCGAGTACAAGCGCGCGTTGGTAGACGCGCTACTGAGAGCATTCCCAAATGTCACAGGGGAACAAGTGGAAGCCCAAGGCGAAGGCAGAGGAGGAGCAAGAGGTCGCCAACGCAGCTGTGTCACGGCCAGCTCCTCTGAGGGCAGGGTTAGCATGGCAGTGATGTGGAAAAGTTTTGTCACCACGCCACAGCTAACTGCACCACCACCTGATACGGAACGTGTTAGCAGGAGGCAACATTTCACTAACATGGTGGAACAGTACCTGTGCACACCCCTCCACGTACTGACTGATGGTTTGGCCCCATTCAACTTCTGGGTCTCCAAATTGTCAACGTGGCCAGAGCTAGCCTTTTATGCCTTGGAGGTGCTGGCCTGCCCGGCGGCCAGCGTTTTGTCTGAACGTGTATTCAGCACGGCAGGGGGAGTCATTACAGAAAAACGCAGCCGCCTGTCTACAGCCAATGTAGACAAGCTGACGTTCATAAAAATGAACCAGGCATGGATCCCACAGGACCTGTCCATCCCTTGTGCAGATTAGACCTTAACTACCTCCCCTTAACCATATATTATTGTACTCCAGGGCACTTCCTCATTCAATCTTATTTTTATTTTCATTTTACCATTATATTGCGGGGCAACCCAAAGTTGAATGAACCTCTCCTCTGTCTGGGTTCCGGGGCCTAAAAATATCTGACAGCGGCCTGTTCCAGTGGTGGGTGACATGAAGCCTGATTGTCTGCTATGACATGAAGACTGATTCTCTGCTGACATGAAGCCAGATTCTCTGCTATGGGACCTCTCTCCTCTGTCTGGGTGCCGGGGCCTAAATATATGACAATGGACTGTTCCAGTGGTGGGTGACGTGAAGCCTGATTCTCTGCTATGACATGAAGACTGATTCTCTGCTGACATGAAGCCTGAATCTCTGTTATGGGAACTCTTTTTTATTATAAAATTACAAAACGTTACATAAATAATTACAAGTATAGACATACAAAACTTAAACATAGACAGCATTACAGCTGCCCCAGCCACATTCACACACACATTCATACCTACACATAAAACTACAAACCTATAATCTACAATAAATAACCTAAAATAAATAAAACTTACCCAGCCGGTTCGGCCGAAATAACCTAACCCAAAGAAATTGAAATAAAACACAGAATAAAATCAAACTCAAACGAAAATATGGCTACTTCGTTAACTCAAATCCAGGCAACTTGCCCCTAAGCAAAAAAATAATATATATATATGTTTTTTATTATTTTTATAATTTTTTTTTTTTTTATATATATATATATAAACAACACTACAAACTACAAAACTACAAACTTACCCTAACCTAACCTGTCCCTAGCCATTCCCTATCCTAAACTAAAACTAAAACCCCCAGGACTGACCTCCGCCTCATGTCCTCTGCATGTCCGCATAGTCCGAGGCCAGCCCTACCTCCACCACCCACATCCAGCCCTCGCCCCATGTCCTCCCATGTCCGCGTAGTCCAGGACTGGATGTAGGCCTCCCCACACTTTGTAAGTGTCCCCCCCCTCACCCTAACCCACCCAACCTAACTAACTAACCCCCGCTTACCCTATCCTTCAACATAATATACACAATATATACAATATACCATACAATAAACATTACTATAACCACACATAACCACTCCCGAAGGACCAAGTTCAGCCTTTGCAAGCCTTTTAAAAACCATACACTTTATCCAAAACAAAAATCTAGGGTGAGAGTATCAGCCCACCACCAGGAAGAGTACTACTAGGCTATGGTACGCTAAAAGCAAAACCTCTCCAGAGGAGAGAGGCCCTGCTGGTACCCAGTCTTTCGTACTCGAGAGAACGTACCTTCACCAGGTCTCCCAGAATGTTCCTACACACCTCATCCACTGGGAGGACTTTCTGCCTTGTTGAAACTAAACACCGTGCGTTCCACGTGTAGTACCTAACCACTATGCTAACTAAAAAACATGTGCACAGGTCCCTTCTGCCCAGGTCTCTGAGCACTCCATAGGCCCACTCCGCATAGGAGAGGCTGGCTAGCCTAGGCCAGCCAATGGAAGCTCCCACCCGTTTGTACACCTCTGTATTAAAGGGACACTGGAGCAGGAAGTGCTCCATACTTTCCAGTATGGAGCCGCACTCCTCCCGGGGACAACCCCTTTCATCAGAGTTCCTGTACTTCAGATTGTCCCTTACATACAGCCTCCCGTGAAAGCAGCGCCAAGCCAAGTCCCAAAACTTCAAGGGGATCCTTGCAGAATTTAGCAACTGTAACCCCTTGTCTAGATCCCGGCTTGGGCAATCCTTGAGGGCCAGGGGCTTCTGGAAGTGGGACAACAAGACCCTCTCGTCAAGGGACCTCCTTGACAGAGTCCTGATTTCCCCTACCCCCAAACCCCACCGGCGGATTACCTTCAGAATCGGGGTGACGTAAGCCGGAAGATATCCGTGAGGCGTACGCAAGTCCTTCACTTGCCCTCCTGTCTCCCATTCCTGGAAGAAAGGCCGAAACCACCCCCGGCAGGAGACTACCCACGGAGAAGCCCTCTCCATCCAGAGGTTCGCCAGATTTACTTTAACAAATGTGTTTACAAGAAACACCACGGGGTTGACCATAGATAACCCCCCTAATCTCCTCGTGCGGTAAGTCACCTCCCTCTTGATCAGGTTCAGTCTATTCCCCCATAAGAGCTGGAAGAACAGACTGTAAACCCGAGTCCAGAGAGGCTCTGGCAAGATACACACACTGCCCAAATAGATAAGCAGAGGGAGCAGGAAAGCCTTGATCAGGTGCACCCTTTCCCTGAGGGTCAAAGACCAGCCCTTCCACTGGTCGACCTTCTGAGCGGCGATCTTAAGCCTGCCGTCCCAATTTTGAGTGGGATAATCCCCATGACCGAAATGGATGCCTAGGACTTTGGCTGACGACTGGGGCCCTGGGAGGGTGTCCGGGAGATCAAAAGCTGGATCACCCCCTCCCAGCCAGAGACTCTCACACTTATCCCGGTTGATCATGGACCCGGATGCTTCCGAGTAGCGATCCACCTCAGACATCACATATTCCGCCTCCCCTTTCGAGGACACGAAAATGGTGACATCGTCGGCGTACGCTACTGACCTCAGAGTGGCTTCCGGCGCCGCCGGATCCATCCCGACTCCCGCCAACGGTCCACGATTGACCCTCTTAAGAAAGGGATCAATCGCGAACACGTATAAAAGCGGGCTCAAAGGACAACCCTGGCGAACGCCGGACCCAACCTCAAAAGGGCAGCCAGACCAACCGTTCACAAGCGGGAAACTCTCCGCCCCCGCATACAAGATCTTTAACCAATCGACAAACCCCCCCGGCAGGCCATACTTCAGAAGGACCGACCAGAGGTACTCATGGTTCACCCGATCAAATGCCTTTGCTTGATCTAAGGACAGCATGTACCCCCTCCAGTGGCCTGCTCTACTCTGTTCCACTGCCTCTCGGACACCGAGCACAGCACTAAAAGTGCTGCGGCCTGGAACCGAGCAATGCTGAGCCACCGAAAGGAGTTGAGGCGCAAATTTCACCAGCCTGTTAAACAGTATCTTGGCCAGAATCTTTCTGTCCGTATTGAGAAGTGCTATGGGACGCCAGTTCTCAATACGGCTCGGATCTTTACCTTTTGATAGGAGGATCAGGGCTGACCTCCTCATTGACTGAGGCAGAGTGCCCGAGGATAGACACTCATTGAATACCTCAGTCAAGAGGGGACATAAAGAGTCCTTAAAGGTCTTATAAAACTCGGATGTTAAGCCATCCGGGCCTGGCGACTTCTTCAGAGCTAACCCTTCCACCGCCAGGATAACTTCCTCCTTCCTGATCTCTTCTACCAAACCGTCAAAAGAGAGGTGAGCTTCTGACTCAGGGGTGATTTCAGCCAGGAAATCCGACATCTTGTCCCGATCCAGATCCCTCTTTCCCAAGAGGCACGAGTAAAAGGATCTGACGACTTCCAGGATCCCTGATCTGGACCTGTTCAGGGAACCCGTACTGTCAACCAGTCCTGTCACTAACTTACTCTTCACTGACATCTTACAGTTTCTGTAGGGGTCGGGCGAGCGGTACCTCCCGAAGTCCCTTTCAAAAACTAAAGATGTGTGCCTATCATACTGGCACCTCTTGAGCAAAGATTTCACCCTGGAGATATCCTCGCGGCTACCTCCAGTCGAGACCAGATCTTCGAGTTTCCTCCTCAGACCCTGATACAGGCGGTACCTGTCCAGGGACCTGAGGCTCGAGAGCTGGCGGAAGAATTTTGCGGCCCGGTCTTTGAATATCTCCCACCACTCTGACTTAGTGTCACAGAGATCCAGCAAAGCTACCTGACTCTGAAGAAAGTCCTCAAAGGATTGTCTTACCTCTGCTTCCTCCAGGACTCCCGCATTCAGCTTCCAGTAACCTCTTCCCATTTGGGGGGATTCTGAAATATTCAGAGAGAACATAATCAGACAGTGGTCGGAGAATTCTACCTCCACAACCCTCAAGGGCGAGAAAGTAGCCTCCTCCTTCAAAAAAAACCTGTCTATTCTAGACCTAATCCTATCTCCTCTATAGAAAGTGAAACCCCCGTGGTCTGGGGTGTGCCTAATGTGGACATCCACCAGACAAGCCTCACTAGCTATGCTATTTAAAGCTATACTATCATAAGCCAGCGGGTTTCTGGTGCCTCCCCTATCTTGGGACCTTATGATGGTGTTAAAGTCCCCACCAAAGACCACTTGCCGGCTTGTAAAAAGGAAAGGCTTGATCCTCATAAAGAGACATTTCCTGTCCCACCTGGACTGGGGCCCATAGATATTGATCAGGCGCAGTTCCTGTCCCTTCATGAGGATATCCAAGATCAAACACCTCCCCATTTCCAGCTCAACCACCCGTCGGCATTCTACCGGTACGGTGAAAAGAACCGCCACTCCGCTATACGACTCAGCCGCAAGAGACCAGAAGGAGGGCCCAGATCTCCACTCCCTCTTCGCCTTGTGGACTTCTGCCAAGTTTGACAGTCTGGTCTCCTGCAAAAATAAAACATCAGCTTCAACTCGGCTGAAAAAATCAAAGGCTGTGTAGCGAGCCGCATCAGATTTAACGCTGGCGACATTAATGGTCGCCAGTGTCAGCTGAGTGGGTACCGCCATACTTGGTGTTTAAGCTGAATGTCCTCCTTCCTTCCCGACCCTCTTACCCCTCCCGGGGCTATCCTCTAAGGCGGCGCGTCCTCTTTTGAGAGAGACGGTGGTGTCCATTCCATCTGTCACCACCGCTCCCTCTTGCGTACCGCCCCTGTCTTTCTCAGTTCCAGGAATCAGATTTGCCTCCTCTTCTGGGGACCTTACATCCACACCAGAGAGGGGCACGGGGCCTCCTGGAAGCCCTCCCACCTTCGCCCCCGGTACCCCACTTCTTACCTCCTCCCCGCATGAAGAGGAGGCAGAGGTCTCATCCAAAGTGAGATACCGGTTGGAGAGCTCAAGAGGGGAGCCAGTTACGCCTTCCCTGGCTACTTTGGTCGGGCTCTTTTTTTTTGAGAACCGTTTCCGTCTATTGATATTAGACCCAGTCTCACTACCCTCTGCACTTTCGTAGTTTGAAGACTGGGTCTCATCGGCCCGGTCTAGTCTCCTGATCTCCACACTTAGCTCCCTGTCCCCTAGGGTCTCCGAACTACGGGAGCTCGCCACTTGGGGAGGGGCAGACATCACCCCATTTTGGTGGGGTTCCTTCTGTTCCCTCTCCGCCTGGCGCCTCTCCCTCCGCCTCTGCCGGGACGGACCGCTCTTGGTCTTCACTGACCCCTTAACTCGATTGTCTCCGCCAGCACCCGCCTCAGCCGAAGAGACCTCCCGGCCCACTCCTGCGTGAGCTCGGGCCGCATTGACCTCTGAGAGGGGACAGCGACTAAATGGGTGTCCGAGCACACCACACAAGTTGCACCTAATCTCCACACAAGATGCGGCAAGGTGACCTGTCCCTCCACACAACGCGCACTTCTGCACTTGGCAGCTGGCGCTGAAGTGTGAAGGGCTGCCGCACTTGTGACAGAGCTTAGGCTGCCCCCTGTAGAAAACGAGAATCCTATCCCGGCCGATGAAGGCAGAGGATGGAATGTGGGAAACCGTGCTTCCTAGACATTTCAACTGCACATTGAAAGTCCAGGCTCCCGACCAAATGCCAAATTCGTCCAGGTATTTCGATGGTACACCCTGGACGTCCCCATACCTACTTAGCCACGTCAGAATATCAACGCAAGAAAGCGATTCATTACGGGTCACAACGGTCACTTTCTTGACGTTGTTCTGCCGGGTTATCGCCTGAGCGAAAAAACCCTTCCAATCCGGTAAGTTCTTCACCAGCTCATACCCGGACCAGAAAAGCTCTAGGCCCTCCGGCCGGGCAAAGCTGATGTCAAACTCCCTGGAACCATAGGGATGTATCAGGGCGAGGATGTCAGCCACCCTGAAACCCATCTCAAGCAGGAGCTCCACCACCCTCTTTCTCGTAGGGCAGGCATCATTGCTTCTCCACTTGAGACAGACTACATTCCGTCTGGTCCCAGGGCCGGTTGTGGGCAGGGACCAGGTGGTCTCGCCCCCCCTTTCCTCTCGGAAAGCTCGCAGGCCGTGCCTGTCTATCCATAAGGATAGGTCCACCTTCTCACCCTCTACTGTCATTGAACTCTCCCCCTTTTTCAGGGCCTCCAGGAGCCGCCGCTGCAAGTCACCAACCGCGACTCCTGGGAATGAGGAAGCCAACGAGGATAGCCCCTCCCCCCCCACGGCCGCAGCCACACTGGCATAACTTCTGCCAGGTGTTACGGCCGCAGGAGGGGCAACCGAACCGGCCCCCCCCACTACACTAGCACCAGACACGACACCGGACCCCTCCGGAGGGCGGACACCAGGAGCCGCAGCCATCGCTTTCTCAGCAACGGTCCGCTGACTCCCAGCATCCATCCCACCTTTGGGACCAGATGCAACACCTCCACCAACACCCCTACCACTACCCTGCTCACATGCACCCTTTCTCTCTGCTGGGACAGATGGTGCAGCAGGTGCAGCAGGTGTCATTTTACCTTTATTTTTTTTATTATTATTTGCCTTATTTTTTCCTCTACTATGCTCCTTGCCACCCTCATTGCCACTGGTCAAGCCCCCCCCTGCTGCCCTTGAGACCTGGGCAGTGATCATCACACTCCTCCCCTCCCCAGCACTTAATTCAGCGCTGGAGGAGGAGGCCGAGACAGAGGGGGCGTGTCCAGTGGCAATGTACATGGCCACCTGTTCTGGTGCAACACAACCTTTCTTAGTGGACCGGAGCACCGTAGTCATATCCTCCCCGGCAGCTCCGGCCCCCGACTCTTCAATACGCAGGCGCTTACTGCCTGCACCTGTACTCCCAGCTTCGGGAGCGCGTCCAGACACACCCCTGGCCACGCCTCCTTCTTCATTCACCGCCGCCGCCTCCCTTGATCCTCGCCGCACGTTGGCAGCTGCAGGCGGGGACCCAGAACTATCACCGCCGTGGGTAGGAGGGACGGTGACCTCATCGTCACACCGCTCCAGCACCACCCCACATACCTGAACGGCAGGCAGGGCGGTAGCCAGAGCAGTGGACGGAGCAGCTGGCAGAGTGGTGGGCGGGGCCTCCTGATGTTTTTGCCCGCCCCCTCCACTTTCAACAGATGACTGCCGGATCCCGCTTTCTGCCGGCACCTCCTCCCTGCCTCCGCATGCAGGGACGGCGTCCTGCGCCATTTTGGGCTGCACAATCTCCCCGCTCCTCCGCTCAGGCACCACCTCAGATGCCGAGCCAGGGAGTTTAGCGGGATACACGCCTGGTGAGGACTTTTCAGCCCCCACCAAGCGTGTATAGACATAACGTGTCTGGATGTTTTCTTCACTCTTTTTCTTGTTCTTCTTGTTCTTTTTCTTCTTGCCGCAGCTCTCGTCCTCGTCCAGCAGGTCTTCTCCGAATGCAAAACCCCGAAAGTCCACTGCGGGCGACTCCAACATCCGGATCTCTCTTAGCAGACCACCATCCTCATCGCTGCCCTCCATAGCTGATGCCTCATCCGAAGATGGCAATGCTGGTAAGCGCAATTGTTCTTGCTCTGGCGGAATGCCACTGTATGCCTCCGTTACTGGGGTTACCGGGAGGGCCGGTTCAGACTGCGAGGTTTGGGGACCTGCCTGGGATGCCAGAGATTTGGAGTTTTCCAACTCCTCCACCTCGCTCTCCACACCCCCGCACGGCTCCCCTCTCCTCGCAGCCTCCATCTCCCTAAATCGATCCCCGTTTAATAACTTTTCTCTGAAGGGCCCACTGCCCTCAAGCAACTGGTCCTGCCGCTTCAGGGAGGCCTCCAGGTCCTCTTTCAGGACCCTAATTTTTTCTCTGAGTGGGGGCCTCTTCGAATTAGAGGAGATAGTGGACCTGGCCCTCGTCTCCTTCAGATCCTTCCTTACGGCTTTGAGGTGCCGTCCCAGCTCATCGTATTCTCGCAGGTGGGCAGCTATACGAGAGCTGTAGGTGAGGGTACTCTCTCCCTCCCACCGAGACCCCCAACCTACCTGGGACGACACCTCTCGGCTTCCTGCTGGTAGCCTTTTTCCTTTTGATGTCTTCGGGTCCTCAGGGGGGACTTGGCTACCACCGCGTCCAGATGTTTTCACCCCCTCGCCGCCATCGCTCAGAGTCGGTCGCCGCCCGTCCATGCTCCCCTCCGACCCAAGCCGGGGAGCAGGGGCACCCTTCCGGGAGCTCATGGCCACAGGACCCCACCAGCTCCCTAGGGAGAGGCAGGGCCTGGGCTGGGGGAAAAGGTGTCACACTCCCCCGCAAGCCTGGAACTCCTCCTGGGGAGCAGATGGTAGGAAACTCCCCGGAGAGGCCTGTGCTGTGGAGGTTCAGGAGCTGCAGCAGACACACCCTTTCACCTCAGCTGCAGACACCAGACACACCCAAGCCTGAATCTCTGTTATGGGACCTCTCTCCTCTGTCTGGGTGCCGGGGCCTAAAAATATCTGACAGTGGCCTGTTCCAGTGGTGGGTGACATGAAGCCTGATTCTCTGCTATGCCATGAAGACTGATTGTCTGCTGAGTCGCTGACATGAAGCCAGATTCTATGTTATGGGACCTCTCTCCCCTGTCTGGGTGCCGGGGCCTAAATTATATGACAATGGACTGTTCCAATGTTGGGTGACGTGAAGCATGATTCTCTGCTGACATGAAGCCAGATTCTATGTTATGGGACCTCTCTCCTCTGTCTGGGTGCCGGGGCCTAAAAATATCTGACAGTGGCCTGTTCCAGTGGTGGGTGACATGAAGCCTGATTCTCTGCTATGACATGAAGACTGATTCTCTGCTGACATGAAGCCAGATTCTATGTTATGGGACCTCTCTGCTCTGTCTGGGTGCCGGGGCCTAAATTATATGACAATGGACTGTTCCAATGTTGGGTGACGTGAAGCCTGATTCTCTGCTATGACATGAAGACTGATTCTCTGCTGACATGAAGCCTGATTCTCTGCTATGGACCTCTCTCCAATTGATATTGGTTAATTTTTATTTATTTAATTTTTATTCATTTCCCTATCCACATTTGTTTGCAGGGGATTTAACTACATTTTGCTGCCTTTTGCAGCCCTCTAGCCCTTTCCTGGGCTGTTTGACAGCCTTTTTAGTGCCGAAAAGTTCGGGTCCCCATTGACTTCAATGGGGTTCGGGTTCGGGACGAAGTTCGGGTCGGGTTCGGATCCCGAACCCGAACATTTCCGGGAAGTTCGGCCGAACTTCTCGAACATCCAGGTGTTCGCTCAACTCTAACCATGTCTCAGTAACAGCCACTAAATCTATATTCTTAGATGCCAGACTCTGAGCTTGTCATTTCTTAACCTATGTGCTACTGGCATCTTCTAGCATTGTTCCATTATGGAGAGCTGTCTACAGATCAGACAGCATCCAAACCTCCGAAGAGTGGAACCTGAAATAAAAGCACAACAATTCCTGCACAGAACCAGGTTTGCCATTTTAAAGAGGGGAAAGATTTTAAACAAACTAATCTTACTTTTTTAGATTGTATCCACCTTCATATTACCTACTGAGTATCTCACTAAAAGTGCAACACCAAGCAATTTTGTTTCAAAAATGCTTTTATTGTGTTAAATGTAAAAGAAATTAAACAAAGTAGACATATTAGGTATCGCCGCGTCCATAACAACCTGCTCTATAAAAATACCACATGACCTAACCTCTCAGGTGAACACGGTAAAAAAATTAAAATTAAAACGGTGTCACCTTACATCACAATAGCAAGTGATCAAAATAGCAAGTGATCAAAAAGTCATACGCACCCCAAAATCATACAAATCAAACCGTCATCTCATCCAGCATAAAATGAGACCCTACCTAAGACAATTGCTCAAAAAATAAATAAAATGGCTCTCAGAATATGGAGACACTAAAACATGATTTTTTTTTTTCAAAAATGCTGTTATTATGTAAAACTTCAATAAATAAAAAATATTTATATATTAGGTATCGCCGCGTCCGTAATAACCTGCTGTAAAAAATATCACATGACCTAACCCCTCAGGGGAACACCGTAAAAATAAAAAATAAAAAAGTGTGTCAAAAAAGCCTTTTTTTGTCTCCTTACATCACAAAAAGTGTAATACCAAGAAATCAAAAAGTCATATGCACCGTAAAATAGTACCAATCAAACCGTCATCTCATACCAAAAAAAAATGAGCACCTACATAAGACAGTTGCCTAAAATGTAAAAAAAAACTATGGTTTTCAGTATATTCAAAAATGCTTTAAAGTAGTCATATTTGGTATTGTCGCATCCGTAACAACCTGCTCTGTAAACATACCACATGATCTAACCTGTCAGATGAACACTGTAAATAATAAAAAATAAAAACGGTGCCAAAACAGCTATTTTTTATTACCTTGCCTCACAAAAAGTGTAATATAGAGCAACCAAAAATCATATGTACCCTAAAATAGTACCAGCAAAACTGCCACCTTATCCTGTAGTTTCCAAAATAGGCCAATTTTTTGGGAGTTTCTACTCTAGGGGTGCATCAGGGGGTCTTCAAATGTGACATGGCAGCTTAAAATTATCCCAGTGAAAGCTGCCTTCCAAAAAAAAAAATGGCGTTCCTTTCCTTCTGCACCCTGCCGTGTTCCCGTATAGCAGTTTGCAACCACATATGGGGTGTTTCTGCAAACTACAGAATCAGGGCAATAAATATTGAGTTTTGCTTGGCTGTTGCTTTGTTACTGGAAAAAATGGATTAAAATGGAAAATCTGCCAAAAAGTGAAATTCTGTAATTTCGTCTACATAGTCCCTTAATTCTTGTGGAACACCTAAAGGGTTAAGAACGTTTGTAAAAATCAGTTTTAAATACCTTGAGGGGTGTAGTTTCTAAAATGGGGCCATTTATGGGTGGTTTCTATTATATAAGCCTCACAACGTGACTTCAGACCTGAACTGGTCCTTAAAGGGGTTTTGCAAATTTTCTGAAAAATTTCAAGATTTGCTTCTAAACTTCTAAGCCTTCTAACATCCCCAAAAAATAAAATGGCATTAAAAAAATGATCCAAACAAGAAATAGACATATGGGGAATGTAAAGTAATTAGGGTTGAGTGAACCCGAACTGTAAAGTTCGGGTTCGTACCAAACTTTAGGATTTTTGGACCCCGGACCCGAACCCGAACTTTTCAGTAAAAGTTCGGGTTCGGTGTTTGGCTATTTTATAGCGGTTTTTGAAAGGCTGCAGAGCGCCAATCAACAACCTTTTAACTCTGTGCCCTTAGAAGCCATCATAGCCATGCCTACTAATGGCATGGCTGTGATTGGCCAGCGCAGCATGTGACCCAGCCTCTATATAAGCTAGAGTCACGTAGCGCTGCACGTCATTCTGCTGTTACTAGTGTAGGGAGAGGATGCTGCTGCTGTGAGAAAGAGAATAGGAAAGCATCTTTTATCGGAAGTGCTTGTTAACTCAGAGATCTACCTAGATTTAGTTTTGTGGGAGCAGTGGTTTGCAATCAGAGCCTGAAGTGAGGCATAAACGTTCTCAACCTAAGCACAACCTGCATGACCTGGCATCTAAGTGCAAAGCACGAGCTGCACTGGAGTAGACACCCCAAAAACCAAGAAAGGTCTCTGGCTCCTCCTGCTTCCTCTTCTGCTGCAGTCTCGGCCTCTTCATCCACCTCTGGAGTGACAGTGCCACCAGCCACCCCGCAAACAGAGGATCTGCCTGCAACACCACCACCTGGGTCACCAAGCATCTCCACATTGTCCCACGGAAGCGTTCAGCTCTCCATCTCCCAAACACTGGAGTGGAAGAGTAAGTAGCCCCCTACCCACCCGCGATCCCTGGCCCTGAATGCCAGCATTTCAAAATTACTGTCCTTTGAAATGCTGTAATTCCGTCTGGTGGAGACGGAGAGTTTTAAAAGCCTTATGGCGGTGGCTGTCCCACAGTACGTTGTGCCAGCCGCCACTACTTTTCCAGGCGTGCCATCCCTTCCCTGCACAACCAAGTGGGGGACAAAATCAGGTGTGCACTGCGCAACGCCATCTGTGGCAAGGTTCACCTAACTACGAATACGTGGACCAGTAAGCACGGTCAGGGACGTTATATCTCCCTAACAGCAGACTGGGTAAATGCAGTGGCAGCTGGGCCTGAGGCGGATAGCAGTTTGGCGCATGTACTTCCACTACAGAGGATTGCAGGGCGCTTTATTTTGCCTCCTGTTGCTTCCTCCTCCTACTCCGCTTCCTCATCTTCTACCGGCTCCTCATCCGGTCAGCGTAACACCTTCACCACCAACTTCAGCACAGCCAGGGGTAAACGACAGCAGGCAGTTTTAAAACTTATCTGTTAGGGGGACAAACCCCACACCGCGCAGGAGCTGTGGACGGGCCTTGAACAACAGACCAATGAGTGTTTGGTGCCAGTGAGCCTAAAGCCCAACCTGGTGGTGTGCGATGATGGGTGAAATCAGAGCTGCTGCATAAAGTGTGCGTTTTTGGCGTTCTCACCCTGCTGCTGCTCGCCTGTCAGCGCTGCAGCGTAACTTTGGCCTTCCAGCTCACCGCCTCATATGCAAAGTGCCCACAAGGTGGAATTCCACCTTGCACATGCTGGTCAGACTGTGCGAGCAGTTTCAGCTGCAGCACGCACGGGTGAGTCGCTCTGCGGAACAACACCACTTCACCACCAATGACTGGGCCTCCATTCGAGACCTGTGTTACTTGTTGCGCTGTTTCGAGTACTCCACCAACATGGTCAGTGCCGATAACGCCGTTCTCAGCATTACTATCCCACTTCTATGCCTCCTTTAAAAAATGCTTCTGGCGAAGATTGAAGAGGATGTGGCACAGGAGGAGGAGGAGGAGGAGGAGGAGGAAGAGGGATCATTTCATAGGGTTTCTGGACAGTCATTCACAAGTGGCTCCGAGGGTGGGTTCCTGCACCCACAGTTCTGGAGGATGATGAGGTGGAGGATGAGGAGGAGGAGATGGAGGAGGAGGAGGAACCGTGTTCACAGCAGGGTGGCACCCAAACCAGCTCAAGGCCATCACTGGTGCGTGGCTTGGGGGATACAGAGGACACACACGATACATCTCCCACAGAAGACAGCTTTTCGTTGCCTCTGGGCAGCCTGGCACACATGAGCGATTACATGCGTGCCCTTTACGCCTTGGAGGTGTTGGCCTGCCCTGCAGCTAGTGTATTGTCTAAACGTGTGTTTAGCACGGCAGAGGGCGTTATCACAGACAAGCACAGCTGTCTGTCCACAGCAAATGTGGACAAGCTCACGTTCATTTAAATGAACCAGGCATGGATCCCACAGGTCCATACCTTGTGCAGAATAGACATGTATTCTGGCCTTACCCAGCCATTGTTATACTACAGCACAATTGCTCTCTTTTGGAGTGTACCCTAATTTTAAATAAATAAATACATTTTAAACCAAAAAAATGTTTTGGCTACCTCGTCCTCCCCAACCGCCGCTTCCACCTACACCGCTACACCGCTACGTCCACCGCCTCCTCAAACTCCTACTCCATATGGACCTCCACCTCATAAATCAAGATAAGTATTTTACTTTGTCATTTCACTAATTTGTCTGTTTCATTTTTGGGTGAAATTCATAAATTTTTGGGTGTGATATACCACTGCTATACCTAGTAGACAGGTAAAAACATTTCACTAATTTGTCTGTTACATATTCGGGTGAAATTCACAAATTTGTGGGTGTGATATACCCCTGCTCTACCTAGTAGACAGGTAACATTTCACTAATTTGTCTGTTAAATATTCGGGTGAAATTCCCAAATTTTTGGCCCATGATATACCCCTGCTCTACATTGTGGACAGGGAAATAAATTTCACTAATTCGTCTGTTACATTGTCGGGTGAAATATCCCAAATTTTTGGCTGTGATATACCCCTGCTCTTCATAGTGGACAAGAAAATACATTTCACTTATTCGTTTGTTACATTGTTGGGTGACAAATGCTCATCTTTTGCGCTAGAAAGTACATTTGCAGCCTACACTGCATTTTGGACAGTACGAATGGTGAAAACAAGTACAGACTGTAGTAGATTGGGGGGCTGACAGTGCCTACAGTTCCTTCGCATTGTCTCCCACCCAGTCCCCTGCTGAAATATCAGAGTTGGCGCCTACAGCCCATGGCCATCTGTCTTTCAACTCACCCCCTTGCAAATCAGGCAAGCAGTCTGAGCCCCAAGTCATGCAGCAGTCCCATGCTTTTTGATGACTCTGCTGGCAGGGTTTCCGTGGACCATCCACATAGCCCTGCACCAGAAGTGGAAGAGATTGAGTGCACTGATGCCCAACCACTTATGTTCCAGGATGAGGACATGGGAAGACCACCTGATGATGACAAAGTCTCTGATGATGACAAAACACAGGTGCCAACTGCTGCGGCTTTCTGCAGTCTGCAGACCGACAATGAGGGCAGGGGTAAAAAGTGGATGGAAGATGATGAGGAGGATGATGAGGGACTAGACCCCACATGGAATCAAGGTCATGCGAGTGACCTGTCTAGTTCGGAGGAAGAGGCGGTGGTCGCACAGAGACACCAGCACAGCAAAAGAGGAAGCAGGGTACAAAAGCTTCTGTTACATTCTTGGGTGACATTTTACCATTTTTGCCGTGAATAAACCCTGCTCTGCATAGGTGACAGGGACCTAAATTTAAAAAAATTGGCTGTTACATTGTCAGGTGACATTTTACCAATGTTGCCGTATACAAACCCCTGCTCTGCATAGATGACAGGGACCAAATTATTGTAAAATTGTCTGTTCAATTGGTGGGGGACATGAACCCAGTTTTGCCGTGAATAAACCCCTTGTCACTACCAGAGCTTTGGGACGTCCTCACAGCTCTGTTTCTCCACCCCTGTGATGATGTCACTACTAGAGCTGGGAGGAGTTTTCTGTTTCCTTCCTCCCAGCTGTTTCTCCTCCGTTTGATTTCCCTGCCTTTATATTCCCCCTCCTCCTATTGTAGGTGTGGATTATATTTCTCATTTGGGTTGTAGCTCTTGCTTGAGTATCTTCCCTTGTATGCTATCCTTTCACTGGATAGTCGGTAAAAACGGTGATAGGGTGCCTGGCCCCCTCCAACCAATGGCGCCATTCCTCGAAAGCCAACTTGATGGCCAACAACTCCCTATCTCCCACATCATAGTTTTTCTCTGCCGGGGAGAGTTTTTTTAGAGAAAAAGGCACAGGGTCGCCATTTGGCAGGAGAAGGGCCCTGGGACAAAACCGCACCCACACCCACCTCGGAAGCATCCACCTCAACAATAAAAGGTAAGGAAACATCGGGATGCACCAAGACGGGAGCAGATGCAAAACTTTCTTTAATCTTAGAAAAAGCTGCAAGCGCCTCCTCCGACCAAGAGGAAAAATCCGCCCCCTTTTTTGTCATTTCAGTGAGGGGTTTGACCACAGAGGAATAATTCAAAATGAACTTTCTGTAATAGTTCGCAAAACCCAAAAAGCGCATCAATGCCTTCTGATTCTCAGGAAGCTCCCACTCAAGTACAGCACGGACCTTCTCCGGATCCATGCGAAAACCAGAAGCAGAGAGGAGAAAACCCCAGAAATTGAATCTCCGATACCATAAAAACACATTTCTCCAGCTTGGCGTACAATTTATTTTCCCGCAGAATCTGCAGAACCTGAAAAAGATGATCCTGATGGGTCTGAACATCAGGGGAAAAAATCAAAATATCATCAAGATACACCAATACAAACTTCCCCATTAAATGGTAGAAAATACTGTTAACAAAATGCTGAAAGACGGCCGGAGCATTCATCAGGCCGAAAGGCATAACGAGATTCTCGAAATGCCCGTTAGGGGTATTAAAGGCCGTTTTCCATTCATCCCCCTCTCTGACCCTGACCAGGTTGTACGCGCCTCTCAAATCCAATTTGGAAAAAACCTTGGCCCCAACAATTTGGTTGAAGAGGTCCGGGATCAGAGGAAGGGGATAGGGATCGCGAATCGTGATACGGTTCAGCTCCCTAAAATCTAGGCAAGGTCTCAGAGAGCCATCTTTTTTTTTAACAAAAAAAAACCCAGCGGCAACAGGTGATTTTGAGGGACGAATATGCCCCTTATCGAGACTCTCGGAGATATAGGTTTGCATTGCGATTCTTTCCGGTTGTGAGAGATTGTAGAGGCGAGCTTTTGGCAGCTTGGCGCCGGGAATGAGGTTAATGGGACAGTCAAACTCCCGGTGAGGAGGTAGCTCCTGAACACCGCTCTCGGAAAACACGTCCGAGAAATCAGAGAGAAATGATGGCACAGTTTTAGTAGACACCTCTGCAAAAGTCGCTGTAAGACAATTCTCTCTACAAAAGTCACTCCACTCATTTATTTGCCTTCCTTGCCAATCAATAGTGGAGTTATGTCTAGTGAGCCAGGGTAACCCCAAAACTAGAGGAGAAGGCAATCCGTTAAGGACAAAACAAGATATATCCTCCACATGAGTGTCACCTACAGCTAACCGAATATTGTGAACAATGCCCTTCAGAGATCTCTGTGAGAGTGGAGCAGAGTCAATAGCAAAAACAGGTATATCCTTTTCTAATGTGCAAACCTGAAAACCATGCATGGCTACAAATTGAGTGTCAATAAGATTGACGGCGGCTCCACTATCAACAAAAATCTCACAAGAAATGACTTTGCTCTCTAGCGCCACCCTGGCAGACAGGAGAAAACGGGAACTGCAGGTCAGAGGAAAAGCATCAATTCCTACATCAACTTTGCCCAAAGTAGCAGATGAAGCAGAGTTTGATGATTTACCTTTTGAGGTTTTTCTCTTATTATCGCTCTTAGTACAGTTCAAGAATCTCCTAGACGGACAAACATTTGCCAAATGACCTATGCCCCCACAACAAAAACACACCATACTCTGAGGACTAAATCCTCTTTTATCAGGGGCAAGTCGACCTAGCTGCATGGGCTCCTCCTCAGAGGGGAGCGAGACAGGATGAGGCCCCTTCACACTGAATGAGTCCGCACCACTGCCCCTAGACTGACAATGGCTGGACAGAGAGGTCTCGTTTCTTTCTCTTAGACGCCTGTCAAGGCGTACCGCCAGTGACATGGCAGACTCTAAGGACGTTGGTCTCTCATGGAAAGCAAACGCATCTTTCAATCTCTGAGAGACCATGACAGAACTGACTCCGGAGTGCAGCATCATTCCAACCTGAATCAGCTGCCCATCTCCGAAATTCAGAACAATAAAGCTCCGCAGACAGTTTGCTCTGGCATAAAAAACGTAAGTTAGATTCGGCCAGAGCAACACGATCCGGGTCATCATATATCTGCCCCAGGGCCACAAAAAATCCTTCCACGGAACGAAGGGAGGGATCCCCTGATGGCAGCGAAAAAGCCCAAGTCTGAGCATTACCCCTGAGCAGGGAGATGACAATCCTCACCCTCCTCACCCGCTACCTCCAAAGAAAGACCCTGCATGCGGTCAACCAGGCCAGAAAGCGGATCCATGTCAAAAAAGACGGTTTTGGTGGATTATAATGTCACGGCTGTGTGTGAGCAACAAGAGCATGCACAGAAAATAGAGCTACTGACCGGACCCAAACTAGGGAGGATAAAGGGTGACCCCTGTCCGACCCTCAAAAGCTCTCCCTATGCTGCTAAGCCCATGCCCGGATCCAAATGGTGGGAGGAGGCATGCCCGCGTACCTAAGACTGATGGCCACTGTAACCCCTACAATAGTGGAAGGGGCACGGCCACCGGTGCCCTGCTCAGTATATGGAGGGAACCGTGGTCGCCTCGGATCCAGTCAGAAAACACACAGATACACAGCAATGTCTGCACACTTAGCTGAAGGGCTGCAGCCGCAGTGAAGACGGATCCAAAGACAGGCTGGCAATATCCAGAGTACTTGCTGCAGCAGAACACAGGTCCAGTGAAAGGATAGCATACAAGGGAAGATACTCAAGCAAGAGCTACAACCCAAATGAGAAATACATACATATATATATATATATATATATATATATATACACATACACACATCCACCAACCTGGGGCAGTATTTGGGCACATTTTATAAGTATATATATACATACACACACAGACAATTGGGGCATGTCCATATGTGTATATATATATATATATATACACACACACATATATACACATACATCTGTATATCCTGGGGACATACATGGGAAGAACTTAAGTATATATATATACACAGTACAGACCAAAAGTTTGGACACACCTTCTCATTCAAAGAGTTTTCTTTATTTTCATGACTATGAAGGTATCAAAACTATGAATTAACACATGTGGAATTATATACATAACAAACAAGTGTGAAACAACTGAAAATATGTCATTCTAGGTTCGTCAAAGTAGCCACCTTTTGCTTTGATTACTGCTTTGCACACTCTTGGCATTCTCTTGATGAGCTTCAAGAGGTAGTCCCTTGAAATGGTTTTCACTTCACAGGTGTGCCCTGTCAGGTTTAATAAGTGGGATTTCTTGCCTTATAAATGGGGTTGGGACCATCAGTTGCGTTGAGGAGAAGTCAGGTGGATACACAGCTGATAGTCCTACTGAATAGACTGTTAGAATTTGTATTATGGCAAGAAAAAAGCAGCTAACAGTCTATTCAGTAGGACTATCAGCTGTGTATCCACCTGACTTCTCCTCAACGCAACTGATGGTCCCAACCCCATTTATAAGGCAAGAAATCCCACTTATTAAACCTGACAGGGCACACCTGTGAAGTGAAAACCATTTCAGGGGACTACCTCTTGAAGCTCATCAAGAGAATGCCAAGAGTGTGCAAAGCAGTAATCAAAGCAAAAGGTGGCTACTTTGAAGAACCTAGAATATGACATATTTTCAGTTGTTTCACACTTGTTTGTTATGTATATAATTCCATATGTGTTAATTCATAGTTTTGATGCCTTCAGTGTGAATCTACAATTTTCTGTGTCTGTCAGCGTAGTGTCCAGAGCATGGAGGCACTACCAGGAGACAGGCCAGTACATCAGGAGATGTGGAGGAGGCCGTAGGAGGGCAACAACCCAGCAGCAGGACCGCTACCTCCGCCTTTGTGCAAGGAGGAAGAGGAGGAGCACTGTCAGAGCCCTGCAAAATGACCTCTAGCAGGCCACAAATGTGCATGTGTCTGCTCAAACGGTCAGAAACAAACTCCATGAGGGTGATATGAGGACCCGACGTCCACAGGTGAGGGTTGTGCTTACAGCCCAACACCGTGCAGGACGTTTGGCATTTGCCAGAGAACACCAAGATTGGCAAATTCGCCACTGTCGCCTTGTGCTCTTCATAGATGAAAGCAGGTTCACACTGAGCACATGTGACAGACGTGACAGAGTCTGGAGACGCCGTGGAGAACGTTCTGCTGCCTGCAACATCCTCCAGCATGACCGGTTTGGCATTGGGTCAGTAATGGTGTGGGGTGGCATTTATTTGGAGGGCCGCACAGCCCTCCATGTGTTTGCCAGAGGTAGCCTGACTGCCATTAGGTACCGAGATGAGACCCTCAGACCCCTTGTGAGACCATATGCTGGTGCGGTTGGCCCTGGGTTCCTCCTAATGCAAGACAATGCTAGACCTCATGTGGCTGGAGTGTGTCAGCAGTTCCTGCAAGACGAAGGCATTGATGCTATGGACTGGCCCGCCCGTTCCCCAGACCTGAATCCAATTGAGCACATCTGGTACATCATGTCTCGCTCTATCCACCAACGTCACGTTGCACCACAGACTGTCCAGGAGTTGGCAGATGCTTTAGTCCAGGTCTGGGAGGAGATCTCTTAGGAGACCGTCCGCCACCTCATCAGGAGCATGCACAGGTGTTGTAGGGAGGTCATACAGGCACGTGGAGGCCACACACACTAATGAGCCTCATTTTGACTTGTGTTAAGGACATTACATCAAAGTTGGATCAGCCTGTAGTGTGTTTTTCCACTTTAATTTTGAGTGTGACTCCAAATCCAGACCTCCATGGGTTGAAAAATTTGATTTCCATTTTTTTATTTTTGTGTGATTTTGTTGTCAGCACATTCAACTATGTAAAGAACAAAGTATTTCAGAAGAATATTTAATGAATTCAGATCTAGGATGTGTTAGTTTTGTGTTTTTTGAGCAGTGTATATATGTTGGTAAGGATGAGGTTCAGCCTGCATTTGTGGGAGGGGCTTGAGCCTATTTAAACCCCCACTTACCTCATCACAGTGGGCGTTCCGGTTCTTGGTGATTCACTGGCTAGTGTTCGTGTGTTTCCTGGTACCTACGGTCGCCTCTTGCAGAGTTCGTGTCTCCTGGTGGTAAGTGGTGGGGGGGGCTCTTTCGCAGGGCAAGGACTGCGGCGGTCTGGCACCCTCCCTCCGCCTCATGCTACCGGTGCGTTCCAGCGTGGAACGAAAGGGCTTCCGGGTCCCCTCCTCCGCTCGTCTCCCTGTGTTTCCTGGCGGTATGGCGTCAGGGAGCGCACCCGGCAGCCGGCCCGGCTCATCCATGCCGGGGGAGTAGGGGGGGTTTCTCACTGGTCTGGCCGGCTCACCTCGTTCCCGGCACGGCTCCACTAGCTTTCCGGCGGCAGCAGGGACGAACCTGCACTATACGGCATCTACCCGATCGTCGGGGGGGGGGGTTGTGTTCCTGGGCGAGGCTGCACCTGGGGTCCGGCATAGAAGCCGGTGCACATGTCAGCTTGCGTTTCACGCTGGGCGCGGGCTCACGGGCAGCCAGGCCAGACGGGGAGAGGGGAAAGAAAAGAGAAAAAAAGTATAAATAAATAAATTAATATAAAAGTGTGTACAGCAAACCCGCCACATAGTCTGTGTCGACAGAAAAAAAAAAAAGGAATGAAAATAGAAGTACGTTCTGCAAAACCCGCCATATAGTCCGCATCGACATAAACGCCAAAAAGAAATAAATAAATAGAAGTATTTACAGCAAAAAACTCGCCATATAGTCAGTATCGACAAAACCCGCAATAAAAAAATAAAATATATATATATATATAGAAGTATTTAGAGCACAAAACCCGCCATATACAGTAGTCGGTATCGACAAAACCCGCAATAGAAAAAAAAAAAAAAAAAAGATTTCCCCTGTTTAGACAAGAATGGGTGTCCCACGTAGGACCGATCTGGCTCCATCCCACCTCGGGCACCTGGTTACGTCCAGGGTGTCTGGTCTTCCTGGTTCGCCCAGGCCACCGTGTTTGGTCATGTTGCCAAGTCTTTGTCTGCCGGTCACAGTCGGGTGTCCGGTCACGGTTTGGTGGCGCCTCCTCCTTCCCTGGTACGCCCAGGGCTCGGTTCACTCCTGGTACGCCCAGGTCTTCACGTTTTTTCTTGTCTATCACACGGGTTCACGCACCTGTCCTTCGGCTTTCAAGTCTTCCAAAGGGGCCGTCCTCGTCTTCTCCCCTGGTCATTCTTGCTTTCCGTAACTCCTAGGTTCATGGCTTACCACTGCCCTTCGCGGGCCGCTGCTACGCGCAGCCTCTATTTCATGGCTACGCGCCTTCTCTCCTGTCAAACCGCCTGGTACGCTCAGACGGCTCTCTTCGGTCAGGTGTCCGATCCGATGCACTCGGATGGTCACTTGGCCTTAGGGTGAGCCCCAGCCTGGCCAGTTCGCCTGGTTCCGCAGGTTGGTGGGCACCCGTGTCCTCTGCACTTTCAAATGTTTTTCGCCTGTTGCTTTATTTACAGAAGTTTGTTCCCAGTTCTCCGTTCCTTTCGGTCCTGTTCAGCTAAGTTCGCACTGGCACCACCTCGGTCCCAGTCAAGTCATAACCACGCGTTAATTGTCTTCGTCTGTTCGGTTAGGCCAGGTTCGACTGAGCCGTCTCGTGAATTCCGTTACCGGTACGTGTCTCTCTGTCGTGCACCAATCCAAATTCCAGTACGTCGTCACCCTCTTTTTTTTTTTTTCTTTATTTTGTCATGCCTTGTATTTTTTAGCTGCTCTGCCATGTCTCGAGCCTCGGACATGGAGGACGGCCTTTCCATCTCCGGCTCGATCGTGTCAAGCCAAGCGGGTCCCTCATCCCTTCGAAGCTGGACCATCCCAAAACTGTTGGCCGAGTTAAACCGAAGAGGCATTCCACACCCGGCCACCGCAAGAAAGGCAGAGCTATACAAACTGCTCATGACCAGCCCCAGCACCGCGGCAGTGCAGCCGGAGACGTCGGCCATCCAGTTGTCCCTGGTGCAGCTACAGGCGACCCTGAATTCCCTGGTGGACTCGGTGGCGGATGTTCGGGCAAGGGTTTCGGAGCTCGAATCCCGGCCACCCGTTGTACCCCCGGCTCCCGTTCCGCTAATGACTCCCTCTACATCAGGCTGGCTGGCTACAGGTACGCCAAGACCCATTCCACAAGTGTCCCCCTCTCACTTCATTCCTGATAACCTTAAGAGAGACATCCTGGCGTCAATCCTCATTGCCACTCAAGATATTCCCGAGAACCGGGTCATCAACTGTGGCGATGTGTCGGTGGTCCTTCGGGCCAAGGATTCGCGGCTCAACTGCAAGTTGACCTGGACTTCAGCCTCTTCAGGGACATCGTCTGCACCGCACAGCCAGAGAGAAGAGAGGAGCTGGACAGCTATTTGTACCTGGTCACTGACCTAGGGCACAAGTATGGTGGGTCGGCCTTCTATGACTACCACCGTTCCTTTGCAGCTAAGGCAGCGGCAGCTCTGGCCCAGTTCCAGTATGTCACCAGCTGGTCCTTGATTGACACCGAGCTCTTCTGCCGTCACTTTGCTGGCCTCAGGGCCCCCAACTGTGCGGCGTGTCAGTCGATTTTCCACTCCTCTGAATGGTGCCCCAATACCGTTCACCCGTCTCAGGACAGGGCCATCCCGGGGACCTCCGGGTCATTTCCATCCAACCCCTCCACGGACAAGCTCGGCAGACCTATTGTCTACCTGGGGAAGAGCCAGGTCTGCAATAACTTTAATTCAGGGGGGTGCTCATATGCCAGCTGCAGGTCACTCCACGTCTGCTCCCTGTGCTTCAGGGCCCACCCACGGTCCGCCTGCCCAAAGAAATCTTCCAAAGGTTCCTGACTAGCGGACATCAACGTGGACCTCTTGGCGGCACTCCTTCGCGATCCCCACGATCAGGACTTTGTGGCGTTCCTGTTGGCAGGCTTCCGCCAGGGGTTCCACACAGGGCTCATCACTCTGCCGCAGGTGCCCTGGGAGGGCAGGAATCTGCTGTCCGCCACCCTGGACCCCCCAGCAACTAGCGAGTTGCTCCAGTCGGAAGTATCCAAGGGGTTCCTCATAGGCCCGCTCCCACGCATCCCGTTTTCCTCATGGCGCATTAACCCCATCGGCTTAGTAGAACACCAATAAAAAAAGATTAATTTATGATCTGTCCGCCTCTCATGTGTCCGGTATTCCGAGCCTTAATTCTCTGATTCCCTCGGAAGAATTTTCCATGCGTTATTCCTCAGTGGACGACGCCATCCAGGCCATCCTGTCGCATGGTAGGGGCGCTTGGCTGGCAAAGGTTGACATTGCGGATGCATTTAAACTCCTTCCCATCCTACCGCAGTTATGGCAATTCTACGGCATTGAGTGGGCCGGCCAGTATTTTTTCGCCAACAGGCTCACGTTTGGATCCAAGAGTAGCCCATGGTTATTTGACCAGCTGGCCAAGGCGCTACATTGGATCCTGATCCATCACGGGGGCCTCCGGTCGGTCATCCACTACCTCGACGATTTTCTTGTAGTCGAGGATCCGCAGGGCGGGTCCGGCATACTCACCGTCCTCCTCGGATTGTTCGCCAGTCTGGCTGTTCCGATCGCGGAGTCAGAGACTGAGGGGCCTGCCACGAGGGTCTCATTCTTGGGCATCGTCCTGGATTCGGTTCTGTTGCAAGCCAGCCTACCGGAGGAGAAACTCACTCAGTGTCGGGAGGTCATTTCCCATGCGGCAGCCACGGGATGCCTCACTAGAGTCGAGTTGCAGTCTCTTCTGGGGCGGCTCAACTTTGCCTCCAGGATTATGCCCCAGGGAAGAACCTTTGTGTCAAGGCTGCTCCAGCTTCTTCCCTCGGCACCTGAACAGGACAGCATCATCCATCAGACCTGGCCATGTGGGAGTTGTTCCTGTCCCGATGGAACGGCGTCTCCTTTTTCGTATCACCTTGGTCTTCCTCCTGCCCGACCATTTTTTCAGACGCAGCTGCATCTTGCGGCTACGCTGCCATTTGGGGTTCCCAGTGGCTAGCGGATCGTTGGCCCAGTACCATCTTAGAGGAGGCTGAATCCATCCGCACCTCCTCTCTGTTGGAATTGTACCCCATCGTGGCAGCTGCTCAGGCATGGGGCCACCTCTGGGCTAACTTGCCGGTGATGTTTGTGACAGATAACCAGGCCTTGGTCGACATCTTGGCCAAGGGCAGGGCCAAGTCCCCCAAGATCATGGCGCTGTTGCGCCAGCTGGTTTGGCTGGCCCTGTCACATAACTTCCACGTGCATTGTAGCCACATCCCGGGGGAGAGGAATGTAGCAGCCGACGCGCTGTCTAGATTTAATTTTGAACTTTTTTTCCAGGTCATGCCGGAGGCCGAGCCGCGTAGATATCCCACCCCGCCTTTCAGTTCCCTGACAATGGACTAGGCATGCTAGTCTCTTCAGCAAGGGACCTGGCGCAGCAGTCCCTTGCCCCAAACACGGCCAGGAACTACCTTTCAGGCCTGAAAACCTTCCAGGAGTTTTCACGTCTGCACCCGCAGGCTGGCCTGGCGGACATTCCTTACATCATGGCCTTCATCGCCCATTGCCACCACCAGTTACACCTCTCCTACAACACCATTAAGTTGTACTTAGCGGGCGTCCAACACCACACCATGCTCCGCAACCCAGGGGGCGGGTCCATTTTTTCTGCGCACGCAGTCAAGGCCACCTTACGAGGGGTCCAGAAGGGTGGGTCCAATCCCCCGTCCCGCAGGCAGGGCGTCACGGGGGAGATGTTCCGGAAATTATCTTCAGCCCTGGATGGTGCTCCTTTTGGTCCCTTTCCCAGCTTAATCATCAAAGCTGCCATGTACTTAGCATTTTACGGCTTCCTTAGGCCAGGCGAGTTCACGTGCAGTACGGCAGGACGGTGCAGCCTGCACAGAGAGCAGCTGGTGAGGGTTGCTGACCATTACACGCTGAAGATAATTACCACCAAAACCAGTCAAACTGGCCCCCCGGTGGAGGTCCAGTTTTTTCCCACTAGTAATGAATGGTGCCTGTTACAGGTGTTTGACCAGCTCATCCTCGCCCTCCGGGATGCGCCACCTCACAGTCCTCTGCTACCCCATCTGAAGGGAGCTCTCACCACGGCGCAATTCATCAGCCACATCCGCACGGTGGCTGATGGCTTAGGATTGGACTCAGGAGCGATATCCGGTCATTCCTTCCGTATTGGTGCAGCCTCCGCGGCTTCCCGGCAGGGGGTCCCCGCCCACGTCATCCGAAAGATGGGGAGATGGCGTTCGTCTTGCTTCACCAGATACATACCTAACCCACAGGTGGAGATTTCGCAGGTATTTCGGTCTTTGGTGTTATAAGGTAATAAAGTCTTGCATCTTAACTATATTGTTGTCATTTTGCCCCCTTTTAGGCTACTCTCATACCCGGCTCCAGGCACACCCCAGCCGGTTTAGGTTCCAGGCAGGCACGCTGCCCAAGTTTCGTATTTAGCCTTGACCACAAGTTGGTAAGGCTGAGGTTCAGCCTGCATTTGTGGGAGGGGCTTGAGCCTATTTAAACCCCCACTTACCTCATCACAGTGGGCTTTCCGGTTCTTGGTCCCACCCACCCATTCCCTTCATTTCAAGGGTCCTCCTTAGGGTAGCCCCCTTTTAGGCTACTCTCATACCCGGCTCCAGGCACACCCCAGCCGGTTTAGGTTCCAGGCAGGCACGTTGCCCAAGTTTCGTATTTAGCCTTGACCACAAATTATATATATATATATATATATATATATATATATTTATTTATATATTTATATAGACATGCATTACAGGTGATATGCATATCTGTATATACACCCACATGCTGGGCCCCTATTGGCCGTACATGGCCAATATACATATATTAAAAGAAATATATACATTTTTTTGCATAATACTCCTTCCCTCTACAGAGAGGAATTTAGGAAGGTGCAGGCTTTCTCTTGCGCATAATTCTTGACTTTCTTTCACTAGTTTGATTGCAGAATCTGTGGACTCTAGACTTATAAGACCATCATCTACATTAAAAAAAATTCTCAGAAAATTTGCTGCTGATGGGCAATCCTTTTCATTCTGATTGGCCAGGTACTTCATACCATAATTGGCACAACCTGGAGATGATGCTGCTCCAAACTGTATTCCGCTGGCTCTGAATCTGTATCTCCGTCCTCCCACCATAGGAACCTCAGGATGTCTTTATGTTCATTCTTCACATGAAACTGGTGGAACATTTTTTTAACGTCACACATGACTGCTACGGGATACTTTCTACAAAGTAATCCAGGCAAAGTGTTTGTAAGATCAACACCATCGTACTTTGCTGAGCAACCAAATACTACTTTAATCTTAATTGGTTTCTTTGAGTGGTAGACAACTTGATGTGGGATGTACCACACTTCTCCTTCTTTAGGCTGATTATTAACTTTCTCTGCATGTCCTTCTTCAAGGATGCCTTCCATGAATTTCAAATAATCATTCTTCAGTGTGGGATCTCTTACCATCCTTTTCTTCAAACATTTTAATCTTGTTAGGTCAAGATTTCTGTTATTTGGCAGACGTGGTCGTTCTCTAAAAGGTAAGGGCATTTCAAGATATCCTTGTTGATTCTGCTGAATACTTTCTTCTTGAGTGTGTACAAACTTTATGTCTTCTTGAGACACACGCTTTTCTTTAGAACTTATGTCTGCAAAGTCGGATTCAAGGATCTTGATTACTTTTGCTGTACTTACAGTTGGTAACTCTTGGACAGATATTCGATGACACAATCCTGTCACTGGTCTTGAGTTTGCGATCTGCTGTTTTCCTCCAACAACACCCCATCCAAGATCAGTTTGAACAGCGTAGGGTTCACCCTTTCCTCCTGTGATTACCTTTCGTGGTACCAAGACTCCGGGACAATCGTAGCCTATCAACAGTCCAACACTTCTTCAGCAGGGACATTTCATGAGATATGACAGATAGGTGCTCCCATTTATTGGCTGTTTCATAGGTAGGTATGGAATCTTGATCTACAGGTATATCGTCTTTTGTATAAGCTGGAGGTAGATCTAATGTGAAGTTTGAATGAAGTCCTCTAACTCTCAGTCCTTTGACCCTTTGACTGTTCACTAATGTGTCTCTTTCAGTCATCGTGGTGAGTTTGAGCTTTACTGGTTCTGTAGCCACTTGTAATATCTTGCAGATTTCTTGATCAATGAAGGTGACATCATTCTGGGCATCCAGTAGCGCATAGGCATATACCTTCTTGTTCCTCCTTTTAGGATTTGAAATGCACACTGGTACAACCATTGATGTGCCATTGCTTTCTCCTTCCCTCACTCTGCAAGAGAATACCAATACTTTATTTCCTTCCTCAATATCTTTAGATATTGAGGATTTATCTTTCTTTCAACGTTTTTCATGTAGTGGTGTAGAATGGTGTCCTTTACAAACGTTGCATGTCGCCTTTTTCTGACACTCCTTAGTAACATGGCCTTTTCCGTCACATCCGAAACATAGTTGGATATCCAGTACAAACCTTTTCTTTTCATCTGGGGACTTCTCCTTCAATTGTTGGCACTTGTGTATTGAGTGGTTCTCTCCACAGAGCATACATTTGAAGGTAGTCAGAAAATGTATTGGTTCTGTCTCTCTACTGATCCCAGTAGTGACTTTGGACTTGCTCTCGTAGGTATCTAGACCTTTAGCTGCTGTGTTGGTTGCAAAGCTAGTTGCTCCTGTGCGTCTTATATTTATCACAGGCCTTTCTTCTAAGATGCTGTTACTGGATTACATGATATCCGTACTTCCTTATCCTTATTGACAAACTCAGAGAACTCTTTAAAACTTGGGAAGTTCTTACCTAGATCTAACTGTTCAGTCACATAGCGATTCCATCTAGCAGCTACTTCTTCAGGTAGCTTAGTTAGGATCCTGTGGTTTTCTAGATAATTGTTCAGTACTTCTAGTCCTCGTACATGTGGGATGGCATTGCTGCATGCTTGCAGGAAGTCACCATACTTTTGGAGTTTGAAGTGTTCTTTAGGACCTATTTTAGGCCAGTTATTCAGTTTCTCTCTAAAGGCTCTTTGTACTAAGAAAGGATGACCATCTCTTGCATAAAATTTTTGCCAAGCTTGCTTGTAGGCCTCTTCGTCTTTTCTATAGAAGTTACCTTCAAGAACTTCCTTGTCAACTGGACTGAAGCAATGATGCTCAATGATCATTTCAAAACTTGCCTTCCACTGTATGAAATTCAGTATGTCTCCTGAAAATACAGTAGGTTCCAGAACGGGAAGTCTAGCTAGGACTGTTCTCTGTGGTCTTGCTGGGACAATGGTTGTAACACTCTCCTGAGCATTGCCATGGCATCTAGGAATAGAATAATCCGGTTCTATTTTCTCACTTAGTTCGGAATTAGGTAAGTCCCTTTCTAAATCTTTTCCGGTAGAAATAGAGGGTAAATTCACACACCTTTTTCCTAACATTGGACTAGGCCTCTCTTTGTTTTTCTGAGCAGGGATGGAAGGATAATGACTTATTTCCTCACTAAGTGCTGGAGATTTCCTTCCATTCTCCTGGGAGTATGTAGGAAAGTAAGAGTCTGCCTCTTCACTAAGTAAATATTTGTACCCATGACTAGTCTGATTCATATCCTTCTCATGTACTCTAAGTCTGGCTTCTATGATCTTAACTTCTTTCTGCCTTTCCAGACTTCATCTGTCGGCGCTGTGCTTCCATTTCAGCCATCAGTTGGCGCTGCGCCTTGATGGCAGCCTCCATCTCAATCTCTGCTCTCTTGACAGCAAGTTGTTCAGCTAATTCCTTTCCTTTGGCTGAAGTATTTGAGGACTTTGAGTTGTGGTACCACCTAAGGACCTAGCATAAGCTCTCATATAAAGCTCATTCATTCTACTTCTTGCTTTAACTTCATCATAGTTTCTGCCGATGATAGTTCTCTCATGAGTTTTACCAAATCTTTAGTGACCGCAGTAAATGCATCCATTTTCCTTACAATATCCTCGGAATGTGGCGTAAACAACCGCAGGTGGACATATGATGCCGTAAGCTCTGATTCAGATTCTTCTACCGTCTCTACCATATCACTCAAGTTGCTTTTTATACTTTTTTGCTTTAGCTTTCTACGAATGTCTTTAATATATGATTTCCACCTATCATACATCAGGACAAACTTTTTCTCTTATAATGCTGCTTCTTGCTCCAAATTTTCCAGCATCTTTGAGGTCGGTTTTCTGGCACGTGATGAACGTCCTAATTCATCTGTTTGGGTTAGATTTGTTTGAGGCAAGACTAATGCTGCATCAAACTCTTCTACCTCAGACAGGTTCCCTTGCTCTTCCCCCTCTACTCTATCTATCTTTGTATCCTCTAACAGTGGCATGGTAATACTAGGCTTAGACATTTTACTTTAAATGCTATAACAATCAATTATTATAATAAAATGTCTTTCACTTTAAATGCAATATTGACAAATGCAGAAATAAATGACTTTCACTTTAAATGTAACAGCGATAAATACAGGCAATAAATGACTTTCACTTTAAATGTAACAGTGTCCATGTATTACAAACTGTCCTTTGTCTTTTATTCCTGAACACGAAGATCTCACTTTATACCAAAACCTATGTGCAATGATAAGTAATAAGGAAAGCTCTGACCTAATTATGAAGAGCAGGAATAAATGTCAGTCTTAAAGTAGACGTGTCTTTTCTTGCTGTGATGCGATGCTCTGCGCTAACTTGCGATGCTGTGTGCAGACTTGCGACGCTCTGTGCTGACTTGTGATGCTCTGTGCAGACTTGCGATGCTCTGTACACACTTGCGATGCTTTGTGATGACTTGCTATGATCTGTGATAACTTGCGATGCGCTGGCTTTGATACGCTGCTGCAGGCTTTGGGCCTAGTGGTGGAAAACTAGCTGGTTGCAGTACATGGCCTCTTTGTGCATGACGGTGCAGACACTCTCTCTCTGGACTTTGGCCTCCCACCATGCATCTCTTTCTCTCTCTAGGGATCGCAGGAGGGTTGGCACACTTTGTCTTACTATTTTGCCTTTGCCGTTCTGCCACTTTAAGAGTCGGCTACAGTTTCACTAATGCACAAGTGCTATGGCCTCTATGGTAGCTCCGCTGAGGTGTCTTTGCTTGCTCACTCAGGGAACAGTTGCTGCGCGGCGGTATATGCTGCCACTCCGCTGCTCTAATGCGCTCTTTACTGTGCAAGTTGAGGAGCGCTATCACTTCGCTGAGGGCATAAGTTCCACTGTGGCAGGCGCAGCACTATGAAGTGCCTTTTGCATTGTGGCATTAGAAGAATTTTGATATCTCTGACTTTTAGTCTAACCCAACTGTCTATTACTCTGTAATTCCTCTAGTGCCGTTCTATGAAAACAGTAGGTTTAAAGAGCAAACCAAATGTTTGAAATAACTTCTTTATTAACTTCAACTTTTCTTCATATATAACACTGCCGCCTCTTCAGCAGATAGTCCATGTACATAACACGTGTTGAAACGATATCACAAAATTGCAGAATACATAAGATGGTGGTTCAACTGTTCAATCTTGTCATTCAACATAAAATGGTGGATATATTTCTCTCTTGAGTATCTGTACTCTCACTTTAAGTTATTTAAGCACTTTATGATCTCTCTCAGAGGTATATCTGAGGTCTAACTAATAGTTCACTTGCTAAATTTGGTCACAATTTGCAATATGCAGTTAGCAGTAACTATTTGCAGATTGGTTTAGTATGATCTGGCATAGTTGTATGCAATTTGGATTGCAATAAGGAAGTTAAATTTGTATTGGGAACTTTGTAGTTTTCAATTGGTGGAACAGTAAGTAAACACATATAACTAGTTCAGTATACAGTTCTAATCAATATATTAATAGTAGGAACATTATATAACTGTTTTAAATACCTATTTTGGGCTCTCTGCTTCCATAAAAATACAAGCTCTTTGTGGAGTGAATGTCTGTTAAGCTTCTCTCTCTGGTGAATAATAATTTCTAGCAGCTCCTGCTAGGGAATTTCTCACATAGGCTGTGTGTCAGGCTGGCTGCGATTGGCCAAGACTCCTGCTGTGTGTAAGGCTGGCTGTAATTGGTCTAGACTCCTGCCCAGAAAGAACAGTTTAACTCTATGCTTTGTTGTTTCTGCTGTGTCATTGAGGTTACCTTACATCCATATAATTAATCTTAAAGGCATATTATCTTTTCTGCTTTTGTGAACACAATATATATAACAGTTATATGAAATCTAAACATGAAGTCACTGTAAATAACTCTGGTTTTGAGGGGTGCCATATACCTGCTTCCACCAAATATTGATTCAGGCGTTCTATATGCCTGTTTCTACAAAATACTGCTTGAGGGGTGCGATATACCTGCTTCTACAAAATACTAATTAAGGGGTTCAATATACCTGCTTCCACAAAATACAGATTGAGGGGTGCGATATCCCTTCTTTTACCAAATATTGATTCAGGGGTTTGATATACTTGCTTTCACAAAATACAGATTGATAGGTGCGATGTACCTGCTTCCACCAAATATTGATTCAGTCGTTCGATATACCTGTTTCCACAAAATTCGGATTGAGGGGTGCGATATAACTGCCTCTACAAAATACTGATTAAGAAGTTCTATATACCTGCTTCCACAAAATACTGATTGAGGGGTGCGATATACCTGATTCCACCAAATATTGATTGAGGCCTGCGATACACCGGCTTCCACAAAATACTGATTGAGGAGTGCGATATACCCGCTTCCACCAATATTGATTCAGGGGTTCTATATACCTGTCTCTATAAAATACTGATTGAGGTGGGCGATATACCTGCTTCCACAAAATACAGATTAAGCGGTGCAATATACCTGCTTCCACAAAATATTGATTCAGGTGTTCTATATACCTGTTTCCACAACATACTAATTGAGGGGTGCGATATACCTGCTTCCACAAAATACTGATTAAGGGGTTTGATATACCTGCTTCCACATAATACAGATTGAGGGGTGCAATATACCTGATTCCCCCAAATATTGATTCAGGTGTTCTATATACCCGTTTCCAGAAAATACTGATTGAGGGGTGCGATATACCAGCTTCCACCAAATAGTGATTGAGGCCTACGATATACCCGCTTCCACAAATACTGCTCTTCTATAGGGACTTTGGCACAGGGTCATTTTGAAAATGATAGGCAGAGGAAGAGGCAGTCCATTCTGCAGGAGTGGTAGGGGTCGGGCAGGTGCACCAGGCCGGAGCCTAAGTGGGAAGTTGGAGAAGGTGCGTGCGAGTACATCAAAGGATGCAACAGAGTTGGTTGTGTGGCTCACTCAGCCTTCCACTTCTGCACCCTCCTCATCCTCTGTATCTGCACCCTCCTCACTCTCTGCTGTCTGCACCCCCAAAGACATCACCACCACCACCACTATAGCCCCTCCACTCGGAGACCTTACTGATGCGCAGCCATTCTTGGCATCGGATGAGGAAGAGGAGGTAGCAACGGCCGCCATCCAGCGGTCTGACGACAGTACCCAGATCAGCCCAAGGAGGATGGTCCCCGCTGTTGCTGCCTACTCCAAGATCTCTAATGTCAGTGGTGGTGAAGGTGACGATGATAATGTGTCAATGGACGTCACCTGGGTGCCCAAAAGAGAGGAAGAGGAGGGGAGTTCAGAGGGAGAGACAGAGCAGCAGATAGGGAGGAGAAGAAGGAGAAGCAGGCAGAACTCGCAACGCACAGGAGGCAAAAAGCAGACTGCAAATGTATCTGGAGCGAGCCATCGACCATGCACGGTCACATCTTGCGCCAAGATACATCTGACCGCAAACACGGGCAGGGAAGGTACATAACTTTTACTGCCCACTGGATAAACCTTCTGACGGCCGTCAAGCATGTAACCCATGGCACCCGTGTGGATTTGTGGTTACCGCCACGGATTGCATGCAGGCCTTCCTCTTCTTCTCCTCCGTCTACTCCATCCTCCGTCTCCTCCTCGGCTGACTCCTCACTTTCCACTACTACCGCCTCTTCTGCTGCAACCCCCAAGCTCCCCAGAACCTATTTGACGTGCCAGGTGAGACGTTGCCATGCTGTGCTGCGGCTGTTAAGCCTGGAAGCCAAGAGCCACACCGGTCCTGCACTGCTTTCAGCTCTGCGGTCACAGGCCGATCAGTGGCTAACCCTGCTCAATTTGACAGTTGCTAAAGTGGTGTGCGACAACGGTGACAATCTGCTGAGCGCGCTGAAACAGGGCAAAATGACACACGTGCCGTGCATGGCAACGATTCCTTGCCCAATCCCCCAGGATCCAGGACGTCTTGCGGCAGGCCAGTTAAATCTCTGGCCATTTTAGAAGATCTTGCATGGCCATGGTTCACCTTGCTGACGTTCAGTGGTGACACCACCTGCCTGTCAAACGTTTGATTTGTGACAGCCCGATGCGCTGGAACTCCACCTTGTATATGCTTGATAGGCTGCTCCAGCAGTATCGTGCCGTTAAGGACTCCCTGTACAAACTCTGGACAGGTTCTGGGGAGCTTGGTTTCTTTTCACTGCGCCAGCAAGAAGAGCAGGCTTTGAGGGGGACGTTAAACTTTTCGGGGATCCCTGGTGTTATCCATGGCTGGGAGAGGAGACCGAGGATGACATTCTCCTGGGCGATGAGCAGGAGCCAGGGAGCTCCACCACTTCCAATTTAGTGCAAATGGGGGCCTTCATGCTCCAGTGTTTGAAGAGGGACCCTGTATAAAAAGCATAAAGGGCAAGGACCGTTACTGGGTGGCAACTTACTTAGACCCCCGGTACAAGGACAAAATTGCGGACATGTTACCAGCATCACAGAGGGCTGTCAGAATGTAGCATTTCCAGGCCTTGCTGCGAGAGATGCTGCATTCTGCTGTTGCAGGCACTGGCAGAGGAATTTCCACCCACAACAAAATAGGTGCGGGTACCAATCCTACCATGCCTGCAAGAAGAGTGCGGTTTGAAGATGTGTTGGTCACTTCGGATATGAGATCATTCTTGCAACCAACCCATTGAGAGCCTCCCTCCAGATCCAGCCTCAGGGAATGCCTAGACTGACAGGTGTCCGAATTCATTGGATTAAAGGCCGATGTGGACACTCTGAGAAGCGAGGAACCCCTGGACTACTGGGTGTGCAGGCTTGACCTGTGGCCAGAGCTGGCACAATTTGCCATGGAACTCTTGGCTTGCCCCTCATCGAGTGTCCTGTCCGAAAGGACGTTCAGCGCAACAAGGGGGATCGTGACCGATAAGCGCACTTGCCTAGCTCATGACAGTGTGGACTACCTCACATTTCTAAAAATGAATGAGGCATGGATCTCGGAGGAATTCAACACCTCTGATGACCACGTGTAATTGAATTTTCTCATGCCAGGCCAAACATATCCAACACCACCCAGAACAAAGAATGGTCCTTGTCTTATGTATATACAGTGGCATAAATGGCCTTTTTGTGTCAGATGAATGCCACATTTTTGGGGCCTCTATTCCAGTGGCCTACAGTAGAAGTTTTATCCAGTGACCGCCTAATGTGCCTCCAGCCAAATCATCACAAGTTCTTTTCTGTCAGGTGAATGCCTAATTTTTGGGGCGTGTACTCCACTGACCTACAGTAAAATTGTTATCCACTGACCGTCTAATATACCTCCAGCCACATAATCACTTGTTATTTTCTGTCAGGTGAATGCCTAATTTTTGGGGCCAGTACTCCTGTGGCGTAAAATAAAAAACTTCTAGGCTCCAGCAGGGCACATTTTTGAGAGTTTCCCTTTAAGACGCATAAAAATGGCCCCTGATTAAAATTATATATTTTTTGTGGGAATTTTTGCCATTGATCCATCTCTGGTATGTCACTGTCCATGTTGTGCGACTATTTGTGTACTTATAGCAAGTATTTGGTCGCTGCCATTAACCTGTTCCGGACACATGACGTACCGGTACGTCATGTATAGTTTTGATCACCGCCGCTCGGCGGGTGGTGTTCGGAACTCGGTGCCTGCTCAAATCATTGAGCAGGCACCTTGCTGCTGCTGTAAATGACCCCCCCATGTCGGGGATCGCAGCAAACCGCAGGTCAATTCAGACCTGCGGTTTGCTGCGTTTCCGGGTTATTCGGGTCTCTGGGGACCCGATAACCCGGAACAGGATGGTGATCGGTGGTGTGATAATACACCACGAATCACCATCCTTAGATCCTGAGTGGTGATGGTGACATCACCTCTCAGGATCGCTCTCAATGATCGGCTGTCGGGGCAGGAGTTTCAAATTACCGCAGCGCTCCTCTCCTCTTCCTTTTGTGTCCGGGAGCCGAGGAGAGAGGATCGCTGCACGTCGGATCGCTGCAAGGATCATCAGAGCCAGCACTCCCAACAACTCCATCTGTGCCCCAGCACCCCAAGCACCCAGGCAATTAGGGAAAGGCTAGGGACAAGTTAGATTAGGCAGGGATATTTTAGGGAAAGTTAGTGAGAAAAAAAAAAACTGTTACTGATTGCATCACCCTAAATCGGGTGTCTGGGGTCCACAGCACAGCTGTGTAACCCTAGACCCCCCAGGGGTGCTGCAGCTTGCCCCCCTGCCCCCCTCCCCACAACTTTTTTTTTGGGCGCAAGCAGTTTTTTATTTTTTTGTGTGCGTACGTTGACTGTGGCCGGCACTCTTAGAGTCCGGCCACTGTTAGCGCATCGCACACCCCACCGCTGATCAACTTCGGACGGTTGATCAGCGATTTTGAATTTATTTATATATTTTTTTTGTCTGTTAGTTTGAGGGTGAATTCGCGAACACCCGTGCCCCCACACACACGCTCACCAAATAAAGATTTACACGCACGCACATACACACGCAGACACACACTCCCCTATGGCCCGCCAGACGTTCTCGGCCGAGGAAGCATACACCCTGATTGCTTCCAACTTTGAGAGTCCTAGTGAGGACGAGGATGACCCCACTTTCCTTTTGTCATCCGCGTCCTCCTCATCATCTAGCGATGATGATGATGAACCCCCAAAGCGGCAGAGATGTCGCCAGGCAGAGCAAGGGGACCGCCATGCTAGGGACCCTGTGGCCCACCCTAGTACGAGCAGCTCTGGGGCTCGTACTAGTTTTCCGGCATAACCCAGAGCGTTATCAGCCCGTGATTCCTGATTTTGAAGGCCAACCAGGAATCCAGATATCCACAGTGGGCTTCACTGAATACGACTTTTTTAGTCTTTTTTTCAGTGACCACTTTGTAAATCTGATGGTGGAGCAGACGAACCTGTACGCCCAACAGTTTGTTGCTCAACACCGGGCTGCTTTTTGGCTAGGCCCGGTGGCTGGACCCCGGTCAGTGCAGCCGAGATGAGGACGTTTTGGGGCCTCATGCTGCACATGGGCCTAGTCAAGAAACCTAATGTCAGGCATTACTGGAGTGGGGATGTCCTCTACCAGACCCCACTTTACAGTACGGCCATGACACGCTCCCGGTCTGAGGCCATCCGAAAATGCCTGCATTATTCAGATAATGCAGCATGCCCCCCCCCCCTCCCAAGTTGATCCTGCCTATGACCGACTGTACAAAATCAGGCCAGTCATCGATCACTTTGGGGCCAAATTTGTACAGGCCTATGTACCTGGAAGGGAGGTCGCGGTTGATGAGTCTCTCATTGCTTTCAAGGGGAGACTCCTTTTCCCCAGTATGTTCCCTCAAAGCGGGCGAGGTATGGCGTGAAGCTGTACAAACTTTGTGAGAGTACCTCAGGGTACACTTACAAGTTTCGTGTGTACGAGGGGCGAGATTCCCGTATTCAACCCCCAGAATGTCCCCCCACTCTGAGTGTTAGCGGGAAACTTGTGTGGGACCTTATGCACCCACTGCTAGATAATGGTTACCACGTGTACTTTTATACTAGTATCCCCTTGTTCCAGTCCCTCGCCGCCAGATCCACGTCCGTTTGTGAAACGGTGCGGAAAAATCAACACGGCCTCCCTACCTACCCCCTCCAGGTACCTATCCCCAGGGGTGAGACCCGTGCCCTTACCAGTGGAAACCTGTTGCTGGTCAGATATAAGGACAAGAGGGATGTCCTTGTACTGTCCAAAATTCATGGTAACGGCATCACCCCTGTCCCTGTGCGAGGTACCACGGCAACGGTCCTCAAGCCCGATTGTATCGTCGACTACAATCGGTATATGGGAGGAGTTGATCTATCTGATCAAGTCCTCAAGCCATATAACGCCATGTGCAAAACCCGGGCATGGTACAAAAAAGTTGCGGTATACTTGGTGCAGGCTGCCTTGTACAACTCTTTTGTGCTGTCCCAGAGCACTAGCAACACAGGGACATTCCTTCAGTTCTATGAGGCAGTCCTCAAGGACCTGATCTTTTCTGACTGGGCAAGAGCAGGCTGGAGTACCTCGGGAACTGGAGGCGCCCGGATCGTCCCTGGCCAACACTTTCCAGGTGTGATCCCCCATACTGGAAAGAAGGGACGGACCCAAAAAAGGTGCAGAGTGTGTCACAGGAGGGGGATACGGAAGGACTCCACTAATCAGTGTGACACGTGCCCCGATCATCCGGGCCTCTGCATTATTAGTTGCTTTAGGGAGTACCACACTGCCATGGAGTACTAAATTGATTTCCCAATTTAGCCACTGACAGTCGGATAAAAAACTGGTTCTCAGACTTGAGACACTGAAATAAAAATAAAAAAATTTCAAAAATATTATTTAGTAAAACTAAAATAAATAAAAAAAGTAGACATATTAGGTATCGCCATGTCCGTAAGAATCTGCTCTATAAAAATACCCCCCTAACCCCTCAGATGAACACGGTAAAAAAATAAAATAAAAAACGGTGCAAAAAAAGCTATTTTTGTCACCTTACATCACAAAAATTGTAATAGCAAGCGATCAAAAAGTCATATGCCCCCCAAAATAGTGCCAATAAAACCGTCTTCTCATCCCGCAAAAAATGAGCCCCTACCTAAGATAATCGGCTAAAAACTAAAAAAAAATGACTCAGACTATGGAGATACTAAAATGTTTTTTTTTGTTTATAAAAAGATAATATAGTGTAAAACATTAATAAATAAATAAAAAGTAGACATATAGGGATCGCCGCGTCTGTAAGAATCTGCTCTATAAAAATAACCCCCCTAACCCCCAGATGAACAGTGTAAAAAAAAAAATATATAAAAACGGTGCCAAAATAGCAATTTTTGGGCAAATTTTACATTTTAATCCGTTTTTTTTTTTCCAATAACAAAGCAAGGGTTAACAGCCAAACAAAACTTTATATTTATTACCCTCATACTGCAGTTTACAGAAACACCCCATATGTGGTCGGAAACTGCTCTATGACCAAACGGCAGTGCGCAGAAGGAAAGGAATGCCGTATGGTTTCTGGAAGGCAGATTTTGATGGCCTTTTTTTTGGGGCACCATGTCCCATTTGAAGCCCCCCTGATGCACCCCTATATTACATTTTTGTGAGGCAAGGTTACCAGAAATAGAAATTCTCAAATTGCATCCCCATTTGCCAATAACTCTTGTGCAACACCTAAAGGGTTAACAAAGTTTGTAAAATCAGTTTTGAATACCTTGAGGGGTGTAGTTTCTTAGATGGGGTCACTTTTATGGAGTTTCTACTCTAGGGGTGCATCAGGGGGGCTTCAAATGGGACATGGTGTAAATAAACCAGTCCAGCAAAATCTGCCTTCCAAAAACCATACGGCGCACCTTTCCCTCTACGCCCTACTGTGTGCCCGTACAGTAGTTTACGAACACATATGGGGTGTTTCTGCAAACTACAAAATCGGGGCAATAAATATAGCATTTTGTTTGGCTGTTCACTCTTGCTTTGTTACTGGAAAAAAATGGATTAAAATGGAAAATTTGCCAAAAAATCAAAATTCTGAAATTTTATCTCCATTGGCCATTAACTCTTGTGGAATACCTAAAGGGTTAACAATGTTTGTAAAAATCAGTTTTGAATACCTTGAGGGGTGTAGTTTCTAGAATGGGGTCATTTTTGGGTGGTTTCTATTATGTAAGCCTCACAAAGTGACTTCAGACCTGAACTGGTCTGTCACAGGACGACGGGGACGCGCGTCCTTCCCCCTGTGCCGCCTGCATCCTGTTCCTCTCCGGCAGCTGCAGGAGACGCCCTCCGTCCAGAGCGGGAAACCGCTCAGCGTCTCCGCTGCCATGGCAACGGAGGGCGGAGCGTGCCCAGCCGCACGCTCCTTCTATGTGCGGCCGGCGTCCTCTGTTGCTAGGATACCTGTGTGGGCTGAGCGCCGAGCTGGACACTCGGCACTCGGCTATCAGTCCTAGGACAGGTCATGTGGCGCTGGCCACGTCACATGACCATAGCCCTTCAGTATATAAGCAGGCAACCTGCTGGCCACAGGTTGCCTGTGATATTGTTTATATAGGCTCTTGATACTCTGCTCCATTGCTCTTGAATTTGACCGATGGCTAGTTATTTGACCACGCTCCTGCTTCTCCCTTGTACTCTGACGCGACCTCCAGGTTTGACCTCCAGCTTTTTATTGTCTTTGCATCTCCCTCGTAGTTTGACATGACCTCTCGTTGTGACCTTTGCTAGTTTGTTGACCCTTCTCGACTGCTGTACGCTCCTGTCGCCGCACGCCGCCCATTGCCTGTCTCTGCTTTTCTCTGTCCCTCCAGCACTTACTCAAGTTAGGGATCGCTGCCCAGTTGCGCTCCGTTGCCTAGGACGGGTAAGTGCAAGTAGGCAGGGACAGGGGCGTGGGTGGCAGACTAGTGGGTGCACGTTCTCCCTCTATCCTTCTGGGGCGGCGTGACAAAATCACAGGCCCTTACATTCACTATGGACCCTCTGCAAGGCCTTACTGACCACGTGCAGAGTCTGGCACAAATAGTTCAGGAGCTCGGGGAAAGATTACAGGCCCAGGAATCCGCTCGGACCTTCCCACTTGCTGCCCCGACTGCCATGCAGGTTGAGCCTCATGTGAAATTGCCGTTTTTCTGGTGATCGCAAGTGTTTTTTGGCCTTTAAGGAGAGCTGCAAGATGTACTTTCGCTTGCGTCCCCACTCATCAGGTTCCGACCCGCAGAGGGTGGGGATAGTTATTTCCCTCCTCCAAGGCGACCCTCAGGAGTGGGCGTTCGCCTTGCCCCCTGACTCTCTTTGTCTTCGATCCGTCAAGGCATTTTTCCAGGCGCTGGGGGTTCTGTACGACGAACCCGATAGAGCTTCTGTAGCCAAGTCCCATCTCAAGTCCCTCTCTCAGGGTTACAGACCAGTTGAGGACTACTGTACCCAGTTCCGTAAGTGGTGCGTACCCTCTGGCTGGAACGAACCGGCACTCAAAAGTCAGTTCAGGTCAGGCCTCGCAGAGAATCTCAAGTATATGCTTGTGGGTTACCCCTGACCAGAAACCTTAGAGGAGACCATGACCCTAGCCATTAGATTGGACAGACGTGTCAGGGAGAGACAGCGGGAACATCTTTTCTTTCCCCAGGGACTCTCCAGACCTGAACCCGCACTCGTGGGACCTAGCCAGGAGTCTCACTTGGACGAGCCTATGCAGCTGGGTATGACTCGAAGAGAACGACGCTGATTACAGGGTGCATGTTTCTACTGTGGCGACTTGGAACATTGGGTTCATCAATGTCCAAAGATCCTTCCCTCAGGAAGACCACCCAAGTTTGAGGGATCCAAAAGCAAGGTACTCCCGGAGGTGGTAAGAAAGAAGTTATTACCTATTTCTGTTACCCTTGGTACTGTCAGGGCATCAGGTAGAGCTTTTATTGATTCCGGTTCTGCCTTTAGTTTTATTGATCTCAGGTTCGCGGGTCAGGTGGGAATTCCGGTCTTGAATCTGCCCACTCCCATCCTTGGGAGGAACCGTCAAATTATGCACTCCCGAATTCACCTTGTCTATCGGGGTATGTCATTCAGAAAGGTCTTTGTTCTCGAGAATTTCCCTGTGGAGATGGTGTTAGGAATGCCCTGGTTGCAGCTCCACAACCCGGTCATTAACTGGACCACGGGAGAGTTAGAAAGGTGGGGTCCCAATTGTAGCTCCTGTCTAACCCTTGTCCAGGCAGGGGTTTCTTCTGATGTAATGTCAATTCCTCCTTATTTAGAAGAGTTCCGAGATGTCTTCTCCTCATCCGAATTGGAGACTCTCCCTCCTCATAGACCCTTTATGGCAAAAGAGAAAAGGGAGAGGCGCTCATAGGGTGGTAAGCGATGATACGCAGATAACGTGATGAATAAAATGTGCTCACCTTTGGGTGTTGTGCAGGTGTAAGCGCACAACAGGTTTAGACACACAATAGGTTGGGAGGGTGAGGGAGGTCCGTGCTGCCGGTACCCGTTCAGTCCCTTTGGATGGAGTTGCCAAAAACTCCTAGGGATTGTTAGGGGTGAGAAGAGTGATTTGTGTCCGAAAACACACGATAGGGTACCTCTTTGGCGCACAGGGACGACCACAGTTTCAGGTTTTTAGGTAAAGATACTATTTATTGTTCAGTTGACAACGCGTTTCGGAGTTTATAACTCCTTTTTCAAGTCTAAAGTGAAACAGCAAAGAAGAAAAGGGGAAAAGAATGCCGAAGCTAAAAGAAATAGCAAAAAATCAACAGAAAAGGCCCCCACACGGTTGGGGGGAGGATATATATATATATATATATATATAAAATTACATATATACAATTGATGTTGGTTGGTCTAGTCTCTGTTTATAATTGATCCTTTTATTTTTATTGGGGAACAGGAGGGAAGTATAAGGTTTACCTTGGGGGCGCCAACAGCAAGGCGCCCCTTGCTGTTGGCGACCCCAAGGTAAACCTTATACTTCCCTCCTGTTCCCCAATAAAAATAAAAGGATCAATTATAAACAGAGACTAGACCAACCAACATTACTATTCTAATAATACCGACATCTATCCATCAGACTCCATTTTATGCCGCCATATCACACCACATAAGCACCACATCCCACTACATCAGTATATTACCAATGTACACTGTATATTATGGTCTAACATTATACATCCCTCACACCATCCTTGTGCGTATATACATGTGTGCACGTGTGTGTGTGTATATATATATATATATATATATATATGTGTATACACTTTACTCAAACAGCGTCCAAATTGGACAGATTGGAGTACATCAAGCCCCTGACAATAGAAGTGGTTAGAAACTTTTTTCGCGTTCATGTTTGGGTTAGCACTAACACTGCTGTATTTTTAATCAATTGATTTATTCACTATAACTGAATTTTATGCGCATATATATATATATGTATTTTTCTATATATATATATATATATATATATATATATATATATATATATCCTCCCCCCAACCGTGTGGGGGCCTTTTCTGTTGATTTTTTGCTATTTCTTTTAGCTTCGGCATTTTTTTCCCCTTTTTTTCTTTGCTGTTTCACTTTAGACTTGAAAAAGGAGTTATAAACTCCGAAACGCGTCCCTGTGCGCCAAAGAGGTACCCTATCGTGTGTTTTCGGACACAAATCACTCTTCTCCTCATAGACCCTATGACTGCACCATTGAATTAGAGGCTGGGTCTAAGTTCCCCAAGGGGCATATTTACAACCTTTCTGGCCCCGAACGCAACACCATAAGGCATGGGTGTCAAACATGCGGGCCGCATGCGGCCCGCAATGAATATCTTTGCGGCCCGGCAAAGATGCAGCATCGCAGACTGCTATGTATGAGCCGGGAGAGAGGAGGGGCTGGAGTCCGTAACTAGGGGCGGGGCCCGGTGCAGTCACTGCACTCTTACACCGGGCCCTGCCGCTCACCAAAGTATTTATAAACGTGAATCCTTATCCTGTTATTAAGTTGAACTAACGCTGCCCTCTCCCATGTTCCCATGTTCCCCTGTATCCCCATAGCACTTACTTAAGCTTCAATAGCAGGCAGAGCGGACGGCAGCAGTAACGTCACTCACTGACGTCGAGCGCCTGCTCCGCCCACTTTATGAATGAAGCAGGCGGAGCAGACGCGCGACGTCAGTGAGTGACGTTACTGGTGCCGTCCGCTCTGCCTGCTATGGAAGCATGTTCGTAAGTGCTGTGGGGATACAGGGGAACATGGGAACATGGGAGAGCGCAGCGTTAGTTCAACTTAATAACAGAATAAGGATTCACGTTTATAAATACTTCGGTGAGCAGAGGGCCGGTGTATTGGGGGACACTGTTATGAGGGGGATCTGTGGATGACATATAGCAGTGTTATCCACAGATCCCCCCCATAACAGTTCCATCCACAGATCCCCCCACCTCATAACAATGCCAACCACAGATATCCCACCCCATAGCAGTACCATCCACAGATATCCCACCCCATAACAGTTCCATCCACAGATCCCCCACCTCATAACAATGCCATCCACAGATCCCCCATAACAGCACCATCCACAGATCCCCCACCCCATAACAATGCCATCCACAGATATCCCACCCCATAGCAGTACCATCCACAGATCCCCATAACAGTGCCATCCACAGATCCCCCATAACAGTGCCATCCACAGATCCCCCACATGACAGTGCGTCATCCACAGATCCCCCATAATAGTGTCATGCACAGACCACCATTAATTCAAAGCCCACCAAAAGCACAACTTTTGGTTAAAAATATTTTTTTCTTATTTTCCTCCTCAAAAACCTAGGTGCGTCTTATAGTGAAGTTTAATATTTGTGTATATATATATATATATATATATATATATATATATATATATATATATATATATGTCTCCCTTGTGTTATTGGGGGTCAGCAGTCATGAAACAACAATGTTGTTCTATGAAAATGTACGTTTTTTTTTTTTTTTTTATGATGCGGCCCACATAAACTTAAATTTTGTTTTTTTGGCCCATGTTAGCCTTTGAGTTTGACATGCTTGCCATAAGGGAATATTTAAAGGAGAGTTTAGAAAAAGGACATATTAGGCCTTCCACCTCCCCCATGGGTGCAGGGTTCTTTTTTGTCAAAAAGAAAGATGGTGGTCTCAGGCCCTGTATCGATTACAGAAAATTGAACAAGATCACCATTAGGAATCAGTATTCTATCCCATTGATACCTGACTTGTTCAACCAGGTTTTGGGGGCTTCCTGGTTTTCCAAGCTTGACTTGAAAGGGGCTTATAATCCTATACGCATTAAAGAGGGAGATGAATGGAAAACTGCCTTCAACACCCCAGAGGGGCACTTTGAGTATTTAGTCATGCCTTTCGGCCTTAGCAACGCCCCGGCAGTTTTCTAAAACTTCATGAATGATATTTTCAGGGAGCTTATTGGTAGATTTGTTATTGTTTACCTTGACGATATCTTGATTTTCTCTCCGAATTGGAGATCTCATGTCTTCCATCTTAAACAAGTGCTTGGTATCCTCAGAGAGAATTAATTGTCGGTCAAACTTGAAAAATGCGTGTTCGGAGTACAGGAAATTTTGGATTTAGGGTATATTCTTACTTCACACTCATTTAAAATGGATCCTAAGAAGGTTCAGGCTATTCAAAACTGGGTGAGACCATCCTCCCTTAAAGCCATACAATGCTTTTTGGGGTTCTCCAATTACTAATCGAATTTTATTTTTTAAATTTTCTGTTATCGCCAAGCCCTTGACAGATTTAACTAAGAAGGGAGCGGACCTTGTTAACTGGCCACCTGAGGCTCTCAAGGCCTTCGAATCCCTTAAGATGTGTTTTCAGAATGCTCCAGTCTTGATTCAGCCGGATCCAGAGGTACCATTCGTTGTTGAGGTTGACGCATCGGTGGATGGGGTGAGGGCCATCCTTTCCCAGGGGTCTTCTAATTTCACCAATTTAAGACCCTGTGCTTTCTTTTCCTGTAAATGTTCTCCCACCGAGAGGAATTATGATATAGGAAACCTGGAACTACTGGCTATCAAATGGGCTTTCGAGGAATGGAGACATTTTTTAGAGGGGCCAAACACCGTGTTACGGTTCTTACTGACCATAAACACCTAGTGTTTTTCGAAACCACCAAACGCCCTAATCCTAGGCAAGCTAGATGGGCCCTGTTCTTCACTCGCTTTAACTTTTCCAATACTTTCTGGAAAGGAAATAAGAACATCAAGACGCCTTGTCCCGAAGTTTTTGCGCTTTCCAGCCTCCTGACACCCCTCCTGAACCCATCCTGCCGGCTGATATCATTGTGGCTTCGGTTTCTGCTGACCTCTCTTCCGAAATTATTTCTGCACAGCATCTCGCACCTGCACGAACCCCCTCAGATAAGTTGTTTGTCCCTGGGCACTTCCGTCTTCGACTCTTTCACGACTCTGTTCTTTGCGGCCATCCCGGTATCAATGCTACCATGGAGCTGGTGTCTAGATATTTCTGGTGGCCCACCTTGTCCAGAGATGTCCGTTCCTATGTGTCCACTTGTGAGGTATGTGCAAGATCCAAGTCTCCTAAAACTCGCCCTGCTGGGGAATTTCGACCTTTACCCATTCCCTGCAGGCCATGGTTTCATATCTCCATGGACTTTATCACCGATTTGCCCATCTCTGAGGGGAAGTCAGTGGTGTGGGTAGTGGTCGACCGTTTTAGTAAAATGGTGCATTTCGTCCCGCTGGCTAGACTACCCAATGCCAAGACGCTAGCATCCTTATTTGTTGACCACATTGTACGACTGCATGGCGTTCCTGAGAATGTGGTTTCTGACAGGGGTGTTCAGTTTGTATCCAAGTTTTGGAGAGCTTTCTGTCAAAGGTGTAAGATTTCTTTATCCTTTTCGTCAGCCTTCCATCCCGAGACCAACGGGCAGATGGAAAGGTTAAACCAGGCACTCGAACAGTTTCTCAGAAGTTATGTGTCTGATAATCAGCATCGCTGGGTGGGATATCTTCCGTTGGCGGAGTTCGCCATCAATAATCAGGTAAATTCCTCCACAGGAGTGTCCCCTTTTTTCTGTAATCTGGGTTATCATCCTCGTTGTAGCTCAAAATGTTTCTCTCTCAACCCGGAGGCCGATAGCTTCACATCAGACCTGTGCACAGTCTGGGCCCAGGAGGCTCAAAAAGTTCAAGCCAATAGGAAGCGCTCCAAGGGGGTTGACTTTATGATCGGTGATAAGGTGTGGTTATCCACCAAAAATTTGTCTTTGAAAGAGGTTGTCAGGAAGTTTGCGCCGCGTTTTGTAGGACCTTACGGAGGTTACCGAGATTATTAATCCAGTGTCTTTTAGACTGAAATTGCCCAACTCCCTCTGCATCCATAATGTGTTTCATAAGTCACTGTTAAAGAGGTACATTTCACCTGTGGTTCCTTCACAAGGTCCTCCCTCTCTCGTGGAAGTAGAAGGCCATGACGAGTTTGTTATATCTAAGGTCCTTGATGTCAGGAAGGTTCGAAACTCCTTGCAGTACTTAGTGCATTGGAGGGGTTTTGGACCTGAGGAGGGGTCCTGGGCGCATCGGATGCATGCCTCCTCTTTGATTAGAAAGTTCCAAAGTCCCGCGGTCCTGGGGTCCTGAGGCCCCCGTGGAAGGGGGGTACTGTCACAGGACGCCGGCGACGCGCGTCCTTCCCCTTGCATGCGCCTGCGTCCTGTTCCTCTCCGACAGCTGCAGGAGGCGCCCTCCACCCAGAGCAGGGAGCCGCTCGGCATCTCCGCTGCCACGGCAACGGAGGGCGGAGCGTGCCCAGCCGCACGTTCCTTCTATGTGCGGCCGGCGTCCTCTGTTGCCAGGATACCTGTGTGGGCTGAGCGCCGAGCTGGACACTCAGCACTCATCTATCAGTCCTGGGACAGGTCATGTGGTGCTGGCCACGTCACATTACCTTAGCCCTTCAGTATATAAGCAGGCAACCTGCTGGCCACAGGTTGCCTGTGATATTGTTTATATAGGCTCTTGATACTCTGCTCCATTGCTCTTGAATTTGACCGACGGCTAGTTATTTGACCACGCTCCTGCTTCTCCCTGGTACTCTGACGCGACCTCCAGGTTTGACCTCCGGCTTGATATTGGTATTGTCTTTGCATCTCCCTCGTAGTTTGACGTGACCTCTCGTTGTAACCTTTGCTTCAAGAGGTAGTCCCCTGAAATGGTTTTCACTTCACAGGTGTGCCCTGTCAGGTTTAATAAGTGGGATTTCTTGCATTAAAAATGGGGTTTGGACCATCAGTTGCGTTGAGGAGAAGTCAGGTAGATACACAGCTGAAAGTCCTACTGAATAGACTGTTAGAATTTGTATTATGGCAAGAAAAAAGCAGCTAAGTAAAGAAAAATGAGTGGCCATCATTACTTTAAGAAATGACGGTCAGTCAGTCAGCCGAAAAATTGGGAAAACTTTGAAAGTAAGGGCTATTTGACCATGAAGGAGAGTGATGGGGTGCTGCGCCAGATGACCTGGCCTCCACAGTCACCGGACCTGAACCCAATCGAGATGGTTTGGAGTGAGCTGGACCGCAGAGTGAAGGCAAAAGGGCCAACAAGTGCTAAGCATCTCTGGGAACTCCTTCAAGACTGTTGGAAGACCATTTTAGGGGACTACCTATTGAAGCTCATCAAGAGAATGCCAAGAGTGTGCAAAGCAGTAATCAAAGCAAAAGGTGGCTACTTTGAAGAACCTAGAATATGACATATTTTCAGTTGTTTCACACTTGTTTGTTATGTATATAATTCCACATGTGTTCATTCATAGTTTTGATGCCTTCATAGTCATGAAAATAAAGAAAACTCTTTGAATGAGAAGGTGTGTCCAAACTTTTGGTCTGTACTGTAGGCAAGGACAGGGGCGTGGGTGGCAGACTAGTGGGTGCACGTTCTCCCTCTCTCCTTCTGGGGTGGCATGACATGGTACCTAAAAATTGGGTTTTTGAAAATTTCTGAAAAATTTCAAGATTTGCTTCTAAACTTCTAAGCCTTGTAACATCCCCAAAAAATAAAATATCATTCCCAAAATGATCCAAACATGAAGTATACATATGGGGAATGTAAAGTAATAACTATTTTTGGAGGTATTACTATGTATTATAGAAGTAGAGAAATTGAAACTTGGAAACTTGCAATTTTTTCAATTTTTTTTAAAAATTTGGTATTTTTTTTATAAATATAAATTAATTGTTTCGACTTCATTTTACCAGTGTCATGAAGTACAATATGTGACGAAAAAACTATCTCAGAATGGCCTGGATAAGTCAAAGCGTTTAAAATGTATCACCACTTAAAGTGACACTGGTCAGATTTGCAATAAATGGCCCGGTCCTTAAGGTGAAATAAGGCTGTGTCCTTAAGGAGTTAAAGTGAATGGGACCCGCCGCGAAATCGCGGTTTGCGAACATTTCGTCCATCACTATATATAATATATATATATATATATATATTTTTATATATATACTATTTTGGATGAAATATTTTATGTAGCCTTCTACTAGACAATTAGGTCTCTTTCACACGGGCGTTGCGGGAAAAGGTGCGGGTGCATTGCGGGAACATTGTAATGCGTTTTGCACGCGCGTGAGAAAAATCGGCATGTTTGGTACCCAAACCCGAACTTCTTCACAGAAGTTCGGGTTTGGGTTAGGTGTTCTGTAGATTGTATTATTTTCCCTTATAACCTGGTTATAAGGGAAAATAATAGCATTCTGAATAGCGCTGGAGGGGTTAAAAAAAAAATTCAAAAAATGTAATCACCTTAATCCACTTGATCGCGCAGCCGACATCTCTTCTGTCTTCTTCTTTGCTGTGCACAGGAATAGGACCTTTGATGACATCACTGTGCTCATCACATGGTCCAATCACATGGCTCATCACCATGGTGAGGGACCATGTGATTGGATCATGTGATGTGACGTCACCACAGGTCCTTAGCCGGCAGCTCAACATTATAGAAGAAGACAGAGTTCCGCAACTACGCGATTGTCACGGAACCATGAACCAGACGTACAACAAGAGATAAGTGAAAATAAGAAGGCTTTATTGAAAATAAAGCTGTAAAGCAAAAGTCCAAACGGATGGTGAAACCGAGCAGAGTCTTTGCGAAGCCAGAGGTCAGGAACCAGAAGGGTAGTCAGACGAAGCCAGGATCAGGAACCAGCAGGGTAGTCAGACGAAGCCAGGATCAGGAACCAGAAGGGTAGTCAGACGTAGAAGCATGTGAACACAAGAGGACCAAGCAAGGAACTGAAGCCACAGACCTCCTATATATATGAGCTAGGCATCCAGCTCCTCCCAGGGGAAGGAGGAGCCGCAGGGTGGAAGGCTACAAGAAACCCAGAAACCAAGATGGCCGCCAGCACATGTCAAACGAAGGAGAGCAGCAAGCAGGTAAGACCATGACAGTACCTCCCCCTCAAGGGCCCCTCCTCCGCGGAGCACAAAACGGTTTCTGAGGGAAGCGTGCGTGGAAGGCTCGGAGCAAGGCAGGAGCATGGACATCTGCGGAGGGAACCCAGGAACTCTCCTCTGGACCATAACCACGCCAATGGACCAAAAACTGCAACCGACCGCGGACCAGGCGTGAGTCCAGGATATTGCTCACCTCATATTCCTCACGATTGCCCACTTGGACCGGACAAGGCCGAGGAACCGAGGAAGTGAAACGATTACACACCAGTGGCTTCAACAGGGAGACATGAAACACGTTGGAGATCCGCATGCCAGGAGGAAGCGCAAGGGCATAGGCTACCGGGTTTACCCTGCGAAGCACTCGGAAGGGACCAACAAAGCGAGGCGCCAGCTTGGGAGTGGGCACTCGAAGGTTGAGGTTGCGGGTGGACAACCATACACGGTCTCCGACCTGGTAGGAAGGAGCAGGCGCTCGTCTGCGATCAGCCTGGAGTCTCTGGCGCTGCGCAGAGACCTCAAGGGACTTCTGGATCTGTACCCAAGAAGCACGTAGGACGGAAAGGTGATCCTCCACAGCCGGAATATCCTGGGGAGAGAATACCTCCGGTAACACGGCAGGTTGGAACCCATAATTGGCCATGAAGGGAGACGTCCCAGAGGAAGAGTTCACCGCCGTGTTCCTGGCAAACTCAGCCCAAGGCAGGAGGTCAACCCAATTGTCTTGGTGATCGGAGACATAGCAACGAAGGAATTGCTCCAAGGCCTGATTGGATCGTTCTGCGGCCCCATTGGACTGAGGGTGGTAGGCCGAGGAGAAGGAGAGATGAATCCCCAACTGGGAGCAAAAGGCGCGCCAGAACCTGGACACAAACTGACTCCCCCGATCCGACACAATCTCCTTAGGCAAACCGTGCAACCGGAAGACCTCCCTGGCAAAAATCGTGGCCAACTCTTGTGCAGAGGGTAACTTCTTGAGAGGAACACAGTGGCACATTTTGGAAAACCGATCCACAATCATGAGAATGACCGTATGGCCTCGGGATGCAGGGAGGTCCACAATGAAATCCATCCCCAGGTGTGACCATGGACGCTCCCCGGTGGCTATGGGTTGCAGAAGGCCCAACGGAATGTGTCGAGGGGACTTACTCTGGGCACAAACGGAGCATGCCGCTACATATGCGGCGCTGTCGGAACGTAGGGAAGGCCACCAGAACAGACGTGAAACAGCCCAGGACAGCTGATTCTTTCCAGGATGCCCCGCGGTCTTGGAGTTATGGTAGGTTCGCAACAACCGAGTGCGCAACTCCTCAGGCACAAAACATCTGCCGTTGGGTCTCCCAGAGGGAGCACCAGATTGAGCCGCCAAAATCTGCTAGCCCAGGGGAGAGGTCAGGCTGGTGCGAATGGCGGCCAGGATCTGATTCGGAGGTATGACCGAAGTCGGAATCGACTCCTCCCTGGACAGCTCGGAGTACTGCCGTGATAAGGCATCCGCCCTGATGTTCTTGGAACCGGGTAGGTAGGAGACCACGTAATTAAAACGTGACAAGAACAGAGCCCATCTGGCCTGACGTGGTGTCAATCTCTTGGCCTCAGAAAGATAGGTCAGATTCTTGTGGTCCGTCAGGATGAGAACCAGAACCACCGAACCCTCGAGCAAGTGCCTCCATTCTTTAAGGGCCTGCACGATGGCCAATAACTCCCTGTCACCAATCTGATAGTTGCACTCCGCGGAAGACAGTTTCCGGGAGTAAAACCCACAAGGAAGCAGAGGACCCTCTGGTGTTCTACGCTGAGACAGAAGGGCGCCTACTCCCGTCTCAGACGCGTCCACCTCGAGGACAAAGGGCAACCCAGGGTTGGGATGCGACAGAATCGGAGCCGACACAAAGGCGGACTTTAGGGCCTCAAAAGCTAGGATGGCCTCGAGCGGCCAGACCTGGGAATTACTGCCCTTCCTGGTCAGATCCGTGAGAGGCTTGGCCAGCATGGAAAAGTCCCTGATGAACTTCCGATAATAATTGGCGAAGCCCAAAAAGCGCTGCAGGGAACGAAGACCACTGGGCTGGGGCCACTGTAAGACAGCCGAAACCTTCTCAGGATCCATGGAGAACCCCTCAGCGGAAATGATGTAACCTAAGAAGGTTACCTGGGATCGGTGAAATTCGCATTTCTCAAGCTTGCATGGGTTCACCCCCAGACAAGTCATTTCCAGGAGGCGTGGGAGGAGAGGGAGGCACGGGTGGGACAGCAAACGTAGGCACCAATCTGTTAGAAGACCTCCGCAGGTTCTCCTTAAAGGAAGGTCTCTCCCTGAGTCTGGTGTCAATCAAAATCAGGAAAGAAATAAGAGACTCGAGCTCAACTGGTAGGTCCTTAGCTGCAACCTCATCCTTCAAGGCATCCGAGAGACCATGAGAGAAAGCAGCGACCAGAGCCTCATTATTCCAGCCCACCTCTGCTGCCAGGGTATGAAACTCAATGGCGTATTCAGCTACGGATCGTGAACCCTGTCTGATGGACATAAGGAGCTTCGCAGCAGAGGCAGCACGAGCCGGCACATCGAATACCTTCCGAAGAGAAGCAACAAAACCGGAAAACTCGGCAACCACCGGATTGTTGTTCTCCCATAAAGGGCTGGCCCAGGCCAAGGCCTTGTCCGAGAGCAGCGAGATCAAGAAGCCCACCTTTGATCTCTCAGTAGGAAAGGCATGTGGCAGCAACTCGAAATAAATGCCCACCTGGTTAAGGAAACCTCGGCACTGAGTTGGCTCTCCCCCAAAGCGCTATGGAAGAGGGGCAGAACCGGTCATACCCCGAAACACCGCAGGCGCAACAACAGGTGTCGGGGTAGACTCTGGCGCAACAACCGGAGCGGCAGTAGGAGCGAGCCCAGGAGCGACAACCGACCCATCGGCAACGGGAGCGAAATGAGCCGTGCGTTCAAGCAAGGTTTGCAACGCCACAGCGAACCGACCTAACAGGTGATCCTGCTGATCAAGTCTGGCAACCAGCGTGGGTAGCGAGGATGGCCCTGTACCGTCAGAATTCATGGCTTGGTCCTAATGTCACGGAACCATGAACCAGACGTACAACAAGAGATAAGTGAAAATAAGAAGGCTTTATTGAAAATAAAGCTGTAAAGCAAAAGTCCAAACGGATGGTGAAACCGAGCAGAGTCTTTGCGAAGCCAGAGGTCAGGAACCAGAAGGGTAGTCAGACGAAGCCAGGATCAGGAACCAGCAGGGTAGTCAGACGAAGCCAGGATCAGGAACCAGCAGGGTAGTCAGACGAAGCCAGGATCAGGAACCAGAAGGGTAGTCAGACGAAGCCAGGATCAGGAACCAGAAGGGTAGTCAGACGTAGAAGCATGTGAACACAAGAGGACCAAGCAAGGAACTGAAGCCACAGACCTCCTATATATATATGAGCTAGGCATCCAGCTCCTCCCAGGGGAAGGAGGAGCCGCAGGGTGGAAGGCTACAAGAAACCCAGAAACCAAGATGGCCGCCAGCACATGTCAAACGAAGGAGAGCAGCAAGCAGGTAAGACCATGACAGCGATCAAGTGGACTCGGTGAGTTAATTTTTTTTTATTTGTAACCCCTTTATCACTATTTTACTTTGCATTCTGTATTCAGAATGCTATTATTTTCCCTTATAACCATGTTATAAGGGAAAATAATACAGATCGGGACCCCAGCCTGATCATCACCTAGAAACCATGCGTGAAAATCGCACCGCATCCGCACTTGCTTGCGGATGCTTGCGATTTTCCCACGGCCCCATTCACTTCTATGGGGCCTGCGTTGCGTGAAAAACACAGAATATAGAGCTTGCTGCGATTTTCACGCAACGCTCAAGTGATGCGTGGAAATCACAGCTCATGTGCACAGCCCCATAGAAATGAATGGGTCAGGATTCAGTGCGGGTGCAATGCGTTCAACTCACGCATTGCACCCGCACTGAATACTCGCCCGTGTGAAAAGGGGCCTTACTCTATTAGGATTCTTGAGCAATCAAATTCATACACTGCTTTTACAGTATATCAACAGCTCATGTGCTTTACCCAAGTTCTTAGTTCAGATATCTCTATTTTTTTTAATGCTATTGCTTAGATTATGTACAAAGTTGTATTGTGAAAAGAATAGTGTTTTTATTGTCATTTAATGTCATTTAATGTGAACATTGATGAGGAAAACACAAATACAAAACTAGGATAGAACATATAACTACATCAATTTCATACATATCCATATTAATAAAAGCAGGCAACAATGAAATTACCTATAGTTAGCCTTAGTTTTGTGCCATTTACTATGATTTTCTAATAAACAGTAGTGATGAGCGGCATAGGCAATGTTAGAATTTGTGATATTTCGCGAAATTTTGGCCGAATATTCGCCATAAAGTTGCAAATTCGAGAATTCGCGATCTCCAGTCATTATTTACTTGATTGTGAAAATCGTGAATGTAATATATTCGCGATAAAAATTAGCGATTAGAATATTTGGGGTATTCAACTTTCTTATTGGTTGCTAGGGATGTTGCTAAGTGCCGATATTCACGATAAATTCGCGATTAGAATATTTGAGATCCACGCTATTCGCGAATACGAATATGTAGCACTATAGTCTAAATATTAACAAATTCTTGAAGTGGCGATATTCGCGATTAAAATTCGTGATTCGAATATTAACGCTCAACACTAATAAACAGCACCTGTAATCAAACATTTTAATCTAGGATTTAATGCTCATCTCTTTCCATCTTATTTATACTATTATTCTAATGTTTATAGCATTAAATCATAATGATTAACCAGTTTGTTATACTCTATATTTACTTCACACCTGGTGTGCACTCATTCATTGATTAATTGAGAGTCACTTCTTTCTTTCTATAAATAACATACTATACACTGATGTATGCAGTATTCTAATGTTAGACCTTATCATTGTGATTTAAAAAGTTGCTTTTTGCTATTTAGCTGGCTGAAGCATTACAAACACCCCATATGCACCTTCGATTTTCAAAATGGTTTTCCCAGTAGAGCACATTAGGACATGGTAATGACTAGGATTGAGAGAACCCGAACTGTAAAGTTCGGGTTCGTAAAGAAATTTAGGATTTTTGGACCACGGACCCGAACATTTCAGTAAAAGTTTGGGTTCGGTGTTCGGCGAGTTAATGCCACCTATTGAAAGGCTGCAGAGCAGTCAATCAACAAGCGTTTAACTCTGTGCCCTTAGAAGCCATCACAGCCATGCCTACTAATGGCATGGCTGTGATTGGCCAGTGCAGCATGTGACCCTGCCTCTATATGAGCTGGATTCACGTAGCGCTGCACGTCACTCTGCTGTGCTTAGTGTAGGGAGAGGATGCTGATGCTGTAAGGGAGAGAATAGGAAAGAAACTTTAATCAGAAGTACAATTGAACTCAGCGATCTACATAGATTTTGTTGTGTGGGTGCAGTGCACAATCTTTTTACCCTGCCCTGAGCCGAGTGACAGAGAAAAATAACTTTTATCCGTCTGTTAGTTAGGTGGGCGGCGGCGGCCATTTTATGCAAGCTCAGTGCACCAGAACAGCATATGTGCTTTTGTGACATTTAAATCCAAGCTTAAAATACTGCAATAATAATCTGGTTTTAAATAAACACCCCTTTTTGGCAATATCCTACATCTGGTGCCTTTGCAGCATTTGTCAGTGTGCAATTTAAGCTAGAAATACAGCTATAATTTTCTGGGTTATAAAAAACACCCTTTTTGGGCAAAATACTCAATTTTACAGCCATTGCTGCATCTGTCAGTGCGAAATTCAAGCGTTATATACTGCTGTCATATTCTGTTAGTTAAAAAAAACACCCATTTTGGGCAAAGTACTTAATATTGCAGCCTTTACTGCATCTGTGATTGTTAAAAACAAGCTTGAAATACCCCAGTAATTTTCTGGCTTTAAAAATACACTCATTTTTGGCAATACCCTCCATCTTGGGCCTCTGCCGGATTAGTCAGTGTGCAATTTAAGCTAGAAATACAGGTATAATATTCTGGGTTTTAAAAAACACCCTTTTTGGGCAGAATACTTAATTTGCGGCCTTGTCTGTATCTGTCACTGTGAGATACATGCTTTAGATATTGCTATGCTATTCTGGTATTAAATAAACACCAATTTTGGGCTTAAATCTTAATTTTGCAGCCTTTGCTGCATATGTCATTGTGAGATATACGCGTTAGATACTGTCGTTCTATTCTGTTACAAAAAAACCACCCATTTTGGGCAAGATCCAAAATTTGAGAAATATGATGAGAGCGTCAAAATAGGGATGTGGCCCCGGTCGTGGTGCTGCTGGTGGAGCTCCTGTTGCAGGGAGAGGACGTGGTCAATCTGTGCCAGCTACACGCAGAAGTAAAACACCTACCTCAGGTGCGAGTAGGCGACAGAACCTTGAGCGGTATTTGGTCGGGCCTAATGCTGCTCTACGAATGGTGAGGCCAGAAGAAGTACAGGCGATAGTAGATTAGGTTGCTGACAGTAACTCCAGTTCCTTTACATTGTCTCCCACCCAGTCTCCTGCTGAAAGATCAGAGTTGGCACCTGCAGCCGATGTCCATCAGTCTTTCACCTCACCCCCTTGAAAATCAGCCAAGCAGCCTGAGCCCCAAGTCATGCAGCAGTCTCTTCTGCTTTATGATGACTCTGCTAGCAGGGTTTCCCAGGGCCATCCACCTAGCCCTGCCCCAGAAGTGGAAGAGATTGAGTGCACCGATGCCCACCCACTTATGTTTCAAGATGAGTACATGGGAGGACCATTGCAGCACGTCTCGGATGATGACAAAACACAGGTGCCAACTGCTGTGGCTTTAGAAAGTGTGCAGACCGACAAGGAGGGCATGGATGAAGACTGGGTGAAATATGATGTGGAGGACGATGAGGTCCTCGACCCCACATGGAATCAAGGTCATGCAAGTGACCTGTGTAGTTCAGAGGAAGAGGCTGTGGTCGCACAGAGCCAACAGCTCAGCAGAAGAGGGAGCAGGGTGCAAAAGCGGAGCGGCCGTCCCCTAGACAGTACGCCTGCGCAGCAAGGGACCGAGTACACCAAAGCCAGCTCCAAGGAGTGGCTGACGACAAGACACGAGTGGTTTGCACGCTGTGCAATCAGAGCCTGAAGCGAGGCATAAACGTTCTCAATCTGAGCACAACCTGCATGACCAGGCATCTAAGTGCAAAGCACGAGCTGCAGTGGAGTAGACACCTCAAAAACCAAGAAAGGTTTCTGGGTCCTCCTGCTTCCTCTTCTGCTGCAGTCTCGGCCTCTTCATCCAAGCATCTCCACAATGTCCCACGGAAGCGTTCAGCTCTCCATCTCCCAAACACTGGAGCGGAAGAGGAAGTACCCCCCTACCCACCTGCGATCACTGGCCCTGAATGCCAGCATTTCAAAATGACTGTCCTTTGAAATGCTGTCAATCCGTCTGGTGGAGATGGAGAGTTTTAAAAGCCTTATGGCGGTGGTTGTCCCACAGTATGTCGTGCCCAGCCGCCACTACATTTCCAGGCGTGACATCCCTTCCCTGCACAACCAAGTGGTGGAAAAGATCAGGTGTGCACTGCGCAACGCCATCTATGGCAAGGTGCACCTCACTATGGATACGTGGACCTGTAAGCACAGTCAGGGACGTTATATCTCCATAACAGCACACTGGGTAAATGCAGTGGCGGCTGGGCCTGAGGTGGATAGCAGTTTGGCGCATGTCCTTCCACCACCAAGGATTGCAGGGTGCTTCAGTTTGCCTCCTGTTGCTTCCTCCTCCTACTCCGCTTCCTCATCCTCTACTGGCTCCTCATTCGGTCAGCGTAACACCTTCACCACCAACTTCAGCACAGCCAGGGGTAAACGACAGCAGGCAGTTTTAAAACTTATCTGTTTGGGGGACAAACCCCACACCGCGCAGGAGCTTTGGACGGGCCTTGAACAACAGACCGATGAGTGGTTGGTGCCAGTGAGCCTTAAGCCAGGCTTGGTGGTTTGCGATAATGGGCGAAATCTCGTAGCAGCTCTGGGACTAGCCGGTTTGACGCACATCCCTTGCCTGGCGCATGTGCTGAATTTGGTGGTGCAGAGATTCCTTAAAAATTACCCCGATATGTTAGAGCTGCTGCATAAAGTGCGGGCCGTCTGTGCGCGCTTTTGGCGTTCTCACCCTGCCGCTGCTCGCCTGTCAGCGCTGCATCGTAACTTCGGCCTTCCCGCTCACCGCCTCATATGCGACGTGCCAACAAGGTGGGAACTGCACCTTGCACATGTTGGCCAGATTGTGCGAGCAGCAGCAGGCAATAGTGGAGTTTCAGCTGCAGCACGAACGGGTGAGTCGCTCTGCGGAACAGCACCACTTCACCACCAATGACTGGGCCTCCATGCGAGACCTCTGTACCTTGTTGCGCTGTTTTGAGTACTACACAAACATGGTCAGTGCCGATAACGCCGTTCTCAGCGTTACTATCCCACTTCTATGCCTCCTTGAAAAAACACTGCTGGCAATGATGGAAGAGAATGTGGCACAAGAGGAGGAGGAGGAAGAGGGATCATTTCATAGGGTTTCCGGCCAATCATTCACAAGTGGCTCCGAGGGTGGGTTCCTGCACCCACAAAGGCCAGGTACACAATTGTCCAGCCAGGGCACAGTTCTGGAGGATGGCGAGGTGGAGGATAAGGAGGAGGAAGATGGAGGTGGAGGAACCAGGTTAACAGCAGGGTGGCAACCAGACCAGCTTATGGCCATCACTGGTGCATGGCTGGGGCGCTACAGAGGACACAGACGATACACCTCCCACAGAGGACAGCTTTTCGTTGCCTCTGGGCAACCTGGCACACATGAGCGATTGCATGCTGCAGTGTCTCCGCAACAACCGCCGAGTTGCCCACATTCTAACTTGTGCTGATTACTGGGTGGCCACGCTGCTGGATCCCCGTTACAAGGACAATGTACCGTCCTTAATTCCCTCACTGGAGCGTGATCGTAAGATGCGCGAGTACCACCGCACTCTGGTAGACGCGCTGCTCGTGGCATTTCCACCTGACAGCGGGGACACAGTGGAAGCACAAGGCGAAGGCAGAGGAGGAGGAAGAGATCGCCAACACGGCTGGGGCACCGCCAGCACCTCAAAAGGCAGGGTTAGCATGGCCGAAATGTGGAAAAGCTTTGTCAGCACGCCACAACAACCAGCACCACCAGCTGATATGGAACGTTTTAGCAGGAGGCAGCATTTCAGCAACATGGTGGAGCAGTATGTGAGCACACGCCTACATGTACTGAATGACGGGTCTGCCCCCTTCAACTTCTGGGTCTCCAAATTGGGCACATGGCCTGAGCTTTCCGTTTACACCTTGAAGGTGCTGGCCTGCCCTGCAGCCAGTGTATTATCTGAACGTGTGTTTAGCACGGCAGGGGGGCGTTATCACAGACAAGCGCAGCCGCCTGTCCACAGCCAATGTGGACAAGCTCACGTTCATTAAAATGAACCAGGCATGGATCCCACAGGACTTGTCCGTACCTTTTGCAGAATAGACATGTATACCGGAACTAACCAGCCATTGTTATACTACAGCGCAATTGCTCATTCTTGTATTTTCGATATTTCACACTCTTTTGGAGTGTACCCTAATTTAAAAATAAATTAATTAAAACCAAAATCCTCCTCCACCGCCGCTTCCACCTACACCGCCACATTGACTGCCTCCTCAACCTCCTACTCCATATGGACCTCGTCCTCCTAGATCAAGATTATTATTTATTTATTTTTACGTATTTTATGTTATTTAAAGTCATTTCCCTTGCCATGCTCTTAATCACATTTTGCTGGCATTTGCAGCCCTCTATCCCTTTCCATGACATTTTTAGATCCATTTTAGTGCTCAAAAGTTCGGGTCCCCATTGACTTCAATGGGGTTTGGGGTCAAGTTCAGGTCATGTTCGGGTCCCGAACTCGAACTTTTTTGTGTCCGCTCAACTTTAGTAATGACCCTTTTGCTATATGTTTACATATTGAAATTATTTCATAAGAATCAGTCACCAGAACAGTGAGCTTTTTGTAGGTGACAACCATGGGGCTGCAAACACCATGTCATGTCATGCCAACATTCGACAGTTCTCCATCATTATGGGGACTCTCTTGAATGGGCAATAGAATGGAGAGTCTCTCAATATGATTAATAGCATGTAGCAAGGACCTTTTTCTTGGATTCTCTGGAAGTATGGGTAGATATCAAGTACCTAGTATCTTTCATATATTGTAAAAGATAAGCAGTAGCAGCTTCTATTTGTGCCCACTAGGCAATCCATAAGCTCCCATCCTTCTTCTTGCAATTGCCCTCATGACAAATGAATATTGCCCAATAGACTGAAATGTCATAGAATGAGTTTGGTCAGGCCCCACCAGTGGGGACTTCTGATCCTAACAAAAGGCCAATTCCCATTTTCAATGAAGATAAAGAAGTGCCTGCAGTCTTATAACTCTCTTAAAATGTAGTTGCAGAGACCTATAAATGAGAATTTATATAGCGATTAAAGGGAGCCTGTCACCAGAGACCTTACTATGAAGAGTCAAAATATCAAAAATCGTATGCAACACAGACATCACACGGACGTCATCTGTATTTAGCAGATCCCAACATACATGCAGCCATCTTAAAGAGAGCCTTTCACCAGAGACCTCACTATCAAGCCGGGTGCCAGATCACCTTAATGAAATGTTTTTTTACTTTTGCTCTGTTCCTGAGATATGAACATTTTTCATTATATGCAAATGTGCTGGAACCAAGTCTCAGGAACCAAGTCTTGGATCTTGGAGGAGAAAAAAAAGGTTTATTCAGGTGACCTACAACTAACTGTACTCTTGGTTTGAAAGGGAGGTCTCTAGGGAAAAACTCCCTTCAAGATTAATTTTTTCAGGATCAATTTGCTCACAGGATCAGTAGTTGCCTCACTTGGGGAAGTCAGCAGTTTTTTGGGTCTCTTATCTATTTATCTTTGTGAAGGGGTTGCCGATATTTTTGACTCTTCTTCAGCAATGTTGTAAGGCAGCAATTGCAAATGTTATTGCATATTAATTTTTAATATGCAATTTTTAATTGCATATTAATTGTATTTTATACGTGGAAAATAATTGCAAAAATACAAAGGAATCTTACATTTAAAAATGTCAGTTTTCTTGTTTTGTTTTTTGTTCTATGTCATAATGATTTATCAATATGTAAGGTCTCATTATAATTGTTAATGACAATGGAAAAGATGGAAAAAAAATATTATTCTGATTTCTGACATTTCACTCCGGACAAGTGATTTGCTCCTTTATTGATATTGCTTTCCTGAATCAAGAATTGTCAGACCCTTAGGCCTACGTGATGGTTTGCCGAAATGATGAATTACACATAATGCTGACTTTTAAACTCGTTTTTAATTGTTTAATGTCATGGTTCTTGGTAGAGCATTGTTGCTTGAAAAATAAATTGAGTAATTCAATTAAACAGCTACTGAAGATACATCATATCAGATGTAGAAAGGCAGTAACCCCAGCTTGAACTTGACATCACAGATCGCTTCACTTATTTGATAAATGGATTCCTGAAAATAATTGAAACACATGACTGCCGGCACAGGTCAGTAATACATTCCTTACATTCTGCCTCTTAGCAGGACCTATTTTTCCTTGCACAATTTTTTTCAGGTCAAAGATTGCATATAACTGGTAAATTTTGTACCATAAGCATTATTACTTAACTGGGACTGAATGCATTAAAAATTAACTATAATTTCTTGTGTGCTCCTAGTTTATAGTAGGAGCTGAGAAAAAAATATTATATATACATAAATATAATAAATAAATGATAAAGTGCAAGATAAGTAAAAAAAAAATTATAAATAAATATAATAGGTGAAAAAGTATTGGGAGAATGTATTTTGGGGGTTTTCTATGAAAGCAGTATATTTTGTTTATTATTTGTAATCTTTCATCTTATTTTTCATTTCTCATTCTATTCTCTTAAACCCAATACTTCTCTTATTTTATTTCTCCTATGGAACCCCCTTCCTTACACATCGGCTACGATATGACTTTTCTTATATTTTAGGTTAGCAGGTCAGGTCAGAAGACAGGGAAGAAGGCATCTGCCACCAAAGTGGGATTATTTTTTGGACCATTGTTTAATAAAAATAAAAAAAACAGACAGTGCAGTGTGTTTTTAAACAGACTGTTTGTTACCACCAGCTACAATGCATTTACTCATATCCATATATGCCACTTTGGGTTGAAACAGGTTGGAGTAGAATTTTTTCTGATACAAATTGAATCTGACAACTGATTTATGTGAATTGGACCCAAAATAAATTTTAAAAAGGGAGGAAACAGAGGAAACCCACGCAAACACAGGGAGAACATAAAGAATCCATACAGATGTTGTCCTTTGTCAGATTTGAGCCTAGGGTGCCAGCACACCAAAGCCCAAGTGATAATTACTGAACCACCATGTTATACATGGCTGAACATTAAGAAGATGATGGCATTGTATAAATTTTAATTAATAACAAATAATTGTAAGTTGCAATATTAGGAGTCTAGCAATGTCACTTATAATATATACGGTAATATAATCCCCTAAACATTCAAGTGTTTTTATGGGGGCTAGCATGTGAACAGATGGGGGTGGATGTTTGGACATTTCTGCAACACTGTACAGCTTTGTGCATTGTTTGGCCTGAAAAACATAAGAGATTTAACAAAATGGGGGTAATGGAAAACTGGCTTATTAGCCCAAAGCAACTAATCAGATTCCACCTTTTATTCTCCAAAGTAGCTCTAAAATATGTAAGGTGGAATCAGATTGGTTGCTGTGGGCAAATAAGCCTGTTTTCCATTACACCAGTCTTTTAAAATTTCCCTCATGGTGCTGCTTAGAAGCAGAATGTATTACTTATTATATTTCCTATGTCAGCAGTGATATCTTTCAGTTATTTTGAATTTGATTTGACGATAATTTTATTTTCATATAGCTTGTATACATTAAATTAAAGGGGTCATCTCACTTCAGCAAATGCCTTTCATCATGTAGACAAACTTAATAAAAGGTTCTTACTAATCTATTGCGATTGTCCACATTGTCTCCTTTGCTGGCTTGATCTCATTGCTGGTATTTCTGGAGGTTGGAATTGTGGGAGCGTGCATAGGCAGGCATGTGTAGCAGCTCCCGCCCGGCCACCTCGTATCTGGTAGCCGTAGCCCCTGATAAATGAGCATTGAGTAATACGATGGAAAAATGAATCCAGCCACCAAAGAGGGCAATATGGACAATACATTAGTATGCGCCTTGTATTAACTTTGTCTACATGATAAATGCCATTTACTAAAGTGAGACAACCCCTTTTAAGTCTTAAAGATATTTATATTTACATAAATATGGTCTCACATTTGTCATAAGGGATGAATTATACTAGTTGCAAAATTGGAAATTACTGTTCCCAGGGCTTATCCAATTTAGTAGCTTCTTCCACCCACCACTGCCATGCAAGCTTTACTAGCTATGGTATTGTTTGGGAACTGAACGGCAGCAAATTGCATGGTTGTTTACTTGCTGCTTAGCATTAAGCTGGTTTACTGCCAAAACACAACTTTCAAAAAGCATCTCCCAGGTTAATTTTGTGCAAAGTATAAAGTAGTCATCATATCATGCAGTTGGTTCAAACTAATGTGTAACTTGAAGCTCCTGGGCCCTAACATGTCCATCACCTACCATATTTCATTTCTAATACTGTTGTCCTTTTATGTGGCAGAGGGGCTTTTGGCCCCCTAGTAAGCAGGGCCTTGGTGTTACCTCTGTTTCCTTTAACTAGTCCAACATAATATCAAATATCCCATATGTAAACAAAATCAATAGAAGAAAATCAATGAAAAACAAAAGAAAATATGAATTCATGAATACATAAATAACAGTACGGCTATGGTTCAGAAAGTAATAAAAAGCAACGCTAATTAATGAATTAGTATTAAGCCTTAATTTGTACATGACATTTCAAAACCCTAAAGGCTAGTTTTTCCAATTAAGGTTATGGAGACATGGCTATGATCTTGCAAGGCTTTGATTTGCAAGTGTACAATAACACATAAAACAAATATGCGTTTCTTAATGTCCACAAAGCTTCAATAAAATCACACGCATATAATTAGAAATAGCTGCAGGAAACAGTCTGCTGTTTATTGGAGGTAGCCTACTAAAACTGTTATGTACTCCACATAGGAATATTCCTATCACGCGAAAGATTTGTAACCTTTTAGATTAACTGCAAACATTAGGAGGGGTGTATTAAAATAAAACAAGAAAGCAGCAAACAAACATTCCTCTTTACTTTCCTCATGATGCAGTTTATGTAGAATGTAATAAAATTGAAATTTGTGTAAAAAGAAATACAGCTTATAAAGGCTTATGTTTAACAAAAATAACTGTTAGGGTATACACAAGTGGGGATGTATCAAGCTTCTGCGCCAGTTTACTGGTGTAGAAAAGTTGCAACATTTGATGCAAGTTCAGTTTTGTCACAAAATGTGCGATTTTTCCCACTTTTGCTGCACCTTGGCAACTTTTCCAAGTTGCTCGATCTTTGCTGACATAGATATAAGTCCTGGCACATGGACTTCTTGGGAATGCACCAATTGTATTAAGAGTCGTGCACCTATTAATTATTTTGGGGCATTGTATGCCAGCAAAGTTATTAAGACTGGAATCAGAAACGACAGTCCTAATAAATTCCCTCACCCTAATGTGTTTCTTACATGGGATTTTCTCTAATGTAAAGTCTAAGGCCTCTTTCACACGGGCGTCATGTTTTTGGCCCGGATAAGATGCGGGTGCGTCGCTGGAAAATGTACGATTTTTCTACGCGAGTGCAAAACCTTTTAATGTGTTTTGCACGCGCGTGAGAAAAATCGGCATGTTTGGTACCCAGACCCGAACCCGGACTTCTTCCCAGAAGATGGATCATGTGATGAGCGCAGTGACATGATGGATCATGTGATGCACCATGTGATGAGCGTAGTGATGTCACCACAGGTCCTTTTCCTCACAGATAAAGACAGAAGAGATGCCGGCTGCGCGAACAAGTGGATTAAGGTGAGTTAAAATATTTTTTTAACCCCTCCAGCCCTATTGTACTATGCATTCTGTATTAAGAATGCTATTATTTTCCCTTATAACCATGTTATAAGGGAAAATAATAATAATCGGGTCCCCATCCCGATCGTCTCCTAGCAACCGTGCGTGAAAATCTCACCGCATCCGCACTTGCTTGCGATTTTCACGCAGCCCCATTCACGTCTATGGGGCCTGCGCTGCGTGAAAAACGCACAAAATAGAGCGTGTGAACGGGGCCTAAGAATACTAGAACTCACCAAGGAGATCTGTGATTATAGATAAACAAGTGCAAAAGCAATGAACTCCAAGGTTACGTCCAATATTCATTATCATCTATGACATGGGTTACATTATATCAAAAAATGACTCAGCTGCTGGACAACCTCTTTTTGGAGGAGAAAGGTGGCATTTTCTGTCTCCCCTTGATTGATTGATATGAAACACTTTCACTACTAGTTTTCAGTAAAATGTCTGTAGTAGTTGGTGTGTATTATGAGGTTCTGCAGCAGCAGAAGCATAGAGTATATTAGATTGCTGTGCAGCAGCTGGGACACACTACATCTGTTGAAGAATCTCATAAAACTAGAAGCTATATTACAAATCAATAATTTCTTGAGTCAGGAGAAGCGACTTCTGCAAAAGTAATTGTAAGGGATCGCCTCTTATTCGGGGGTCATTCTCACAATGATCTTCATAACCACTGGGTTTCAGGTCCAAACAGTGCAATTTATTTTACACTCTTCATACACAACATGGCATAAAACAAAAGCCTGCCCATCTGGGCTCTACCTAAACATAATAAACATTGTATCCCTAACTCAGCCATACGATAGCATTCCCACATGGAACCAGGTGCGGCTTACCCCAGACATACAGTCCACCAGCCCTCAGGCTGTAACAAATGCAGTACCTTTGGAGGGGTTTGTGGTCTAGCAGTCCTCCTGACCCTGACCTTTCAATGTTTGTTCCCGGGTGTCGCTGAGTCCCCCAAAGTCCAGGCTATTGCATAGCCTCGTGGCCCCTCAGCCTTGCCTAGCTGAGACCACACTGACAGAGCCTCACCAGGCCTCTGTCTGCACACTCTCCAGAGTGAGACACACCCAAGATCCAGTAGCAGGATTAAATAGGATCCCTGGACATGAGCATGCCCTAAGTCCCGGACTGGAACCTGGGGAAGCAACACCTCAATGTTCATATTGCCACATAATGTATACCACCACTTATCTCTATAATATTGGTTCTGACGTCAGGATGTTATAATTTTGCTAAAAATTTTGCAGATTTACTAATCCTGTCTAAGGCTACTTTCACATCTGCGCTTTACTCTTTCCGCTATTGAGATCCGTCATAGGATCTCAATAGTGGGGGGGGGGGGGGGGGGGGGAAGGAAAGGGAAAATGCTTCAGTTTTGTTCCCATTCATTGTCAATGGGGACAAAACTGAACTGAACAAAACGGAATGCACCAGAATGCATATCGTTCTGTTTGACTGAGTCCCCATCGCGTTTTTTGTGTCCGCGATGTGGTACGGAGCAAGACATGTCATGACACACAACGTAAGTCAATGGAGACGGATCTATTTTCTCGGACACAAAACAAAATGGATCCATCCCCCTTTGACTTACAATGGTTTTAGAGACGTATCCTTCTTGATATTTTAGAGATAATACAACCAGATCAGTTCAAAACAGATGCAGACAGTTGTATTATAATGACGGAAGCATTTTTGCTGATCCATGACGGATCCAGCAAAAATGCTGGTGTGAAAGTAGCCTAAATTGTTCATAGGCAGTCTATGGATGTGCCAAATTAATGAAAAGGACTAACACTGCATGCCTAAGAGCTATAAGTTGGATTGCTCTGCTCCAGTATAAAAAAAAATATTCTGTCTTGGCCTGGCTACTAACACAGTCGAAGGGTACGTCTACATGAGATGTAAATTGTGTCAGAAATAAATACTATGCAGATTTTGCCACTGAATCGAACCAAAATCTGCTACAAATATATAGAAAAATCTGCATAAATTGCTGCAGATTTTCATGTGGATTTGCTATGGATTTCATGGTATTTCACTTTGTGAAAAGGTGAAATTTGCAGTAGAGATCCACAGCATAAATTCGTATGCCATAGTTTTGAAATACACCCCATGGGTACATTTGAACAGTGGGATTATTTCAGAGGTGTGTGTGAATGAGATTTGCTAAAATCTCATCCTCTTTGCTGGTACGATAATATGCTATGGAATTACCACATGAAAATTCTCAACAACAAATCTGCAGTGTATCTCATGCCAAAGTACCCTAAATAGGTAGGATTGACATATGTAAAACTGTTTCTGAAACTATCAAAAATAGTAATTCAATAAAAAAAATGTAATATACGGTAACTCTAGCATCAGAAAAATAAAAAGAAAGCCAGAAAGCCTGGTATGAGCAAATTTAGAGTTGCACCAAAATTTGAGCCACTTTGAGGCTTTAGGATTAATAAATATGTCTAAATGTTGTAGACCACACACAGAGACCTAGTAAATTTTTGTTCACTTTTAACTGGGGTTTTTTCTGAGAGTTTCTTACTGATCTTCTTACTGAGTGCAAGTAGTGTTGAGCGAAGCGAGCTTCGGATGCTTCATCTGAAGTCGCTTCATTCCAAACTTCGGAATAATACTGTATGAAGATTTGTTTCAGTACAGTATTAGAATGTATGATGGGCTTCGATGAGCCGAAGTAAGTTATTCACGAAGTTAGGCCTCGTGCACACGACCGTTGTGTGCATCCGTGGCCGTTGTGCCGTTTTCAGTTTTTTTTCGCGGACCCATTGACTTTCGGAAAATGCACCGTTTTGCAGCCGCATCCGTGATCCGTGTTTCCTGTCCGTCAAAAAAATAGGACCTGTCCTATTTTTTTGACTGACAACGGTTCCCATTCAAGTCAATGGGTCCGTGAAAGAACACGGATGCACACAAGATTGGCATCCGCGTCCGTGATCCGTGGCCGTAGGTTACTTTTTATACAGACGGATCCGGAGATCCGTCTGCATAAAAGCTTTTTCAGAGATGAGTTTTCACTTCGTGAAAACTCAAATTCGACAGTATATTCTAACACAGAGGCGTTCCCATAGTGATGGGGACGCTTCTAGTTAGACTATACTGAGAACTGTGTATATGACTGCCCCCTGCTGCCTGGCAGCACCCGATCTCTTACAGGGGGCTGTGATCCGCACAATTAACCCCTTAGGTGCTGCACCTGAAGGGGTTAATTGTGCATATCATAGCCCCCTATAAGAGATCAGGGGCTGCCAGGCAGCAGGGGGCAGACCCCCCCCCCTCCCCAGTTTGAATATCATTGGTGGCCAGTGTGCGCCCCCCCCCCCCGCCCCCCCCCTATTGTAATATCATTGGTGGCCAGTGTGCGGCCTCCCCCCCCCGGCCCCCCCTCTATTGTATTAATATCATTGGTGGCCAGTGTGCGCCCTCCCCTCCCCCACCCCCCCTCCGTCGGCCCCCCTCCCCCCCTCTATTGTAATTTCATTGGTGGCCAGTGTGCGGCCTCCCCTCTCCCCCCCCCCGCCCGATCATTGGTGGCAGCGGAGATTCCGATCGGAGTCCCAATCTAATCGCTCTGGGGCTCCGATCGGTAACCATGGCAACCAGGCCGCTACTGCAGGCCTGGTTGCCATGGTTACTTAGCAATATTACAATATTAGAAGCATCATACTTACCTGCTGGCTGCTGTGATGTGTGTCCGGCCGGGAGCTCCTCCTACTGGTAAGTGACAGGTCTGTGCGGCGCATTGATCTGTCACTTACCAGTAGGAGGAGCTCCCAGCCGGACACACATCGCAGAAGCCAGCAGGTAAGTATGAAGTGATGCTTCTAATACTGTAATATTGCTAAGTAACCATGGCAACCAGGCCTGCAGTAGCGTCCTGGTTGCCATTGTTACCGATCGGAGCCCCAGCTCCCACCAATGATCGGGCGGGGGGAGGAAGAGGGGAGGCCGCCCACTGGCCACCAATGAAATTACAATAGAGGGGGGAGGGGAGGCCGCACACTGGCCACCAATGATATTACAATAGAGGGGGGGCGACGGAGGGGGGGGCGGGGGAGGGGAGGCCGCACACTGGCCACCAATGATATTACAATAGAGGGGGGAGGGGGGCCGACGGAGGGGGGGGGGCGGGGGAGGGGAGGCCGCACACTGGCCACCAATGATATTACAATAGAGGGGGAAAACAAGAGAAAAACAAAACAAAAAACAACTATATAATCCCCACTCATATAGGGTAGGCATGAAAGAACATCAACTGGAGACTAACTAAAGGTGAAGTAAGAAACTATTTATAGAACTGGAAAGTGAATCAATCTAGGCCAGGACTTTTCCTCTTGAGAGAGGTATTTTTGATCACAAAAATCTTTTGTTCTGTAAACTGAGTCTTCCTCTGAGATTGTAGGCAGTGCCATCTGTTGAATATAATCTTCCTTGTTGGAAGAAGTCTACTGAGGAAATATTCAATAATTGTTCCTGTAAATTATAGAGGGATTGGTAGTAATCCTTAAACTTGCTTGCTACTTTCTCTGGTTTGTGACACATAGTGGCTATAGATGGGATGTAGGTGTTGGAAATGTGTGGGTGTATAAAGCAAGCAAGGGTCTTCCCCGGTTTCTTGGAATATTCATAAAAGAAGCTTATATATATAAAAATATAAATATATATATATATATATATATATATAATATATTCTGGATGGCACTCAACCTTCTGATCTAGAAGGCATCTCACGTCTGTCCTGGCCTTGAAGAGGGATGCTAAAGTGGTGGAGGTTTGTTGTCGTTTATGCAAAGTCTCTAATTCTTGGATTTGCATGAGAAGTTTGAGTCTAGTGCCCTGCTGTATGAGAGTCCCCCATAGTACACCTTTAAATGATTCCCACTCAGCTGAATGAAACAAAAGGAAGTTTGAAATGGTCTGTTCCACTGCCTGGCACAGACTAAGTTCAGTGACCAATATCACTACCTAGGGACACTGTCAGGTAGGGAGAGGGAAAGGAACACAGAAGCATGATCCAACCACACCACACTCCCCATTTGTGAGGTATACTGACAAGTGATAACTGATCATAAAGAAACCAATTCTGTTATACATCTCATGAACCAAACAATAGTAAGAGTAATCTTTAACTTCTGGGTGGAGCACCCGCCAGACATCTACAAATCTCATTTGGAAAAGCCTAGCTTTAAGGGAGAGTAATTGAGAGGCAGCTACAGGAAACCTGCCCAAAGAGGTGTCCATTGATCTGTCCAAAACCAAGTTGTGATCCCCCCCCCCCCCCCAATTTCAGGAATCCTTCTGCAAAGTCAGATTAGAGAAGTACAGATTGTCAATTTTGAACAGTCTGTCATGAGTACAGAGTTTCAGAACGTCCCATAGGGTCCATTTGGACTGCCAAAAATCAGTCTTGAAGTCAAGAGGGACCAATGCAGCAGGGCAATGCTAACCTCTAGACTTCAAGCCTGGATTAGTGCTATGAAACCATCTGTCAAAGTACTTGTTATGTATGGTAGGGATATGGTAATTTGAATCCCCTGGTATTGAAAGTGCAGAACTTTAAAAACATGATACTCACCAGTAACCTAAAAAAAGGTGGAGAGGAGAATGAAAAGGAAGAGGAAAGAAGAAGTAAAAAAATAAAAAAGAGGAGAAGGTATAGCAATGAGTCAGAAATATGACTCTACTCCCCTAGTTTCTAAACCCAGAGGGTATTATATGGAGAAAAAGTGTTCAACAGGAACACACCCTAACAGGAATAGCACAACTAAGGAATAGCACAAGCTAGACCCGCATCATTTTCACATTTTGACAGGTTAAGGAAAAACACAAACTTTTTGTTTCACTTAAGGTCTGACCACATGGTCAGCTTTTTGTATACTCTTTCGTCTTTTATGATCCATTCCTGGTTTTCGCTTCCAAAACTGCCTGCAGAAACCGTACCCTTACTGTATGGTTCAGTAGCATCATGAATGAATGAGAAAACAGCTAGTTACTAATTGGTTTTAATAGACATCATAGAGTCTGAGACATATGGCATGAGAATGTGTAAAATATGAGATTTAAAAAAAAAAAATGTACCGTAAAATATACAGCCTGAACAGTATTAATTCAAATGTGTGCAACTATACTATAAAAAACGTGTCTCAGTCAAGATATTGTTGTTTTTTTTTGTTATTGGCCATATAACCTATTATCTTCAACAAACACAAAAACAAAGTGCTTTCTCTGGAGACTGCATGGTTAGACCATGGCTGGCCCAATGGTCAACAACATGTTAACTGGCATGGTGCTTTCTTTGAGTGCTAGTGATGGTGGGTGCCACAGACTTGTTGGAGTCCAGCCAAATGTACATAGGTGATACATCCTTGCTATTTTCTGTCTATATCTATCTTGAGATAACTCATTTGAAGGTGTTCTTCAGGCTCCCAATATTGATGACCTATCCTCAGCATAGGTCATTAATAAATGATCAGTAAGGGTGTGACACCGCCCCACCCCAAGGATCAGCTGTTCCCTGCAGCTTCTAGCACTGGAAATAGCACTTTGAATGGAGCTGGAAGCAAAACTGTTACCGACCTATCCTGATTAATAGCAGTGTCTTTACTGCACAACTATCACAAAAAGTAACACAGTTTTATACAGTATATGTAAGGTTGGTGTGAAATTTTAGGTGTTTTCTTGTACATACTGTATGCGGTTTTCCCTGTTACGACTGGAGAAAAAAAATATATTTAAATTCTAAAATAACAAATGTAAACGAAATACGCTAATAGGCAAAGCATTTGGCGTCCCGGGCTAAAATTTAATTGTAAATAAATTCTCATGCTGGAGAAAAAGCACATTTTCAACTAATGATCCCAAGGAATGTGAATGGAAAAATAAAAAAAGTTATGGCTCTGGGAAGGCAGAGAGTGAAAACTAAAAAAAAATACATAATCTCTGCATCAGGAAGGGGTTAAACTTCAAAATAAGACTAATTATTTTTTTGGCTGTGCACTTTGCTCATGTCACAGACGGTTAGAAAGACAGGAATAAAATGTACCGGTATTCATGAATTACACTTCTGTCCACAACTATCACAAAAAGTAATACAGGTTTAATACAATATATGTGCGGTGGTTGTGAAATTTGAGGTGTTTTCTTGTACATACATGTGGTTTTCCCAGTTTCGACTGGAGAAAAAAAATCACTGTAAATTTTAAAATGACAAATAAAATACGTTCATTGGCAGAGCAATTGGCATCCAGGGCTAACATTAAATTGTAAATAAATTCTCATGCTGGAGAAAAAGCATATATTCAACTAATGAGCCCAAGGAATTGTAGCATCCTTAAGTATGTTACATTAAAAATATGTAATTTAATAAGCTGAGTATTAACAGAAATAACGCGGTCTTATCATTTTATTAAATTAATAATAAAGGGCTAAATGAAAAAGGAAAAAAAAATTTTTTTTATTTAAACCGTAATGGAAAGACAATAGCAAAGAATGCAAATTAAACTGCACTTCATTTGATCTAAGCAATAGCTGAAAACCTATTAAGAAAATAAATTATTGTCACACAATATTACATTTTTTTAAGAAAACATAATTGGAGTCTGCCTGTTATGTCATAGGAAGACTTGTAGAATGTTAAATGCTCAAAATAAATGACATACACATAATGTACACATGAAACATACTTAGTGTGTATCATGTCAGGATTTTGAAATGATTTACAAAAATGAAAAGATCATATTTTCACAGTATAGTATCATTATAGTTAATGCACTTGTGCTTTATTTGGTATTCTAGCTGAATCGGACTGGGAGGTTCATGAAACTGAATAGCCAATCTGAAGGGATAGTCCAATCATGTGACACAATGTGCTCCTGTACCCAGTATATCGGTGTGAAGTCAAATTTACCAGGTAAATTTGAAGCAGAACCGGTGCTCGCACAAGCAATGCTACCCCTTCAAACAGCTGATCCTCGCTGATCTGATGTTGATGACCTATCTTAAGGATAGATCATGAATATGGTAGCACTGCACAACCCCTTAAGGACTTTGTCCTGAACACAAAATGTATGGTAATTTTTCCGCACTGCCTGATTCTCAGAACCTCTGACTGTGTGATATTTGAAAGATTTACTCAACTTCACTTACTGCACAAGGCAATGCAGTCTTCTTTTGGTTATATACGGTACGTGCCTTTTTGCATTTAAAACCTTTTTTGACTACTTGTGACCTATATATAGCTAAAATGACAGTATGGCATTTACGAATATATAATACAACCTTCGTTGATATTCTGTGATGTTTGCTATATTTCCTAAGTCATACCCCCTTCTTCTGTGCTGTCCACATAGAGGTCCTGTTCGCTGATGAAGGGTCATGTGACCAGACACATCACTCAGCCTCCTCTGATCAAACACACTGAACTAAACTCCCAGCAGTGAAGTGCATATGGCAGGTGCAGTGTATTGAATGGAGGAGACTGAGTGATTTGCCTGGTCACATGACCCTCCATCAGCAGCCATTTTATTGAAAAGACTTCTCTGAAGGCAACATCAAAGGCTTGGCAGACAAGGGGGCATACCTGATGAAATATAGAAAATGGCACAGAATTTCCAGAAAGGCTATATTAGTAAGTGCTGTATAGACATCTTACAAGAACGTTGGCAAGAGTAACCAGAAAGTGGCCAACCCCTTTAAAACTGCACAAACACACTTGTCACTTTGTCAAACGTGTCTGTAAGCAAAGATGAGGGATTTTATTGTGCACCAATAATAAGTTTAGCCATAAGTTTAGAGCTGTCCGGGCACCCGTCAGGGGTCCAAGCACAGCGATCCATGTTTCATGATCGCTGTGATTTGTCACTCAGATCTGAGTGGCCAATCGCAGTGCGTCCTGCTTGCCGACAGGAAAAAATCACACAGCGCAGCTCCGATCTCTTCATTCTTACAGTTACACTTCAGGAAATCAGAGCTGCGCTGTCCTTGTCTCCTGTCAGAGTGCCCACAAATAGAGATGGCCTTGCAGATTGCCCCAGCTGTCGTTTTGCGGCAAACTTTACTCGTTCGCGATTCGCCGAACATATGGCGATGTTCACCGGCGCCATATTCTTTCGCATTGCGCTGAAATGTGACCCATGACACATCCATCAGTTGGGACAGGACAGCCAATTGAGACATTTCAGCACATGGACACACTCCCTACCCTATAAATAAACCCGATCTGGCAGCCATTATACATAAAGTCTTTTGCCAGTGTAGGGAGAGGTTGCTGTGTGGAGCAGGGACAGACTGTTAGGGACACCAAACGCTAGTTAATAGGGCCACAAAAGTCCTTTTAAGGACTGGCATAGGTGTGATATCGATAGGTGTGACATACTGAGGGGTGTGATATACTTATAATATACTTTCTAACATAGAAAGTATATTATAGAGTATTTGTATTGAGCAGCAAAAAAACTGATTGAGGCAGGGGTGTGATATAACTATAATATACTTTATATATAGTGCATTTGTATTGTGCATCAGTTGTGTGCAGTTCTGCTGAGATACCGCAGCTATACTGAGGGACAAACACTATTGGAACAACTAATTGCAACTGGTGTTATGTACCTATTGCCCCAAAAATAATGATTAAGGGGTTTGATATATATGCTTCCAGCAAATAATCATCAAGGGGTTCTATATACCTGCTTCCACAAATACTGCTCTTCTATAGGGACTTTGTCTCAGGGTCATTTTGAAAATGACAGGCAGAGGAAGAGGCAGGCCATGCCACTGGGGTGGTAGGGGTTGGGCAGGTGCACCAGGTCGGAGCCTAAGTGGTAAGTTGGAGAAGGTGCGTGTGATTACGTCAAAGGACGCACCAGAGTTGGTTAAGTGGCTCATTGAGCCTTCCGCTTCTGCTCCCTCATTATCCTCTGTATCAGCACCCTCCTCACTCTCTGCTGTGTGCACCCCCAAAGACACCACCACCACCATAGCCCCTCGACTCGAGTCAGAGATATTATTTTCCCATCCATTCCCAGACCTTACCGATGCGCAGCCATTCTTGGCATTGGATGAGGAAGAGGAGGTAGCAACGGCCGCCACCCAGCTGTCTGAAAACAGTACCTAGATCAGCCCAAGGAGGGTGGTCCCCGCAGTTGCTGCCTACTCCAAGATCTCTAATGTCAGTGGTGGTGAAGGTGATGAGGATAATGTGTCAATGGACATCACTTGGGTACCCACAAGAGAGGAAGAGGAGATTTCAGAGGGAGAGACAGAGCAGCAGATAGAGAGGAGAAGGAGGAGAAACAGGCAGAACTCGCAATGCACAGGAGGCAAAAAGCAGACTGCAAATGTATCTGGAGCGAGCCATCCACCATGCATGGTCACATCTGGCGCTCCCAGGATGCCGGCACATGGCTCCGCAGTGTGTGCTTTTTTTAACGTGTCAGCTGCTGACACAATAGTGTTGCCATCTGCAGCCTGTGCTGTCAACGCATAAGTCGCGGTAAGCCCAATACTCACCTAGGGACGACCGCCTTAAAAGGGCACCTGGCCTCCCATCACCGAGCCCAGTGGGAGCAACACCGTCAGAACCCACAAAGCCACACTTCCGGCGCTCCACGTCCTGCCTCTTCTCCTTCTCTTTCTGCTCTCTCCTCTCATTTGTCCTCCACTCCACCTTCCACCGTGCCATCGTTGCATTCATCTGGCAAAAGACAGGCTTCCATGGCCCAAATGTTCGAACGTGAAAAGTTGATGACGCCGGATAACCCTCTTGCCCAACGGCTGACCACCGGCTTGTTGGAACTGCTAGCCCGCCAACTACTGCCATATAAACTGGTGGACTCGGAGGCCTTTCGAAAAAAAATGTTACCATTGGCACACCACAATGGAAGATCCCCGGAAGGAAATATTTCTCCCAGAAGGGCATCCCAGAGCTATATGGCCATGTTCAGTATCTCTGGCACAAGTGAATGTATCTCTGGCACAAGTGTCGGTGCCAAGATATATCTGACCACAGACACGTGGTATAGCAAACACGGGCAGGGAAGGTACATAACTTTTACTGCCCACTGGGTGAAACTTCTGACAGTTGTCAAGCATGCAACCCATTGCACCCGTGTGGATTTGCTGTTACAACCACGGATTGCATGCAGGCCTGCCTCTTCTTCTCCATCTCCTACTCCATCCTCCGTCTCCTCCTCGGCAGACTCCTCCTTTTCCACTGCTATTGCCTCAGCTCCCCAGAACCTATTTGACTTGCCAGGTGAGATGTTGCCATGCTGTGCTGCGGCTGTTGTGCCTGGAAGCCAAGAGCCACACCGGTCCTGCACTCCTTTCAGCTCTGTGGTCACAGGCCGATCAGTGGCTAACCACGCTCAATTTGACAGTTGGTAAAGTGGTGTGCGAAAACATTGCCAATCTTCTGAGCGTGCTGAAACAGGTCAAAATGATACTCGTGCCGTGCATGGCACACGTCCTGAACTTAGTCGTGCAGCGATTCATTGTCAAATACCCCGGGGTCCAGGACGTCTTGCAGCATGCCAGGAAAATCTCTGGCCATTTTAGAAGATCTTACACGGCCATGACTCACCTTGCTGGCGTTCAGCGGTGACACCACTTGCCTGTCAGATGCCTGATTTGTGACTGCCCGACGCACTGGAACTCCACCTTGTATATGCTTGATAGGGTGCTCGAGCAGAAACGTGCCGTTAACGACTACCTGTCTCTGCGACAGGACAGGTTCTGGGGAGCTTGTTTTTTTTTCACCGCGCCAGTGGCTGCTCATGCGCGATGCATACAGACTTCTGCGGCCATTTGATGAGTTTAACAAACTGGTCAGTCGCAACCAGGGCGCCATCAGTGACATCGTAACTTGCACCTTCTTTCTGGAGCGTGCAACTTGCGTCGTGTCATTGATCAAGCCATCGAGGAGTAGGAGCAATGCTGAATGAATTCCTAGGGAGGGCTACTCCATCTGAGACAAGTCAGCAGGAGTCTGAAGAGCAATCAGAGGAGGATAGTGCCTGGGGGGAGGAGGAAGAGGAGCAAGAAGAGCAGGCTTTAAACTTTTCTGGGATACTTGGTGTTGTCCGTGGATTGGGAGAGGAGACTGAGGATGACATTCTCCAGGGCGATGAGCAGGAGCCAGGCCACTCCACCGCTTCGAATTTAGTGCAAATGAAGACCTTCATGTTCCAGTGCTTGAAGAGGGACCCCAGTATAAAAATCATAAATGGCAAGGACCGTTGCTGGGTGGCATCATACTTAGACCCCCGGTACAAACACAAAATGGCAGACATATTACCAGCATCACAGAGGGCTTTCAGAATGCAGCAATACCAGGCCTTGCTTTGAGAGATGCTGCATTCTGCTGTTGAGGGCACTGACAGAGGAATTTCCACTCACAGAGAAACAGTTGCGGGTACCAATCCTACCGTGCATGCAAGAAGAGGGCAGTTTGAAGATGTGTTGGTCACTTCGGATATGAGATCATTCTTGCAGCCAACCCATAGACAGCCGCCCTCAGGATCCAGTCTCAGGGAGCGCCTAGACTGACAGGTGTCCGACTACCTCGGGTTAACGGCCGATGTGGACGCTCTGAGAAGCAAGGAAGCCCTTGACTACTGGATGTGCAGGCTTGACCTGTGGCTAGACCTGGCAAAATTTGCCATGGAACTCTTGGCTTGCCACTCGTCCAGTGTCCTGTCCGAAAGGACGTTCAGCTCTTAGAGTGTATGAAGGCGAAGATACCCAGTTTTTCCCTCCAGAATGCCCCCCATTTCCTCAATGTGACAGGTAAAATAGTGTGGGATCTTTTGCACTTAGATAAGGGGTACCACTTGTATGTCGACAATTATTACACCAGCGTACCCCTTTTCAGGTGCCTTTCAGTCAGAAAGAAAGTGGTATGTGGCACCATACGCCGCAATCAAAGAGGCCTGCCCAAGCCTTTAGTCAACCAAAAATTGAAGTCTGGGGAAATAAAGGGCCTTTGCAATGGGGACATCAATATTGAGACAAAAAAGATGTCCTCATAATGACATCTATACATCCAGACAGTAACAGTCCTGTTCCTGTGCGCGGCACAAATACCACCGTCTGTAAGCCTGTCTGCATACAGGATTACAATGGATGGGGTGGACCTTGCAGACCAAATGCTGCAGCCCTATAGCGCGGTCAGGAAATCCCACATTTGGTATAAGAAACTTGCAGCCCACCTTATGCAATTACCCCTGCATAATTCTTTTGTCATGTTCCAAAAAGCAGGGAACCAAGGAACATATCTTGGTTTTCAAGAACAAATCATAAAAAAAATTATATTTGGATAGCAGCACCAGGATAGCAGTGGAATAGCGTCATCTAGTCATGCCAGCAGAATTATCCCAGGGCAACATTTCCCATCAGAGGTGCCCCCTACTGTGGAAAAAAAGCAGAGCCCGAAAAAGATGTAGGGTCTGTTACAGGAATGGGATATGGCGGGATAACACATATCAATGTGACACCTATCCAGATAAGCCTGGACTTTGCATTTGCATTTTTTTTACTTCTTTTATGCACTTTTGGCCATTTTTTATTTATTATGCAATCCACTTTTTTTTAACACTCCACATTTCATTATATTATTAGCCGATTATAATTTGGAAACTTAGACAAACTCCAAAATGTAAAAATAAATTCTCATTATACCCCTAGATGAATACCATAAAATAATAAAATTCTCACTACTGTTTACTCAGCACAATCTGCTGTCAGCAAAGAACGTTTTTGTGACCGCGTGAGTGATGTGATAATCGGTGGAACTTTTACACCTCTAGATAATAGCTAATGAACGTTCCCATGAACGCTTGTTAGCGATCATCTCTCCAAGAATCGGCCAGTGTAAAGGGCCCTTTAGAGTGGAAAATGCAAAGTAAAAAAGGGACACATATTAATATTAATTGATAGTACGGATCAGCCTGCTGGAACGAGTAAGCGCCAATGTGAAACAGGCCTTAATGCATACCACAAATCCCCTCTACTAAGAGGACACAAGGACACAGTCCGCAGACGGTGAAGCATGATCAGGACATCCGATACACAAGGTATTTATTGTACTTACAGAACAGAGTAAAAACAATCACATATAAAACACCAGCCAATCAGCTTTGGGATTCCCTCCAGTTCAAACTACCACCTTGGTCGCTCCTTCTATCATGTGACATGCTTGAGCCAATGTAAAGGGGAAACCCCTCTGCTGAATTAGTTAAAACGTGACATATCTTTGACTTTTTAAAACAGCCAATCACAATTGGGATTTCCTGCTCATACAGAACCAAATTAGAACCTCCGAAAAGCCCATCAGGATTCCACAAAATTATAGCTCAAATATATCAAATTAAAGTAGCCAAAGATTTTTCAGCTTGTTATATTAGATGTCCGTTTTGATAAAGGCTATTATGAGGCTATTATGATCAGTGATTTCCATCAGTGATTGTGAGCCAAAACCAGGAGTGGAAGTTACACAGAGATAAGATATAATGGAAAGATTTGCACCTGTTTAATCTTTAGACCTGCACCTGGAAATCTCTCTGTGAATTAGGCTTAGCACAAAAAAAGTGTTTTTGCTCAGCATAGGCTTACTTTAAAATGTAAAGAAATAGTGGGGCACACCTACATCCGGAATTGACACAGAACGCTAGCTAGTGATGCTGCTATTAATATTTATTACATAAGAACATAAAATATCAAGGGTTAACATTATATCTATAAAATATCTATAAAATACAGCTACAGGTATGTATACATGTGGTAATATATGATAACATAAGATAACTAAAAATTGATGTAACCAGTCTTAAGGTATTAAATAGGTGCACCTATTAATGCCATAGTTGGATAATGCTACCAACAGTCTTGTATATTAATGATGGATTGTAGCCAATAGATTGTTGTATTATATATCCAACTTAGGTGCACTTGTAGTGTGCGTGGTTCCCCTTTATGTCAACGATTTTTGCAACGATTTGTGGATGTAAAAAGTTCCGGTATGAATGATGCCTTACAAATGAGGATAATTTTCTCAGTTGTTAGATGTGTACTCGTAGCTATAGCATGACCATCTGCTACTACACAATTACTGATTCAAGCTGTGTTACTCACTGTTTGGAGCGATGATATCCGAGGTTTTCGTGCTTAGCGTGGCGTCCCACGTGTTGCGGCACGGAAGATCTTACCTCCGGTTTATTCTACAGCGAGTAATGAATTTTTAAGGCTTTAAACAGTCCACTAGACGCCGGGGTCTATAGATATTAGACCCTCTTTGATAATCAGCGTTTCCTCGTGTCTATTTAATCTAGATGCGGCCAAGTTTCTCGTGGATAATCCGCAGAATATGTGCTGCGGTTTTTTCTTCCTTAGAGACTTGTATACACCAGACGCGTTTCCGAAACGGGTCTGGTGTATACAAGTCTCTAAGGAAGAAAAAAACGCAGCACATATTCTGCGGATTATCCACTAATCTTCGGAGTGCTCCCGAATGCTGTATACGAATGAGAAACAGTCTCGCCGCTGCCCATAATTATTCATACCCCTGGCAAATTTTGACTTAAAGTTACTTTTATTCAACCAGCAAGTAATTTTTTGACGGGAAATGACATGCCGTAGGTGTCTCCCAAAAGATAATAAGACGATGTACAAGAGGCATTATTGTGGGGAAAAAAAAACATTTCTCAGCTTTTTTTACATTTGAGCAAAAAGTGTCCATTCCAAAATTATTCACACCCTTCTCAATAATCAATAAAAAAGCCTTTTTTTGGCTATTACAACAATCAAACGCTTCCTATAATTGCAGACCAGCTTTTTGCATGTCTCCACAGGTATTTTTGCCCATTCATCTTTAGCAATGAGCTCCAAATCTTTCAGGTTGGAGGGTCTTCTTGCCATCACCCTGATCTTTAGCTCCCTCCACAGATTCTCAATTGGATTCAAGTCTGGACTTTGGCTGGGCCACTCCAAAACGTTAATGTTGTTGTCTGCTAACCATTTCTTTACCACTTTCGCTGTGTGTTTTGGGTCATTGTCATGCTGAAATGTCCACTGGTGCCCAAGGCCAAGTTTCTCTGCAGACTGCCTGATGTTGTCATTGAGAATCCTCATGTATTGCTCTTTTTTCATGGTGCCATTTACTGTGATTAGGTTCCCTGGTCCATTGGCTGAAAAAAATAAAAAAAAGCATTAGGTTCCCACCACCATGTTTGACAGTGGGGATGGTGTTCTTTGGGTTAAAGGCTTCTCCTTTTTTACACCAAATGAAGGAAACATCATTGTGACCAAACAATTAAATTTTTGTTTCATCTGACCATAACACAGAAGACCAGAAGTCTTCTTCTTTGTCCAGATGAGCTTTTGCAAAGGCCAAGCAAGCTTTTGTGTGCCTTATCTGGAGAAGTGGCGTCCTCCTTGGTCTGCATCCGTGGAACCCAGCAGTGTGCAGTGTCCATTGGGCCTTGAGACATTGCCACCAGCAGAGCCCAGATTCACCAGGATGGCCTTGGTGGTGATCCTTGGATTCTTTTTCACCTCTCTAACTATCCTCCTGGCCAGCACAGGTGTCACTTTTAGCTTCCGACCACGTCCTCTGAAATTTTCCACAGTGCAGAACATCTTGCATTTTTTGCTCAAATCTAAATAAAAGCTAAGAAATGTTTTTTTTTTCCCCCACAATAATGCCTCTTGTACATCGTCTAAGGCTACTTTCACACTTGCGTTGTTCTTTTCCGGCATAGAGTTCCGTCACAGGGGCTCTATACCGGAAAAGAACTGATCAGGTATGTCCCCATGCATTCTGAATGGAGAGTAATCCGTTCAGTTTGCATCAGGATGTCTTCAGTTCAGTCGTTTTGACTGATCAGGCAAAAGAGAAAACCGTAGCATGCTACGGTTTTATCTCCGGCTAAAAAAACTGAAGACTTGCCTGAACGCCGGATCCGGCATTTTTTCCCATAGGAATGTATTAGTGCCGGATCCGGCATTCAGGATACCGGAATGCCGGATCCGTCCTTCCGGTATGCGCATGCGCAGACTGAAAAAAAGGTGAAAAAAAAAATGCCGGATCCGTTTTTGCCGGATGACACCGGAAAGACGGATCCGGCATTTCAATGCATTTTTTAGACTGATCAGGCATTTTTAAGACTGATCAGGATCCTGATCAGTCTTACTAATGCCATCAGTTAGCATACATTTTGCCTGATCCGGCAGGCAGTTCCGGCGACGGAACTGCTTGCCGGATCTCTCTGCCGCAAGTGTGAAAGTAGCCTTATTATCTTTTGGGAGACACCTATGTCATTTCCCGTCAAAAAATGACTTGCTGGTTGAATAAAAGAAACTTTAAGTCAAAATTTGCCAGGGGTATGAATAATTATGGGCAGCAGTATATATATATATATATATATATATATATATATATAAACACTTGTGTATTTGAATATACTGTATTATGTATCACAGGCAAAAATAATTGCCACTATTAAAATCTCAGATTCTTTAATAAAAAATAACTTCTGTTAACTACTATTAATACTATCGGTCTGATTAATAATAATGGTAAAAAAAAAAACGTATTTTGCACAATATGGATCTGGCATTCAGAGACTGCCTGTCAAATGCCTATGACTCCATACAGCAGCGAAGCAGCTAGGGACTCTATAGAGCAGCAGATGGGCCATTAAGATAGTATTACTGTGGATGCCATCAGTTTTCGGCTCTGACTGGGACATGTTCTTTAGAACTATGAGCAGCTGCTGCCATTTAGTGACAGCTTCCTACTATCTTTTGCCAACTGGCACAATTCAAGTCTTTGTACCTGAACTATCAAATGTGTGACTTCTAACATATTACAATTAAGCAAAAAATATGTAATGTATAAAAAAAACTGGATACAATCTAAACATATAAATCTGCAAGATCATATAATCTCACTTTGTCCTTTTTTCATTGTAGGAATGAGAAAAAAACTATAATTAATAATCTAAGATTAACCTCTTCCCTAATTCAAGCCTCCAGTCTCTAAGATGTTTCTCAGCTGTACCAGTTCTCTGGTGTATAATCATTTGGGCAACCTCTATTGAATGTGTATGGCCAGCTTAAAGGAACTTTTTGAGAATTTTATGTTGATGGTTGTTACAGCAATGCTCCATGACCGTTGCCATCCCAGTATCCAGGGCAGGCAGAGGCACTGCATCACTCACCTAGCTTCTTCCCAGGGATGGCTGCCAAACTCCTGTGTCCCATGCTGCAGCTTGGCTGCTAGGTCTCTTTCTGTGTGTATATTAGTATCTATTCATTGAACCTCTCCCTGCAGCACTGCAATGGTTAATTCCCCTTTTTGCTCTGTGTTCAGCTTTTTGACTAATGAGCTCATCAGCCCTCCTACTTACTCTGGACTGTTTGTTCCACCGCTGGCCTGAGCATTAGACTCCGTTTGGTTTCACTTGCTTGCTAAGCCCTGCTAAATAATACATGCCCTGCAATAATCCATGTGTTTGTCTGTGTACCGACTTCTGCTTGTTTCCTTGATCCTGACTGTCACCTGACCTGACCCATACTTGTTCACTGTACTGACCCTGAGCCAACTGGCCTGACCTCTGAACTGTTTCACGGATTCACACGTACACTGCCTGCATTGACCTCTGCCTGTTTCCAGACTACAATTATTGCCTGATCTCTCAGTGCTTGACACAGGGGTCTCTGACCTCAGAGGGTCAGCAGCCAACCACACTGAGGCTGTTCCAAGAGGTAGCAGCTTGGTGGCTCCACTACAGCGAAGGCCAGATCCCTGTAAGGGGTTAAAGGGTGAAAACCATGGGACTGCCAGGATAGTGCCCCTCAGAAATAGCAAAATTCAAACAGGTTGGTTGGTACAGTGGGTCAAAACTCACTGCCCATAACAATGGGAGGTGGCCCATAACAATGGCCACCTCTCCGGCTGTTTGAATTAGTTATGGTACTACTCTTCCTTGGCCAATGACATCAAGTTAATAGGAATGAGCTGCAATAACAAGCACATCCACAATGCAATATGCAGCCCTGTTTTGTAAAGCTATGAGGAGGCTGCAGAAGTCACCAGAGCACCATGGCCTCTTCAAACAACTGATCGTGGGGGTGCCAAAAGATAGACTACCAACAATCTGAGATTGAAGATCTATCCTGAGGATAGGCCATCAATATAAAAATCACAGACAATCCCTTTAAGCTGCAGGGCTCCATATACTACCATGTTACACCCATAATTGTTGATAAGAACTTGAAGATTAAAGACATTTGTGTCCTACAAGTTAAATAGTACAGTATATAGATCTAGAAGACTAAAGAATAAAGTTCCAGTAGGCAAACATTGTGCTAGTTTGAAAAGGTACCTACTTAGTGGAGATCTTCATACAGAGCCCAGACCCCCCTCTATACAGACCCCCACACCAGTCCTCCTCATTATACATACTATACAATAGAACACCCTTCCCCCTTATGCAAACCACCAAGGGAATTTGCTGCTCTTTCTGGAGTCTGGTATCTCCCCTTTTTCTGGGAATCTTCTAAGTACTCTGAGCACTGGCAAGTAAAAAAAAAAAGTTGCAAAAAAACTTTTACTTGACTTTTTCTGTGGCTTTTGAGTTATGATATCACAATGTGATATTATGTTACAGTCAAGCTACAGTTTGCTTCATCTGTTCTATTTCTCACCAGTGCTAGAGAGCAACCATGTCCAGTGAAAATCTTACATACCTTGCTGTTGTGTTTATGCTAAGGTTGGCAGGTCTGCAGACAGACTGGCAATTCCAATGTGATAATGATTGACGATAATTAGTTAATTTATTGATTAATACATTACTGAGGCTTGGACAATGTGAGGCCCTCGCTGTGGAAACTAATAAAGACATTCTGCTAGTTCATTAAAGGGAGTCTGTCACCAGGTTGGCCCAAACCAATCTGTGCACTCTTGATTCTCCTGCTTCCTTTTCCAGACCCTCCCTCTTCATCTTGATTAGCAGGGCCAAGGGAGATGACTAGGCAGGAATCCCCGTTAATCAAGAAGGAGAGGGAGAACCAGGAGGAGCAAGTTTTGTACAATGCGGCTAAGGCCTAATCCTGGTGCATGTAACTGCTCATTTGCATATGAATTAAAAGTACTTTTTCTCCAGAATGAAGCAACAGCTCGCTAAGTGAAAGGGGTTATTACTTTTAGCTGAGCTAGTCCTATAATGCGTTGTGCCTGGTTTATCAGTTAATTTTTTTGGTGAAAGATTACCTTTGAAAGCAGCCATAGAATTGTAGGCTAGAGAGGGTGTAAGGGTGATCAGTAGAGTTGAGCGAACACCTGGATGTTCGGGTTCGAGAAGTTCGCCGAACTTCCCGGAAATGTTCGGGTTCGGGATCCGAACTCGACCCGAACTTCGCCCGGAACCCGAACCCCATTGAAGTCAATGGGGACCCGAACTTTTCGGCACTAAAAAGGCTGTAAAACAGCCCAGGAAAGGGCTAGAGGGTTGCAAAAGGCAGCAAAATGTATGACAGGTATACGTTTACGGACAGAATTAGACTTGGAGATGCACAGTAGCGTTTGAAGTTATTGAGAATGACCCTATCCGCACCTTCAATCTAATATACCCTTTTATGGATAGATTTAAACTTGGCCTGATACAGCAGAAACCACTGATTTAGGATAGGTCATCAATATCTGATCAATGTAGTCTGAATCCCGGCACCCCCACTAATCAGTGCTCCAGCAAGCCTCCTCACAGCATACCATACATGGTGCCTATACTAGTGATGATCATACATGCTCGGCCGAACACCTGTTCAGCTCGAGCATCTCGATGCTCGGCACATGGCAGTACTCGGCCGAGTACGGCATGTGCTCAAGTGCCATGCTCAAGTCTCTTCCCCGCACGTTTCTTGGCTGCTATGCAGCCAATAAAAGTGCAGGTAAGTACTGCCCTCACTGTAATGCCAGTAGCCATGTTAGCTACTGGCATTAAAGTGATTGGCTGGCCGGAACGTGTCATCGGGTGCTATATAGCACCCGATGACACATGTTCGGGTAATTTGTAGTCAAGGAGAGCTGAGCATAGGAAGAGACAGAGTGTAGGGAGTGTAATTGAATATTTTTTTGGTACCAAAACATTTTAGAGACCCAAAAGTCATTGTAAGGACTATTGTGTGTGACAGCAGCAATATATGTTTGTGGCGCAAACTGTGCTAAATTGCTTAGTGTTAGAGAGAGCTGTACATAGGATGGGATAGACAGTGTAGAGACTGTAATAGGAAGATTTTTATACAAAAAACGTTTCAGAGACCCAAATGACAGCAGCAATACCGTGCAATAGGCCGCTGCGGACAGTTAAATTATTCACACCACATCTCCTGTTTAACCACCTCAGCCCCTATAGCTTAAACACACTTAAAGACCAGGCCACTTTTTACACTTCTGACCAACCCTACTTTCACCATTTATTGCTCGGTCATGCAACTTACCACCCAAATGAATTTTACCTCCTTTTCTTCTCACTAATAGAGCTTTCATTTGGTGGTATTTCATTGCTGCTGACATTTTTACTTTTTTTGTTATTAATCGAAATTTAACGATTTTCTTGCAAAAAAATGACATTTTTCACTTTCAGGTGTAAAATTTTGCAAAAAAAACGACATCCATATATAAATTTTGCTCTAAATTTATTGTTCTACATGTCTTTGATAAAAAAAAAATGTTTGGGTAAAAAAAAAATGGTTTGGGTAAAAGTTATAGCGTTTACAAACTATGGTACAAAAATGTGAATTTCCGCTTTTTGAAGCAGCTCTGACTTTCTGAGCACCTGTCATGATTCCTGAGGTTCTACAATGGCCAGACAGTACAAACACCCCACAAATGACCCCATTTCGGAAAGTAGACACCCTAAGGTATTCGCTGATGGGCATAGTGAGTTCATAGAACTTTTTATTTTTTGTCACAAGCTAGTGGAAAATGATTTTTTCTTTTTTTTTTTTTTTTCTTACAAAGTCTCATATTCCACTAACTTGTGACAAAAAATAAAAAGTTCTATGAACTCACTATGCCCAACAGCAAATACCTTGGGGTGTCTTCTTTCCAAAATGGGGTCACTTGTGGGGTAGTTATACTGCCCTGGCATTCTAGGGGCCCAAATGTGTGGTAAGTTGTTTGAATTCAAAATCTGTAAAAAATGGCCGCTGAAATCCGAAAGGTGCTCTTTGGAATATGGGCCCCTTTGCCCACCTAGGCTGCAAAAAAGTGTCACACATGTGGTATCTCCGTACTCAGGAGAAGTTGGGGAATGTGTTTTGGGGTGTCATTTTACATATACCCATGCTGGGTGAGAGAAATATCTTGGCAAAAGACAACTTTTCCCATTTTTTTTATACAAAGTTGGCATTTGACCAAGATATTTATCTCACCCAGCATGGGTATATGTAAAATGACACCCCAAAACACATTGCCCAACTTCTCCTGAGTACGGAGATACCACATGTGTGACACTTTTTTGCAGCCTAGATGCGCAAATGTGCCCAAATTCCTTTTAGGAGGGCATTTTTAGACATTTGGATACCAGACTTCTTCTCACGCTTTGGGGCCCCTAAAATGCCAGGGCAGTATAAATACCCCATATGTGACCCCATTTTGGAAAGAAGACACCCCAAGGTATTCAATGAGGGGCATGGCGAGTTCATAGAAAAAAAAAAATTTTGGCACAAGTTAGCGGAAATTGATTTGTTTGGTTTTTTTCTCACAAAGTCTCCCTTTCCGCTAACTTGGGACAAAAATTTCAATCTTTCATAGACTCAATATGCCCCTAATACCTTGGGGTGTCTTCTTTCCAAAATGGTGTTATTTGTGGGGTGTTTGTACTGCCCTGGCATTTGAGGGTCTCCACAATCATTACATGTATGGCCAGCATTAGGAGTTTCTGCTATTCTCCTTATATTGAGCATACAGGTAATGAGATATATTTTTTTCGTTAAGCCTCTGGGCTGAAAGAAAAAAATGAACGGCACAGATTTCTTCATTCGCATCGATCAATGTGGATGAAAAAATCTCTGCCAAAAAAAGAAAAAGGAGGGGAAAGGCGTCTGCCAGGACATAGGAGCTCCGCCCAACATCCATACCCACTGAGCTCGTATGCCCTGGCAAACCAGATTTCTCCATTCACATCAATCGATGTGGATGAATAAATCCTTGCCGGGATTTTTTTTTTTATATATACAAAGTGTTTGCCAAAGTATATGAACACCGCCACCTCCTCAGCTCATATGCCACGGCAAACGTATCTTTTACTGCAGAGGAGAAATCTCGTCTTGCAGCGCCACATACACCGACTTGCGTGTAATCTGACAGCAGCGCAATGCTTCTGTCAGAATGCACATCAGTGCTGCAGCTAGTCGATCGGTTGGTCCACCTGGAAGGTAAAAAAAAAAAAAAAAAAGAAAAAACCAGGCCGCAATGCAATAAATTTATTAACTTTTGAACACAACATATAAACATTTTTTAACTTTTTTAACTGAACGTTAACTTTTTTACTTACCGGTAATTTTTTTTTTGTTTAGTTTTTTTTACCTTTATAGGACAAACCTCTCCTTCCCCATGGGACAATGTGCAAAGCGCAAATCGCCCAAAGATGTGGCGAAGTACGTTATGCACTTTATCCCAGGTGAAAGGAGAGGTTTGCAGCAGCTGTGAGTAAAAGGGCCCTAATAGCCCTGTGTGTTGTCCTGTCCTGTGAAATGCAATTCCTATGCTAAGTGTACCTGGGTGTGGTACTTAAGGAAACACTCTCCAAAGCATAGGGGAGGGTGGTCAGGACAGTCAGGACAGAAATAGCGGGTGTCACGCCTTATTCCACTCCTGCTACAGACACAACATCTTTTTCGGGGGGTAACGGTTGGGTTGAGGTACCAGGAACGACACTGGGGAAATGTCGCTCGTGTAGACGGCTAACTACACTGGTGGATGGGGCCACAGAACCTTCTGGATACAGGAGGTTCTCGATGATCTCTTCGTGGAATTTGAGGAAGGATCGTGTTCTCCCAGCCTTACTGTAGAGAACAAAACTATTGTACAGAGCCAATTGAATTAAATATACAGACACCTTCTTATACCAGCGTCTGGTGCGTCGGGAAACTAAATACGGAGACAACATCTGGTCATTGAAGTCCACCCCTCCCATGAGCAAATTATAGTCGGGGACTGAGAGGGGCTTTTCAATGACACGGGTTGCTCGCTCAATTTGTATTGTCGTGTCTGCGTGAATGGAGGAGAGCATGTAAATGTCACGCTTGTCTCTCCATTTCACCGCGAGCAGTTCTTCGTTACACAAGGCAGCCCTCTCCCCCCTTGCAAGACGGGTGGTAACGAGCCGTTGGGGGAAGCCCACGCGACTAGTTCGCGCGGTGCCACAGGCGCAAATCTGTTCTAGAAACAAATGCCTAAAGAGGGCCACACTTGTGTATAAATTGTCCACATAAAGATGGTACCCCTTGCCAAATAAGGGTGACACCAAGTCCCAGACTGTCTTCCCACTGCTCCCCAGGTAGTCAGGGCAACCGACCGGCTCCAGGGTCTGATCTTTTCCCTCATAGATCCGAAATTTGTGGGTATAGCCTGTGGCCCTTTCACAGAGCTTATACAATTTGACCCCATACCGGGCACGCTTGCTTGGGATGTATTTTTTGAAGCCAAGGCGCATGGTAAAATGTATTAGGGACTCGTCTACGCTGATGTTTTGCTCTGGGGTATACAAATCTGCAAATTTCTGGTTGAAGTGGTCTATGAGGGGCCGAATTTTGTGGAGCCGGTCAAAAGCTGGGTGGCCTCTGGGACGGGAGGTGGTGTTGTCGCTAAAATGCAGGAAACGGAGGATGGCCTCAAATCGTGCCCTGGACATAGCAGCAGAGAACATGGGCATGTGATGAATCGGGTTCGTGGACCAATATGACCGCAATTCATGCTTTTTAGTTAGACCCATGTTGAGGAGAAGGCCCAGAAAAATTTTAATTTCGGAAACTTGGACTGGTTTCCACCGGAAAGGCTGGGCATAAAAGCTTCCCGGGTTGGCGGATATAAATTGTGTGGCATACCGGTTTGTCTCTGCCACGGCTAAGTCCAAGAGCTCCGCAGTCAAGAACAGCTCAAAAAATCCCAGGGCCGAACCGATCTGAGCCGTCTCAACCCGAACTCCAGACTGGGCGGTGAAAGGGGGAACTAATGGTGCGGCTGAAGTTGGTGACTGACAATCAGGATTTGCCAGCACCTCAGGGACTCTAGGGGGTCTACGGGCCTGTCTGTGCAGTGGCTGCGACGGGGTAACTACTGCATGTGCCACCGTACCAGCTTCAACTGCCCTTCTGGTGCTCGCCACGTCACCATGTTGTACGGCAGTGCTGGTACTAGGTCCAGGGAGGGCTGCGCTGCTGGTGTATGCCTCACCACGTGATCCGACAGCGCCAGCCCCACTCTGCTGCTCTTGAAGCGGATCCTGCGCAACCTGTGATCTAGCGACACGGGGCCGGGTACGCCTGGTTCTATCAGGGACCTCCACCTCCTCGTCCGAACTTTGGGTCAGAGAGCCACTGCTTTCTACAGGTTCATATTCTGACCCGCTAGATTCGTCAGATGAGGGTTCCCATTCCTCATCCGACTGGGTCAGAATCCTGTAGGCCTCTTCAGAAGAATACCCCCTGTTTGACATTTGGACTACTAAATTTAGGGGTATTCCCTGAGACTACCCAAGAAAAAAAGCAAGCCTGACTTACAAAGGGGAGGCTAGCGAAGTACCGGAGGCCGCTGCGGTTGATAAAAATATCAAAACTGATTTTTTTTATCGCCACAGTGTGTGTAAAATGAATGTGCAGTGATCAAAAAAATATATAATTTTTTGTCACTGCGGCGGGGCGGGCGTGGGTGAACGCCCGTGTTGGCGACCGATCAGGCCTGATCGGGCAAACACTGCGTTTTGGGTGGAGGGTGAGCTAAGGTGACACTAATACAATTATAGATCTGACTGTGATCAGTTTTGATCTCTTACAGATACTATAAAAGTACAAATGCTGATTAGCGATACGCTAATCAGCGAATCAGTGACTGCGGTGCGGTGGGCTGGGCGCTAACCGATCGCTAACTACCTAACCAAGGGGCCTAAACTATCCTAAAACCTAACAGCCAATACTAGTGAAAAAAAAAAGTGTCAGTTTACACTGATCACTTTTTGTCTTTCACTAAGTGATTGACAGGGGGCGATCAAGGGGTTAATTTGGATGATGGGGGTGATGGAAGGTGATCTGGGGCTAAGGGTAGTGTTTGGTGGGTACTCACAGTGATGTCTGCTCCTCTGCTGGAACCAACCGACGAAAAGGACCAGCAGAGGAGCAGACAAGCCATTTAACACATCATATTTACTAATATGATGTGTTAAGTGGCTTCTGATTCGTTTTTTTGAAAATCGCCAGCCTGCCAGCCAATGATCGTTGCTGGCAGGCTGGTGACGAACTTGTCCTCTAACTTTTGTCGGCTTTGAGCGAAATCTCGCGTCTCGCGAGATGACGCGTATATGCGTGACTGTGCGCAGCGCTGCCGCCTCCGGAACGCGATCCTGCATTAGGCGGTCCGGAGGCGGTTAAAGTGTGCGCATCGCTAAAATTTCAGTGACATCCAGTTTACTTTTTTCCATAGACACTACCTGTGGTACTTGTCCTGTATAACGTTTCCTAATCACAAATACCTTTGTAAGTTTTTTTGTGAATACACTTCCAAATCCTACGCTACTGTACGTGAGACATACTTTCAAGCATATACAGTATCATATTTAAAATGAAGAAGGTGAGCAGTAAGGGACGGAGAAGTGGCATTGATGCTGATGGTGCACGCAGAGGCCGTTGCTGAAGTTGTGGTTAGGTCAACAAATCAGGAGGATGATCAGAGTGAGGAAGTGGAAGAGGAGGTGGTGGACGATGAGGTCACTGACCCAACTTGGGATGGTGGAAAGCTGAGCGAGAACAGCAGTACAGAGAGGGCGGGATCTGCACCACAGCAACAGGCTGGAAGAGGCAGTGGTGTGGCAAAAGGGAGAAGGCGGGCCACACCAAACAGGCCTGTAACTGTTCCACGGAGCACCACCTTGCGTAAATCTCCCTTGCCAAGTGGTAGATGTTCCACAGTATGGCACTTTTTTTTAGGAAAGTGCAGACGACAAAAGAATAGTAGTTTGCAACCTGTGCCATACGAAAATGAGCCGGAGAGTGAACACTAGCAACCTCACCACCATCAGCATGATCCGCCACATGGCATCCAAGCACTGTAATAAGTGGGACGAACGCCTGGGTCCACAATCTGTGTCTGTGGGTCACACCACTGCCTCCTCTTCCCCTATGTTACGTGCTGGCCAATCCCCTGTCAAACGCGCAGACCCGGATGCTTCCCACCCTGCACCTGGACCTTTGCAAGCACCATCAGCGACCACATCCACTTCCGTGTCCCAGCACAGAGTCCAAATGTCCTTACCCCGGGCCTTTGAACGCAAGCTAAAATACCCAGTCACCCACCCACAGGCCATAGCACTAAATGCGCAGCTTTCCAAATTACTGGCCCTAGAAATGTTGCTATTTAGGCTTGTGGACACTGAGGCCTTCCGCAGCCTGATGTCGGTGGCCATCCAGCGTTATGCAGTTCCCAGCCACCACTATTTTTCCCGGTGTGCCGTGCCTGCCTTACACCAACATGTGTCCCGTAACATCACACGTACCCTTACCAATGCAGTTTCTGGGAAGGTCCATTTTACCACGGACACATGGACAAGTGCATTCAGCCAGGGACGCTACATTTCCTTGACAGCACACTGGGTGAATGTTGTGGAGGCCGGGAGCGAGTCATACCCTGGGATGGCACAGGTGCTACCGACGGTAAGGATTGCGGGCCCTACGTCGATCAGGGTTTCCGCCAGCACCTACATTAGTGGCTCCAAACCCCACTTCTCCTTCTCCGCCTCCTCCTCCACTTTCACCTCCGATTTATCCGTGTGCAGCACCAGTCAGTCATCAGTCGGTAGCTGGAAGCAGTGTAGCACTGCAGTGGGGAAGCAGCAACAGGCCTGGCTGAAGCTGATATGCTTAGGGGGCAAACAACACACTGCCGCAGAGCTGTGGCAGGGGATAAGAGACCAGACTAAGCTGTGGCTCTCCCCACTCAACCTACAACCAGGTGTGGAAGATGTCCCTAAAGGGCCGATCACGTTTGCTCTACTGCTCCAAATTAGTAGTAACCTATGGGTTTTACGTGCATGGAAGAAAATAACTATGACACACACACTGGGGTCAAAGCAAATTCTCATTTATTACAGGAAGTACAGCAGTTTATAAAGTCATCAGAGGGGCATTCCCCCTGAGGCATGTGGCATTGTTACATATGAAAATAAGAAAAGAGATAACACTTAGCATCTGCCCATTGTGCATTGTTTTACTAACTGTGGTATGTGATCTATGTAAATATCTAGCTATAGGCACCATCTTTCCAAATTACTGGCCCTGGAAATGTTGCCATTTAGGCTTGTGGACACTGAGGCCTTCCGCAGCCTGATGTCGGTGGCCATCCAGCTTTATGCAGTTCCCAGCCACCACTATTTTTCCAGGTGTGCCGTGCCTGCCTTACACCAACATGTGTCCCGCAACATCACACGTACCCTTACCAATGCAGTTTCTGGGAAGGTCCACTTTACCACGGACACATGGACAAGTGCATTCAGCCAGGGACGCTACATTTCCTTGACGGCACACTGGGTGAATGTTGTGGAGGCCGGGAGCGAGTCGTACCCTGGGATGGCACAGGTGCTACCGACGGTAAGGATTGCGGGCCCTACGTCGATCAGGGTTTCCGCCAGCACCTACATTAGTGGCTCCAAACCCCACTTCTCCTTCTCCGCCTCCTCCTCCACTTTCACCTCCGATTTATCCGTGTGCAGCACCAGTCAGTCATCAGTCGGTAGCTGGAAGCAGTGTAGCACTGCAGTGGGGAAGCGGCAACAGGCCTGGCTGAAGCTGATATGCTTAGGGGGCAAACAACACACTGCCGCAGAGCTGTGGCAGGGGATAAGAGACCAGACTAAGCTGTGGCTCTCCCCACTCAACCTACAACCAGGTGTGGAAGATGCCCCTAAAGGGCTGATCACGTTTGCTCTACTGCTCCAAATTAGTAGTAACCTATGGGTTTTACGTGCATGGAAGAAAATAACTATGACACACACACTGGGGTCAAAGCAAATTCTCATTTATTACAGGAAGTACAGCAGTTTATAAAGTCATCAGAGGGGCATTCCCCCTGAGGCATGTGGCATTGTTACATATGAAAATAAGAAAAGAGATAACACTTAGCATCTGCCCATTGTGCATTGTTTTACTAACTGTGGTATGTGATCTATGTAAATATCTAGCTATAGGCACCATCTTTTAATGGAGTTTTCACTAAATGCAGAACTGCAATACGTAGCAAGGAGGCGTGTTCTCTTCAGTAGGATGGAACCTTTGTGCTCTGGAGAAGATAAGGTGTTGTCTGAGAGCTAAAGTATGTGGGAGCTTTCTTAGCTGAATCAAAGAATGTAGTCCACATCTCTATCACAGGCATGGTTGTGTCTGATAATGGCCGTGACTTGGTGGCGGATTTGGAGCTCGGCAAGCTCAGACACATCCCATGCCTAGCCCACATGTTCAACCTTGTGGTTCAGCGGTTTCTCAAAACCTACCCCAATTTGCCTGAGCTACTGGTGAAGGTGTGCCTCGTGTGTGCACATTTCCGCAAGTCATCTACAGCTTCAGCCGGTCTGTTAATGCTGCAGCAGCGCTTGAAATTGCCAGCTCACCGGCTGTTGTGCGACGTGAACACACGCTGGAACTCCACGTTCCACATGTTGGCCAGGCTTTGTGAGCAGCAATGGGCAGTAGCGGAATACCAGCTGCAACATGGTCCTCGCCTTTCCAGTCAGCTTCCGCTATTCACAGACGAGGAGTGGGCATGGATGTCCGACCTCTGTGAGGTTTTAAGAAACTTGGACGAATCAACACAGATGGTGAGCGGCGATAATGCTATTATCAGCATAACCATCCCACTTCTGTGTCTACTCTACACGCTCGCTGCTCACAATTAAGGATGACGTTTTGCATGTGGAAGAGGTGGAAATGGGGGAAGACATTATACAGGGTGATAGCAAGACCACGCTCAGTTCGTCTTCTCAGCGCGAATTGGACGATGAAGAGAAGGAGGAAGAGCAGGAGATGGTTGCCTCTGCTACAGAGGGTAGTACCCATGGAAGTTTAATTTCATCTGTTCAGCGTGGGTGGTCAGAACAGGAGGAAGAGGATGAGGAGATTGAGAGTGATCCTCTGATGAAGACAGCGAAGTCTTGCCTGTTGGTAACCTGGCACACATGGCTGACTTCATGTAAGGCTGCCTTTCCCATGACCGGCACGTTATACGCATTTTAGACAACACGTATTACTGGTTGTTCACCCTTCTCGACTCCCGCTACAAAGAGAACTTTGCATCTCTCATTTCTCTGGTGGAGAGGATGAGCAAAACGGTGCAATACCAAATGGTCCTTGTTGAAAAATTGCTCCCAAAATATCTATCTGACAACACTGAGTCCGTAGTTCCTTGGCCAGCTGAGGAGGGGAGACAAGGGGAACACACAGCAGTTCCAACAGAGACAGGGCAACACTCTCCAAATCCTGGGACAGTTTCATGACACCCCTGCCAGCAACCTCACCCTGATGCGCGGCCTAGTGTCACAAGGAGGGAAAAATTTGGGAAGATGGTGAAGGAGTACATAGCAGACCGTGTCAGCGTTCTCAGTGATCCCTACAGTGCTTTACATTTGAATGGAACTAAGCTGCATATAGGCCATGTAAATGATAATTGTGGTATCACTAGGAGTAGTCCATGGAGCACCATGTCCTCTTTAAAAAGATGATAGGTGCTGGTGTTAGGTGTCTGACCCCCACCAATCAATTATTGGTGACCTATCCATCAATATTCTCCTCCCAGAAAAACTGCTTAAAATCTGTATACAGACAATAAAACAAAAAATGGTAGCACTACAAGGTTAGACACATAATCATACCCATACACCGTAATATGGCAAAAGCCAGACTAAATATTCCAGTGACAATGTCATGCATGAACAACTGTAATTATAGGGCATAGTCAGTACACCCAGGAGCTAGACCATTTTTTGTATTTCTACCATTGATGTGCGACCAAGACTGGTATGATCTTATTGGTACAACTTGATTGTGATGTTACTGGCATAACATTTCCGTGGTCCTTGCTCACTCTCTAATTACAGTTATATAGTTGTGTACATCACATTTGTTTGCACCTTTCTTCTTGTGTTGGTAATCTTATCTATGTATTTGGGACAATTGGTTTGCACTCATTTCTTTTTTCATCCTCTCAGGAGAAACATCACAGAAATATTGCATAAAACGAATAAAACAAAAAGACAGTATTCATTGTCCTAGTGCATGTAAAGGAGATGACATACATGACATCAGTGATCATATATTTTCACAAATAGTAGCTGCTTGCTTTGCAGATTGCTGAAAAAATCCTCATTAATCAAAATCCTTTCATTATTTGTTTTAACAAGGTCCACTATCAGTGAGCTCCATTACCAGATCTGAAGTTTAGAGGCTAAGAAGATTAATGATTTTCCTAGTCAGCAGACTTGTATACAGGGGCCTAAGTTACATTATAAAGCATGCAATTTACTGCAGCAAATAATGTACTTTGGACTTCAGTGCAAAGGATAAACACCTATCTTTCTGGGCATTGACCACTGTGGAAGGGAAGCTAAATGGAATCCAGCCAGAGGGATAGTCAAGAGGTTGCAGAGAATATTAATGTGTTGTATTAAGGTAACTGAAAGCAGAAACATTAACCCCTTCTCTACCAGCACCATACATGTCACATGGAGCTAGAGCGGAGTGCAAACAGCAGAGACCCATGACTAATGACTGTGACCAGCAATAATGCCGATTGCGGCCATTAAAGCTTTTAGATGTTGTGATCAAGTGAGATTATGGTATCTAAAGTGTGAAAAACCCAGAAGCTTGAGCTTCCGGGCTTCTTACTGGCATCCTCTGCGGCCAATAAGGATGCCAGTAAATGAATTCAATGCGCTGGGTCTCTCTGAAGAGATGCAGGCCAACATAAGAAATGAGCAATTCTATTACAAATAATGGATCTAAAAGATCCATGATTGTTCAGAATAAAAAAATTAATAAAATACGAGCTTCAAAATCATGGAAAAAGTAAAAAATAAATAAAGTTAAAAAATATATAAAAAATAAAAATATAAACATCAAAATGGGGGGTCAACATTAAAAAAGGGGGGTCAAAATGGGCAATTTGCTATTTTTTCATATGCTTCTCTTACCCCAAAAATTTTTATAAAATATTATCACACACTACAAACTGGTATCAATAAAAACTACCAATTGTCCCGCAAAAATTAGCCCCCACAAAGTTCAGTAGATATAATAAAAAAAAAAGTTATGGGGGTCAGAATATGTTGATGTAAAAAATATATTTTCTTAAAGTTTAAGTTTATTTTTACACTGTTTAGACATAAAAAAAAAAACCTATACATATGTGGTATTATTGTAATCATACTAACCCAGAGAATGAAGGGCAGTTTTTCCACAAACGGAACGCCGTGGGAACAAAACCCATAAAACGGTACAGAAATTTAGTTTTTTTCCCATTCCACCCCATTTGAAATGTTTTTCCTGCTTAGGATACCAAGGTTTTTTCGTTTTCATTTTCCTTCCGAAAAAAAAAATCCAATGGGGTGGAATTGAAAAAAAAACACAATTCCTCCACCATTTTTCAGGTTTTGCTCCCACGGCGTTCCATTTGTGGCAAAACTGACCTGTACCCTTCATTCTCTGGGTCAGTATGATTACAATGATACCACATATGTATAGGTTTTTAATGTCTAAATAGTGTAAAAATAAATTTAAACTTTGAGAAAAAAAAAAAAATTTCACATCACCATATTCTGACCCCCCATAACTTTTTTATAGTTATATCTACGGAGCTGTGTGGGGAATCATTTTTGGCGGGACAATCTGTGGTTTTTATTGATACCATTTTGGAGTGTGTCTGACTTTTGATCACATTTTATCACATTTTCTATTGGTGAGAAAAGCAATGAAAAAATGGCAAATTGGCAATTTTGACCCGTTTTTCCGCCATTTGCCGCATTAGAAAAATATTTTTATATTTTAATAGTACAGTCGTTTTTGGTCACGGTGATACCCATGTTGTTTATATTTTTTGTTATTTATGTATTTATTTTTTTATTTTATGGAAAGGGGGGTGATTTAAACTTTTATATTTTATTATTTCTTTATATATTTTTAACGTGCGCCATGTTTGTAATTCGATCCAGCGCTATACATGTAGCTGGTAACGAAGGGGTTAAACATTGTTTGCACATCTAGTCAACAGACAGTCCAATGAAAGATTCCACTAATTTGGCTAGGCCTGGCAACAATCATCTAACATCTACATAGACTTGTCTATGTATCCTATTTTCTAACAGCCAGATCTGAGGTTATGTAATATGTAGTGCTGACCGAATTTCTTTAAAACTCGATTTGGCCTAATTGGTCTTGTGATTCAAGTTCGAATAAATTCAACCCTACTCAAAAGTGCTTCAATTGCACTGAAATGTCGAGGATGACATTCTGGGGTTTCCTAGGACTGAATGCAACTCTTTTGAATCTTCTTAACACAGTCATCTTAAAGTGGCCATGTCATATATGGCTATGGATAAATGCATGGCTGCCTCTTTAAAAATAAACTGTACTGTAACATTTTTTTTAATTACCAAAATTATTTTGCTTTTTGTCTGTCAATGCGTGCTGATTTGTATACACTCACCACCTGGGGTCATGTGATCCTCCATCTTCGTCCATCCTGTCTTCTGATATGAAATATGGCTGATGTTATTTTAAGAAATTCAACGGAATTGCCAAAATATCATATTTGGAATTTAATCAAATTTTTGGAAAATTAGGGTTGAATTAGATTTTTTTTAGAATCGATTGGTTAATCTCTAGTAATATTTTTAACAGGAGTTGAAGCAGTAGATCCTATTGATCCTTTTTAACTGAGTGGCGCTTGTCGCTGATACTGTTAGTGGGGTACTCCATCCAAAACATCTATAGCATATGCTAAGCATATGGATTGTTTTTAACCTTTTTCCGTTTTAACAGTGGGTTAAAAATAAAAAAGAAGCCATACACTCCAGACTCCTTGCCACTACCATTTTGTCACTTAGCAGTTCCCGCCGCTCTCCACTTGCTGGTCCCAGATCAACATACAGAAAAATAGAAAAATACCTCTCGGTCAGTAACTGGCTGAGGGACAGGGGGGTCACTGCCATGACTATTGATTGGCTGAGCAGGAATGTGTCACTATTTCCTGTGTGTCGAGCCTGATACTAAGGCCTCTTTCACACTACAGGTTTTTTTTCCGTTTTGCGGGGAGTTTTTTGCGTTCCGTATACGGTTCGTATACGGAACCACTCATTTCAATGGTTCTGCAAAAAAAACTGAATGTACGCCGTATGCATTCCGTTTCCGTATTTCCGTTTTTCCGTTCCGTTGAAAGACAGAACATGTCCTATTATTGCCCGCAAATCACGTTCCGTGGCTCCATTCAAGTCAATGTCCGCAAAAAAAAAACACGTAACACATATGGAAATGCATCCGTATGTCTTCCGTATCTGTTCCGTTTTTGCGGTACCATCTATTGAAAATGTTATGCCCAGGCCAATTTTTTCTATGTAATTACTGTATACTGTATATGCCATACGGAAAAACAGAACAGAGAAACGGAACGGAAACACAACGGAAACAAAAAAACGGAACAACGGATCTGCAAAACACTGAAACAGCCATACGGTAGTGTGAAAGAGGCCTAATACAAAGCCTGAGGTGGTAGTGTATGATTTAATTTTTCTTTAGTATTTCAATACCTGTGTCGTGCACATCCCTGCAAGGTCCTAAATCATGTTAGCTGTTGCAAAATGGTTGCATATTTATGTAGTTTGTCATCAGTTGTCCAATTCCTAAATTTTAGTAATATACTTAGTATACTCTTGAGGTGATTATAGTCTACCATAGTATAGGGTGGACAGGGTAGCACCTATCTAATGTATGTGTGTAGTGAACATTTTTTTAAAGGGAACCTGTTACCTGGATTTTTGTGTATAGAGCTGAGGCCATGGGTTGCTAGATGGCCGCTAGCACATCAGCAATACCAAGTCCCCATAGCTCTGTGTGCTTTTAATGTGTAAAAAAAAAAAAAAAAAGATTTTATACATATGCAAATTAACCTGAGATGAGTCCTGTCCTTGACTCATCTGATGTACAGGACTCATCTCAGGTTATTTTGCATATGTATCAAATCGTTTTTTTTACACAATAAAAGCACACAGAGCTATGGGGACTGGGTATCGCGGATGTGCTAGTGGCCATCTAGCAACCCATGTTCTCAGCTCTATACACAAAATCCCGGTGACAGGTCCCCTTTAAACACAATTTTTCATAAAAAAACAACTCAGGTTGTAGGACTAGCAATAGATTGGACACAAGGTATTTGTGTAGTCTTAAAACTTCTACTCTTGTGAAAATGATAACGAGTAAGGCTACATGCAAGCGACCGTTGTGTGTTTTGCGGTCCGCAAATTGTGGATCCGCGAAACACGGATGGCGTCCGTATGCGTTCCGCAATTTGTGGCGACCTCTTTCTCGTCCTCTGCCTTCGCCTTGTGCTTCCACTGTGCCCCCGCTGTCAGGTGGGAATGCCACCAGCAGTGCGTTTACCAGCGTGCGCTTGTACTCGCGCATCTTACGATTACGCTCCAGTGAGGGAATTAAGGACGGTACGTTGTCCTTGTAACGGGGATCCAGCAGCGTGGCCACCCAGTAATCAGCACAAGTTAGAATGTGGGCAACTCGCCGGTCATTGCGGAGACACTGCAGCATGTAATCGCTCATGTGGCCAGGCTGCCCAGGGGCAACGAAAAGCTGTCCTCTGTGGGAGGTGTATTGTCTGTGTCCTCTGTATCCCCCCAGCCATGCACTAGTGATGGCCATGAGCTGGTCTGGGTGCCACCCTGCTGTGAACATGGTTCCTACTCCTCCTCCTCCATCTGCTCCTCCTCATCCTCCACCTCGTCATCCTCCAGAACTGTGCCCTGGCTGGATAATTGTGTACCTTGGGTTTGTGGGTGCAGGAACCCACCCTTTGAGCCACTTGGGAATGAATAACCGGAAGCCCTACGAAATGATCCCTCTTCCTCCTTTTCCTCCTGTGCCACATCCTCTTCCATCATCGCCAGGAGCGTTTTTTCAAGGAGGCATAGAAGTGGGATAGTAATTCTGAGAACGGCGTTATCGGCACTGGCCATGTTGGTGGAGTACTCGAAACAGCGCAACAAGGAACACAGGTCTCGCATGGAGGCCCAGTCATTGGTGTTGAAGTGGTGCTGTTCCACCGAGCGACTCACCTGTGCGTACTGCAGCTGAAACTCCACTATCACCTGCTGTTGCTCGCACAGTCTAGCCAGCATGTGCAAAGTAGAGTTCCACCTTGTGGGCACGTCGCATATGAGGCGGTGAGCCGGAAGGCCGAAGTTAAGCTGCAGCGCTGACAGGCGAGCAGCAGCAGTGTGAGAACGCCGAAAGCGCTCACAGACAGCCCGCACTTTATGCAGCAGCTCTGACATATCGGGGTAAGTTTTAAGGAATCTCTGCACCACCAAATTCTGCACATGAGCCAGGCAAGGGATGTGCGTCCAACTGGCTAGTCCCAGAGATGCTACGAGATTTCACCCATTATCGCACACAACCAGGCCGGGCTTGAGGCTGCCTGGCACAAACCACTCATCGGTCTGTTGTTCAAGGCCCGTCCACAGCTCCTGCGCGGTGTGGGGTTTGGCCCCAAACAGATAAGTTTTAAAACTGCCTGCTGTCGTTTACCCCTGGCTGTGCTGAAGTTGGTGGTGAAGGTGTTACGCTGACCAGATGAGGAGATGGTAGAGGATGAGGAAGCAGAGTAGGAGGAGGAAGCAACAGGAGGCAAACTGAAGCGCCCTGCAATCCTCGGTGGTGGAAGGACATGCGCCAAACTGCTATCCGCCTCAGGCCCAGCCGCCACTGCATCTACCCAGTGTGCTGTTATGGAGATATAACGGCCCTGACCGTGCTTACTGGTCCACGTATCCGTAGTCAGGTGCACCTTGCCACAGATGGCGTTGCGCAGTGCACACCTGATTTTGTCCCCTACCTGGTTGTGCAGGGAAGGGATGGCTCACCTTGAAAAGTAGTGGCGGCTGGGTACAACGTACTGTGGGACAGCCACCGCCATAAAGCCTTTAAAACTATCCGTCTCCAGCAGACGGAATTGCAGCATTTCAAAGGCCAGTAATTTAGAAATGCTGGCATTCAGGGCTAGGGATCGCGGGTGGGTAGGGGGGTACTTCCTCTTCCTCTCCAGCATTTGGGAGATAGAGAGCTGAACGCTTCTGTGGGACATTGTGGAGATGCGTGGTGACCCAGGTGTTGGTGTTGCTGGCAGATCCTCTGTTTGTGGGGTGGCAAGTGGCACTGTCACTCCAGAGGTGGATAAAGAGGCCGGGACTGCAGCAGAAGAGGAAGCAGGAGTAGCCAGAGACCTTTCTTGGTTTTTGAGGTGTCTTCTCCACTGCAGCTCGTGCTTTGCACTTAAATGCCTGGTCATGCAGGTTGTGCTCAGGTTGAGAACATTTATGCCTCACTTTAGGCTCTGATTGCACAGCATGCAAACCACTCGTGTCTTGTTGTCAGCACATTGTCTGAAGAACTGCCACGCCAGGGAACTCCTTGGAGCTGGCTTTGGTGTGCTCGGTCCCTTTCTGCGGTGGGCAGTAGCAGGTGTACTGTCTAGAGGATGGCCGCTCCACTTTTGCACCCTGCTCCCTCCTCTGCTGTGCTGGTGGCTCTGTGTGACCACCGCCTCTTCCTCCGAACTACATAGGTCACTCGCATGACCTTGATTCCATGTGGGGTCGAGGACCTCATCGTCCTCCATGTCATCTTCCACCCTGTCTTTCCCCCTGCCTTCCTTGTCGGTCTGCACACTTTCGAAAGCCCCAGCAGTTGGCACCTGTGTTTTGTCATCATCCGAGACATGCTGCGATGGTCCTCCCATGTACTCATCTTGAAAGATAAGTGGTTGGGCATCGATGCACTCAATCTCTTCCACTTCTGGCGCAGGTTTAGGTGGATGGCCCTGGGAAACCCTGCTAACAGAGTCATCAAAAAGCAGAAGAGACTGCTGCATGACTTGGGCCTCAGACTGCTTGGCTGATTTGCAAGGGGGTGAGGTGAAAGACTGATGGACATCGGCTGCAGGTGCCAACTGTGGTCTTTCAGCAGGAGACTGGGAGGGAGACAATGTGAAGGAACTGGAACCACTGTCAGCGACCCAAACTACTATCACCTCTTCTTGTTCAGGCCTCACCATTCGTAGAGCAGCATTAGGCCTGACCAAATACCTCTGCAGATTTTGTCGCCTACTCGCACCTGAGGAAGGGGTTTCACTTGTGCGTGTAGCTGGAACATATCGACCACGTACTCTCCCTGCAACAGGAGCTCCACCAACAGCACCACGACCTGGGGCACGTCCCTTATTTGACGCTCTCCTCATATTTTTCGGGTTTAGGATCTTGCCCTAAATGGGTGTTTAATTAATAGTAGAATAGAAAGACAGTATGTAAAGGGTGTATCTCACACGGCCTGAACAAGTGTAGGCCTGAATTAAAGATTTCTTTGCACAAAATGGCTGTATTTCAAATGCCTTAATCAAACCCCTGTATGTAGAGGGTGTATCTCACGCGGCCTGAACCAGTGTAGGCCTAAATTAAAAATGAATTTTGCCAAAATGTCTGTATTTCAAATGGCTGTATCTCAAATGCCTGAATCAAACCCCTGTATGTAGAGGGTGTATCTCACATGGCCTGAACCACTGTAGGCCTGAATTAAAGATTTCTTTGCACAAAATGCCTGTATTTTAAATGGCTGTATTTCAAATGCCTGAATCAAACCCCTTTATGTAGAGGGTGTATCTCACAGGGCCTGAACCAGTGTAGGCCTGAATTAAATATTTATTTGCACAAAATGGCTGTATTTCAAATGCCTGAATCAAACCCCTGTATGTAGAGGGTGTATCTCACACGGCCTGAACCAGTGTAGGCCTGAATTAAAGATTTCTTTGCACAAAATGACTATATTTTAAATGGCTGTATTTCAAATGCCTGAATCAAACCCCTGTATGTAGAGGGTGTATCTCACAGGGCCTGAACCAGTGTAGGCCTGAATTAAAGATTTCTTTGCACAAAATGCCTGTATTTCAAATGCCTGAATCAAACCCCTGTATGTAGAGGGTGTATCTCACATGGCCTGAACCAGTGTAGGCCTGAATTAAAGATTTCTTTGCACAAAATGGCTATATTTCAAATGCCTGAATCAAACCCCTGTATGTAAAGGGTGTATCTCACAGGGCCTGAACCAGTGTAGGCCTGAATTAAAGATTTCTTTGCACAAAATGGCTGTATTTCAAATGCCTGAATCAAACCCCTGTATGTAGACGGTGTATCTCACACGGTCTGAACCAGTGTAGGCCTGAATTAAATATTTATTTGGCCAAAATGGCTGTATTTCAAATGGCTGTATTTCAAATGCCTGAATCAAACCCCTGTATGTAGAGGGTGAATCTCACAGGGCCTGAACCAGTGTAGGCCTAAATTAAATATTACTTTGCCCAAAATGGCTGTATTTCAAATGGCTATATTTCAAATGCCTGAATGAAACCCCTGTATGTAGAGGGTGCATCTCACAGGGCCTGAACCAGTGTAGGCCTGAATTAAAGATTTCTTTGCACAAAATGGCTGTATTTCAAATGCCTGAATCAAACCCCTGTATGTAGAGGGTGTATCTCACATGGCCTGAACCAGTGTAGGCCTGAATTAAAGATTTCTTTGCACAAAATGCCTGTATTTTAAATGGCTGTATTTCAAATGCCTGAATCAAACCCCTTTATGTAGAGGGTGTATCTCACAGGGCCTGAACCAGTGTAGGCCTGAATTAAATATTTATTTGCACAAAATGGCTGTATTTCAAATGCCTGAATCAAACCCCTGTATGTAGAGGGTGTATCTCACACGGCCTGAACCAGTGTAGGCCTGAATTAAAGATTTCTTTGCACAAAATGACTATATTTTAAATGGCTGTATTTCAAATGCCTGAATCAAACCCCTGTATGTAGAGGGTGTATCTCACAGGGCCTGAACCAGTGTAGGCCTGAATTAAAGATTTCTTTGCACAAAATGCCTGTATTTCAAATGCCTGAATCAAACCCCTGTATGTAGAGGGTGTATCTCACATGGCCTGAACCAGTGTAGGCCTGAATTAAAGATTTCTTTGCACAAAATGGCTATATTTCAAATGCCTGAATCAAACCCCTGTATGTAAAGGGTGTATCTCACAGGGCCTGAACCAGTGTAGGCCTGAATTAAAGATTTCTTTGCACAAAATGGCTGTATTTCAAATGCCTGAATCAAACCCCTGTATGTAGACGGTGTATCTCACACGGTCTGAACCAGTGTAGGCCTGAATTAAATATTTATTTGGCCAAAATGGCTGTATTTCAAATGGCTGTATTTCAAATGCCTGAATCAAACCCCTGTATGTAGAGGGTGAATCTCACAGGGCCTGAACCAGTGTAGGCCTAAATTAAATATTACTTTGCCCAAAATGGCTGTATTTCAAATGGCTATATTTCAAATGCCTGAATGAAACCCCTGTATGTAGAGGGTGCATCTCACAGGGCCTGAACCAGTGTAGGCCTGAATTAAAGATTTCTTTGCACAAAATGGCTGTATTTCAAATGCCTGAATCAAACCCCTGTATGTAGAGGGTGTATCTCACATGGCCTGAACCAGTGTAGGCCTGAATTAAAGATTTCTTTGCACAAAATGGCTATATTTCAAATGCCTGAATCAAACCCCTGTATGTAAAGGGTGTATCTCACAGGGCCTGAACCAGTGTAGGCCTGAATTAAAGATTTCTTTGCACAAAATGGCTGTATTTCAAATGCCTGAATCAAACCCCTGTATGTAGAGGGTGTATCTCACACGGTCTGAACCAGTGTAGGCCTGAATAAAATATTTATTTGGCCAAAATGGCTGTATTTCAAATGGCTGTATTTCAAATGCCTGAATCAAACCCCTGTATGTAGAGGGTGAATCTCACAGGGCCTGAACCAGTGTAGGCCTAAATTAAATATTAAAACAGTAATGATACACCGGCGCTTACACTTGGTTAAGCTGACGCAGCGGTACCGCAACGGTATCGCCACCGTTGGATATCAAATAAATGATGTATGCAATATATGTATAGGTACTGCGCGACTTGTACTCCCTATTACTTTCTCAATCAGGATGGCACCATGAAGATACGCAGTGGATATAACAGGAACTTACAGTTCAGTTGTGATGTCTTAATCCTAGATGTTCCTCTGTGGGCACTGTTCTTCTGCGTCTTTCCGGTTCTCTTCTTTTTTCTTTTTTCTTTTGTTTTTGGTGCCGTCCGGATGAGGGAAGGTTGAGGGAGCTGGGCCCTAATAGTAACTAATGTTTTAAATGGAATTGTTTCTTGAGCTTGCCCCGGCCGGTGGCACAGCTCGTGGTTTTAAAAAAGCCGCTTATTCGCGCTCGCTCGGAGCGCTGCGTGACGTCACGGCAGTGGCTACGGTGGACCAGGAGGACCAAAGTTTTCTCCAACGCGTTTCGATTAGTTCGCTAATCTTTCGATTAGTTCGCTGACGAAGATTAGCGAACTAATCGAAACGCGTTGGAGAAAACTTTGGTCCTCCTGGTCCACCGTAGCCACTGCCGTGACGTCACGCAGCGCTCCGAGCGAGCGCGAATAAGCGGCTTTTTTAAAACCACGAGCTGTGCCACCGGCCGGGGCAAGCTCAAGAAACAATTCCATTTAAAACATTAGTTACTATTAGGGCCCAGCTCCCTCAACCTTCCCTCATCCCGGACGGCACCAAAAACAAAAGAAAAAAGAAAAAAGAAGAGAACCGGAAAGACGCAGAAGAACAGTGGCCACAGAGGAACATCTAGGATTAAGACATCACAACTGAACTGTAAGTTCCTGTTATATCCACTGCGTATCTTCATGGTGCCATCCTGATTGAGAAAGTAATAGGGAGTACAAGTCGCGCAGTACCTATACATATACTAAATTAAATATTACTTTGCCCAAAATGGCTGTATTTCAAATGGCTATATTTCAAATGCCTGAATGAAACCCCTGTATGTAGAGGGTGCATCTCACAGGGCCTGAACCAGTGTAGGCCTGAATTAAAGATTTCTTTGCACAAAATGGCTGTATTTCAAATGCCTGAATCAAACCCCTGTATGTAGAGGGTGTTTCTTACACGGCCTGAACCAGTGTAGGCCTGAATTCAATATTGGTGCACCAAATGGCGGTATTTAAAATCTCTGAATCTAACCCAAATGTATTAAGGGTGTACCTCACAATGACATCTGCATCAAAGGCTGCCAACTAAATTTTTTGTGCCCAAACGAGTGTTTGTTTAACAACTGAATTTGACAGCAGTATATAAGCCTGTAATTTCACACGTGCTGATGTTGCAAGGCCTGAAAATAGTGGTTTTTGTCAACAAAGTGTGTTATTAAAACCCCAGAAAATGATGGGTGTATTTTTAGCTTAAATTGCACACTGACTAATCCAGATGTTGTAGATTGCCAAAAAAGTGTTTTTTTGGTAACAGAATATGAAAGCTGTATATATATTAAACTTGAATTTAACACTTGCAGATCAGGAAAATACTGTTTTTTGACAACAAAAAAAGTGTGTTTTTAAAACCCCAGAAAATGATGGGTGTATTTCTAGTTTAAATTGCACACTGACTAATCCAGATGTTGTAGATTGCCAAAAAAGTGTTTTTTGGTAACAGAATATGAAAGCTGTATATATTAAACTTGAATTTAACACTTGCAGATCAGGAAAAAACAGGGTTTTTTAAAAAAAAAAAAGTGTGGTTTTAAAACCCCAGAAAATGATGGGTGTATTTCTAGCTTAAAAATCACACTGATTAATCCAGATGTTGTAGATTGCCAAAAAAGTGTTTTTTTGGTAACAGAATATGAAAGCTGTATATATAGAACTTGAATTTAACACTTGCAGATCAGGAAAATACTGTTTTTTGACAAAAAAGTGTGTTTTTCAAACCCCAGAAAATGATGGGTGTATTTCTAGCTTAAATTGCACACTGACTAATCCAGATGTTGTAGATTGCCCAAAAAAATGTTTTTTTGGTAACAGAATATGAAAGCTGTACAGTCGTGGCCAAAAGTTTTCAGAATGACACAAATATTAGTTTTCACAAAGTTTGCTGCTAAACTGCTTTTAGATCTTTGTTTCAGTTGTTTCTGTGATGTAGTGAAATATAATTACACGCACTTCATACGTTTCAAAGGCTTTTATCGACAATTACATGACATTTATGCAAAGAGTCAGTATTTGCAGTGTTGGCCCTTCTTTTTCAGGACCTCTGCAATTCGACTGGGCATGCTCTCAATCAACTTCTGGGCCAATTCCTGACTGATAGCAACCCATTCTTTCATAATCACTTCTTGGAGTTTGTCAGAATTAGTGGGTTTTTGTTTGTCAACCCGCCTCCTGAGGATTGACCACAAGTTCTCAATGGGATTAAGATCTGGGGCGTTTCCAGGCCATGGACCCAAAATGTCAATGTTTTGGTCCCCGAGCCACTTAGTTATCACTTTTGCCTTATGGCACGGTGCTCCATTGTGCTGGAAAATGCATTGTTCTTCACCAAACTGTTGTTGGATTGTTGGAAGAAGTTGCTGTTGGAGGGTGTTTTGGTACCATTCTTTATTCATGGCTGTGTTTTTGGGGCAAAATTGTGAGTGTGCCCACTCCCTTGGATAAGAAGCAACCCCACACATGAATGGTCTCAGGATGCTTTACTGTTGGCATGACACAGGACTGATGGTAGCGCTCACCTTTTCTTCTCCGGACAAGCCTTTTTCCAGATGCCCCAAACAATCAGAGAGAGGCTTCATCGGAGAATATGACTTTGCCCCAGTCCTCAGCAGTCCACTCACCATACTTTCTGCAGAAGATCAATCTGTCCCTGATGTTTTTTTTGGAGAGAAGTGGCTTCTTTGCTGCCCTTCTTGACACCAGGCCATCTTCCAAAAGTCTTGGCCTCACTGTGCGTGCAGATGCGCTCACACCTGCCTGCTGCCATTCCTGAGCAAGCTCTGCACTGGTGGCACTCCGATCCCGCAGCTGAATCCTCTTTAGGAGACGATCCTGGCGCTTGCTGGACTTTCTTGGACGCCCTCAAGCCTTCTTAACAAGAATTGAACCTCTTTCTTTGAAGTTCTTGATGATTCTATAAATTGTTGATTGAGGTGCAATCTTAGTAGCCACAATATCCTTGCCTGTGAAGCCATTTTTATGCAACGCAATGATGGTTGCACGCGTTTCTTTGCAGGTCACCATGGTTAACAATAGAAGAACAATGATTTCAAGCATCACCCTCCTTTTAACATGTCAAGTCTGCCATTTTAACCCAATCAGCCTGACATAATGATCTCCAGCCTTGTGTTCGTCAACATTCTCACCTGAGTTAACAAGACGATTACTGAAATGATCTCAGCAGGTCCTTTAATGACAGCAATGAAATGCAGTGGAAAGGTTTTTTTGGATTAAGTTAATTTTCTGGGCAAAGAAGGACTATGCAATTCATCTGATCACTCTTCATAACATTCTGGAGTATATGCAAATTTATATTATAAAAATTTAAGCATGCAACTTTTCCAATTTCCAATATTTATGTAATTCTCAAAACTTTTGGCCACGACTGTATATATTCAACTTGAATTTAACACTTGCAGATCAGGAAAATACTGTTTTTTGACAAAAAAGTGTGTTTTTCAAACCCCAGAAAATGATGGGTGTATTTCTAGCTTAAATTGCACACTGACTAATCCAGATGTTGTAGATTGCCCAAAAAAAGTTTTTTTCGTAACAGAATATGAAAGCTGTATATATATAAAACTTGAATTCAACATTTGCAGATCAGGAAAATACTGTTTTTTGACAAAAAAGTGTGTTTTTAAAACCCCAGAAAATGATGGGTGTATTTCTAGCTTAAATTGCACACTGACTAATCCAGATGTTGTGGATTGCCAAAAAAGTGTTTTTTTTTGGCAACGGAATATGAAAGCTGTATATATTAAACTTGAATTTAACACTTGCAGATCAGGAAAATATTGTTTTTTGACAAAAAAAAAGTGTGTTTTTCAAACCCCAGAAAATGTTGGTTGTATTGTTAGCTTAAATTGCACACTGACTAATCCAGATGTTGTAGATTGCCCAAAAAAATTGTGATTTGCAATGTCCCAAAAGCTCAGATGCAGTGCTGGTGCACTGAGCTTGCATAAAATGGCCGCCACCGCCCACCTAACTTACAGAATTATAAAAGTTAGGTTTTTTTGGTCAATGGGCTTAGGGCAAGGTAAAACGATTGTGCCCTGCACCCACACAACTATTTCTAGGTAGATCGCTGAGTTAGATTCTCTCCTATTCTCTCCCTGAAATCACAAGTCCAGCAGCATCCTCTCCCTACACTTGTAACAGCAGAGTGACGTGCAGTGCTACGTGACTCCAGCTTATATAGAGGCTGGGTCACATGCTGCTCTGGCCAATCACAGCCATGCCATTAATAGGCATGGCTGTGATGGCTTTTAAGGTCAGACAGTTAACCACTTGTTGATTGGCTGCTCTGCAGCCTTTCAAAAAGCGCCAAGAAAGTGCCGAACACCGAACCCGAACCCAAACTTTTACTGAAATGTTCGGGTCCCGGGTCCAAAAATCCAAAAGTTTGGTACGAACCCAAACTTTACAGTTCGGGTTCGCTCAACCCTACTGGAGGCCGAACTGCCAACAAGGCAAAGACTGCAAAGTGACGTTTTGTTTTTGCTTTATGTGTGAATAAACACAGAAGTTTGATTTAAGAACTGGTAATTTTCCTGTACTGCGTCGGCACACCCTGTCTGCCAGAGCAAATCCCCACAATTGGTGGAGGATGTGGGCAAGAGCAGTGAGGCTGGCATTAACCACAATATTTTTGGGTTCTGCATTTTTCCAGGCACGGTTGAATGTCGTACATTAAACCAGCTGTATTTCAACCAGTGCCCGAAGACAAAATGGAGGCTGTTGTGAAGGCCCTCATGGAGGCTAATCTGCAGCAGCGAGAGACAAACCTGCATCAACGTGAGGCTAATAAGCAGCAGCAGCAGGAGACTAACCAGTTGCTGCTACAACATGTGGTTTTGCAGACAGCAGGAGCAACCCCACGCAACCCCACGATGCCCAGAAAGTAGTCCGTGCCACGATTCCTAAGATGACCCCCGCAAACGACATCGAAACCTGCTTCAATTGCTTTTCAATGGCTTTTGTCTCAAGATAACACGATGAGTTAAGAGCTTGAGTGCTAACCCTGCTACATCTGTACCCCGAGACCAGTGGGCTGAGGTCGTCGCACCATTCCTGGCATCCGATTTCCAGCGAGTGTATTTCTACTTGCCAGACGATCAAGCGGCCGACTACCAAAAAGTAAAGGGTGAGATTTTGGCAAGACTGGGAGTAAAAGTGTTGGTCCGGGCCCAGCAGGTGCATCAGTGCGGGTTTAAGCTGGCGGAGCCTGCAAGACCCCAGTATTATGACTTATTCCACCTCTTGCTAAAGTGGCTACAGCCTGATGTGCTGAGTCCCACGGCTATGCTGGATAGACTATTGGCTGATATGTTCTGGAGGGCTCTGCCACCCCCTTTCCAGCCCTGGATTGGTCAGGTGTCTCCTGGCAATGCCCTGGAAATGGTGGACCTGGTGGAGGGCTATGAGGCTACCAAGAATCTTAATTCTTTTGGGAGGGGGGCTGTCAAACCAAGTAAATCTCCATCACAGACCCAGCGACTTGTACCAACCAAACCCACCCAGTATGTATGCCCTACAAACCTGGCTCCAATCGGATCTACAATCGGCAGGCTCGATCCGGATATTTAACCTGGGTAATCGGGTTTTGGTTCTGGTGCCGACCGTGGACAGTAAGTTCCTGGCCAGGTGGCAGGGGCCCTACGAGGTACGTGAAAAATTGGAGAGGTAAATTACAAGGTACACCCGCCAGAGAGGCGAAAGCCGGAGCAGGTGTACCATGTGAATCTACTCAAGCCGTGGAAAGATAGGGAAACCTGTACTGAAGGCAGCCCACGGCCAGGTTTTCTAGGGGAAGAGGTTTCGGCCCCTCTGTCTGAAGCAAGGGAAGCGGCTGCCACAGTAAGAATTTCTGACGGCCTCTCCTCTAACCAGGCTCAGGAGGCCAGGGAATTTATTAGCTGGAACACAGATGTGTTTTCGGATCTCCCTGAACGCACTTCCACAATTCGGCATGACATTGTCACTGAGCCTCAGGCGAAAGTCCGGCTAAAACCATACCAGGTACCCAAGGCTCGGCGACAAGCCATCTCAGAGGAAGTGCAAATGATGCTGAGGCTAAACATCATTGAGGAGTCTAAAAGTGAGTGGGCTAGTCCTATAGTGATAATACGCACGCCGGATGGGACACTCCGGTTCTGTAACAATTTTTGTAAACTGAACGAGATTTCCAAATTCAATTCGAATCCCATGCCCCGGGTGGATGAGCTTATCGAGAGGTTAGGACAAGCCCGGTATTTTTCTGTTTTGGACCTCACAAAAGGTTACTGGCAGGTTCCCTTAACGGAGGCTGCCAAAGAGAAAACTGCCTTCATCACACCTGAAGGGCTGTATCAGTACAAGGTGCTACCCTTTGGTCTGCATGGTGCTCCCACCACTTTTCAACGGCTTATAGACATTGTGCTGCGTCCACATTATCTCTGCGATTCGGCTTACCTGGACGATATTGTCATCCACAGTACCGGTTGGGAAAGTCACCTACCCAAAGTGCAGGCTGTAGTGGACTCCCTTCGGAAGGCGGGACCAACTGCAAACACCAAAAAATGTGCAATAATGTTAGAGGAGACTAAATACCTGGGGTATGTCATTGGGCGCGGAGTGATCAAACCCCAAGTAAACAAAATAGAGGCGTTAAGAAATTGGCCCCGACCTGTCACCACTAAACAAGTAAAGTCATTCCTAGGTATGATAGGCTATTACATGAGATTTATTCCCCACTTTGCTACTGTAGCCGCTCCATTGACAGGGTTATTGTAGGGCAAGTCAGTGATGGTTCACTGGAATGACTGGGCGGAAGAAACTTTTTCCGCTTTGAAGTCGGCCCAGTGTGGGTCCCCGGTTTTGGTGACGCTTGAATTCAAGCAAGAATTCATAGTGCAGACAGGCGCCTCCAAAGTAGGCCTTGGTGCTGTACTGTCTCAGGAAGTCAATAGGGAGGAGCATCCCATTGTCTTCCTAAGCCGCAAGCTCACCCCAGCAGAGACCAGGTACAGTATAGTGGAAAGAGAGTGCCTGGCTATCAAGTGGGCACTCGAGTCCCTCCGTTATTATTTGTTGGCGAGAACATTTCGCCTGGTGACTGACCACTCCCCTCTCAAGTGGATGAGCCAGGCCAAAGAGAGAAATGCCCGAGCCACCAGGTGGTTCCTGTCCTTACAAAACTTTAGTTCTCCGTAGAACACAGGGCAGGCCGGTTGCAGGGAAACGCTGATGCCCTGTCCCGAGTATACTGTATGGCATGTGTTCACCCACTCGGGGTTGAACAATGGGGGAAGGTATGTAAGAAGGTACAAGGAATCATCGTGGATAATAGGTACGTGTCACCGAGGTTCATGGCCTCGGTGGAGTAAGAGGCGTTTTGTATGTGTCAGCAGCAGATGCTGTTTGACACCTTAATACTTAGTATGGCTTTATAGCTGATCCGGGACGGCTCTTACTTGGAGTAGTCAAAGTGCTGGGTGGGTGACTACTCCCCATGTTCCAGGCCGGGTTTTGCCAGGCCTAAAAACCAGCCAGCACTGCCAGGTGAGGAGGATTACCTCAGTCTGACAGTGGAGCCCAGGAGGTGTGTGTGCTGGGATGTGAGGCTGAGGGCTGAGACCCATCTGTAAGTGAAACGGGCCCCCTAAAAGCCTGCTATTGACTGCTGGAGGCAGAACTGCCAACAAGGTGATTTTTCCAATGTAGACTTTCCATTGTGTGTGAACTAACACCAAGAATGCAAAGTGACGTTTTGTTTTTGTGAATAAACACAGAAGTTTGATTTAAGAACTGGTAATTTGCCTCTGTACTGCGTCCACACACTCTGTCAACCAAAGTGAATCCCCACATCACATACATTAACCCCGGGTCCAGGGGCGGATTAAGTGGCCCAAAGGCCCTCGGCTGCTCCTCATGTTTGGGCCCCACAAGGAAAAAAAACAGTATACTATACAGTATACCTTTCCCTAGTCCCCCACAGAACAGTGCTAAAGATATATTTAAATGGACATTAAAATTCTGCATGGTCACACATACAGGAGAACACAGCACCACATACCTATTACATCCAGAGACGTCTTCTATGGTGTATGTGGTCCCAGTATTTATATGTTCGTCAACAGTGTTTATTGCCCCCAGTAGAGCCTATTGCCCCATTCATATTGCCGTATGAGGGCTTTTTTGTTGCGGGACAAGTTGCACTTTTTAATGGCACCGTTTAAAATGGTATACGATGTAGCAGAAAACTGGAAAAAAAGTGCAAATGCCAGTGCAAAAAAATGTACATGTATTTCCTATCCATAGCCTAGATAAGAGTCTGACCACTGGTGGTCGGACAGAACTCCCATGGTTCTGTGTCTCCTCGTAATAAACAGTGATGAGCGGCAGGGGCAATATTCGAATTTGCGATATTTCATTAATATTTGGGTGAATATTCGTCATATTTTTCCGAATTCGAGAATTCGTGATCTCCAGTCATTATTTTCTTGATTGGGAAAATATGAAAATTTGCGATCAACACTACTCCTAAAGTCAAAGATATTACAGCCTTTTCATTGTCCCACAAGCAATAAGCAGTGAGGGATCATGGGTACTGATGAAAAAAAATCTAGAAGATATAGCACTATATTCTAGATATTTGCGAATTTTTGAAGTGCTAATATTCGCGATTATAATATTCGCGATCAACACTAGTAATAAATTAGGCACCTCATAATAAATTGGGTGTGGCCTCCAGCAACGTTTGGGGGTTATCATAGACTGGTTATGCCGCAGGTCCAAAGTTTTGTGGGAAAAGATTCATTAAAACTTTTAATTTATGCATTTAAATCTATATCTGATTTAAATGTTTACAGGAGAGCTATCGGTGATTGATAGCATTTTCTGTATACACACTTAGGCCTCATGCACACAACCGTAGTTCAGTTTTTTGCGGCTCGGATGCGGACCCATTCACTTCAATGGGGCCACAAAAGATGCGGACAGCACTCCGTGTGCTGTCCGCGTCCGTTGCTCCATTCCGTAGCCCCGCAAAATATAACATGTCCTATTCTTGTCCATTTAGCGGACAAGAATAGGCATTTCACCAATGGGCCGCCCGTTCCGTTCCTCAAATTGCGGAAGGCACATGGGCGGCTTCCGTTTTTTTGCGGATCCGCAGTTTGTGGACCGCAAAAAACGGAACGGTCGTGTGCATGAGGCCTTACACATAGAATGCTATCAATCACTGATAACACCTCCCACATGAACAATGAAGTCATAAATACCAGAGATGTATAAATTACAGGTTTTACTAAATCTTTTCCCACTGAAAAGTGCTCGGCTTCTCCTGCTCTATTATCTGCTGCCTGCAATGTCACTGCATTTCATGTTGATAGGTCCTTTAAAATGTAAGGTACTGCACATTTATAATCACTGATTCACTTTTGTAGGCATATTATTTGCACATGAGCCGATACTCGCAATAACAGCGTATGCGCAAAATTATCATGTTCTTATGAGATGTGTGACCATGTTAAACTTTCCTCACAGTGGTCAATACTATTGGCTGCAGTGGTGTCAAGCTGATATTGACTGCAGGGGACCCGGGCGAGACAGCCAAGGGGAGCAAAGGAGCCAACCCAGCATTGGGGAGCTGGTAAGTATGCTTCCCTTTTCAGTTTTGCCCAAAAAAAAATTAACTAAAAAGGTGGCCAACTCCTTTAAGTAGGTTCTAAAAATGTGGCAGGATTGTGTTACAGTTTGCATTGACAAAAGACTTTTGAGCAGTGATCATGTCAGGAAAAAGAGCAGTTGTATTTCTTATAAGATGAGAAAAACCTAAGATTCCAACATTCAAACATAATGTCCCAAAATTCAAACTTAATGAGAGATTTGGCAGCTTGAATTGAAGGCAGACAGTGATTAACAAAACACTTCGGAGTACAAGACACAGCAGTACTCAAACAAAACAGTGATGATCTCCACTTAATCGAAGAAAAGCCCACAGCATCTGCCAGCAAGGATGATCTGGAGCCATACGGAGCTATTGCTCAGATAGGCTGTCATCTCTAGAGATCAAAAACCATATGCTATACTCAAGCACAAACTCCAAAGAAGTTAATTTTCTGACAAAATGCTGGGATAAATATGACATTCAAACAAGTGTGCTCACTCATCCTAAACATGAGCTCATCTACATGCATCAGATTTATGCAACGTTTAAAGGCAAGCAAATATAATTTGTCTGAAACACAAACACTGTCACGCAGGCACAGGTATAATTAATCTTTGTCCTCTCCACAGGTTTATGTATTCTACTGATTTCCTACAGTAAACTTTTGAAAAATGGAAAACTCCTTTGCTGCACATCTGTCAGGCTGTCTCCATTTTATTGGACATAAAGTTTAAGGATGCAAGATTTAGTATTATGAATCTTGTGAATTTGCTGTCAGGGACATTAACCCAGACCTCCATTCGAAACCTGTAAAAGGGCCCTCTACTAACCATGTGCCATTTAAAATACTAATGTCTTCATATATAGCAAGAAGCTCATGGTTGAACTTCCACCTCCGCCACCCCATTAGCTACTCCTCTGTTTGATGATCATCTTAACATGGTGTATATATTTGTTATAGAGATGATAAAATTTCTTCAGATCGAATGAAATATGTTTCAATTGCCCTGAAAATTTATACTGTATATAACACTCTCTGGTTTCCCAGGACTTAGATTTTTTTTTTTTAAAAGACTCAGAGAATAAATATGAGTACTGGAAGATGGGATAGAGATGCCAGCTGATGAAGTGTAGCCATACCAAATCAATGATTGACCTTTCAAACAGGCCTTCAAGCATAACTAGAATAATATCTAAACCATCTGTAAATCGCCTATTCCAAATAATTGTCCTTTATCAAAGCAGAGCAGACAGAGCCTTTTTTTTACCTGAGAGGCCTTGGGGGTCTCTGGGTGGGTGCTATTTTTTATTATTGAGACTATCTAGTATATATGAGGTGTATTGTAGGCCATGTAATGCTTCTTTTGGTTTCTGGAAAACTTATGGTGAAGGTTTCCTTTTTTTGTCAGGAATGGTAATTTGAATATCTTTTCCAGAAACCCAAAGATATGCAAATTACCTTTTCAGGAGAGGTAAGATATGTTAATTTGCATTTTCTTTTCCTCTCTCACTCTTCCCCTCTTTCTCCCTTCCAAAAAGAACCACAACATGTTTGTTAAAGGACAAATCATCTCGCTCATCTCTACTTTGTTTTTTTGGAAAATGATATTGGTATGTTCTGAAATATGTAGATGAAGGTCAACAATTTTGTAAGAACAAAGGGTCTCATTACACTACCCAATGTTCGGGCTGGACAAGAGCTGATCATTTATAAATGTGTCGTTCAGTTTTCACTTACATCTGCCTTTTACACTGGCAGATGCATTCCTCTCTAGATCCGCCCAATAAGTTCTATTATCAGCTGCACATCCCTGATTATATGAGGCAATGTGCTACTAATAATCAAGCATCATTTATGATGCCATAAAAGATGCAATCAGCTGACAAAAGCAACTCATCTGAAGCACAATTACACAGGCCAATTATCAGGAACGAGCATTCCTATTAATGCTTGTTCCTGATAATTGACCTGAAAATCAAGTAGTGTAATAATGATTTTAATCACTGACATTTGATGTATAATATATAAAATATATTGTGAACGCATTAATACTGTACAGTAGATGTCTAGCTTACCCCTTCCTCCAACTCAAGGAAGTGTTATGCATGATTCAAACATTTACCAACACATTAGATGTGTAGAAGCAATTTGTCAAGAAGCCCTCATGCATCAAAATATCAAAATTCGCCTTCTTGCCCACAACAAGAGATCAGAGGTTATATTTTATTTCTGAAGCTGGAAAAATAACTATGGATTGTGAATTGTTACTATTACTTGCTACAACAAACCCGATTCACTCACAATGTAGAGAATCTGCAGCACAGTGTAGACATGTTTTAAAATTTTCAAACTGCAGCATGCCCTATCTGTTGCAAAAATGCAAAGTATTTTCACAGCCAATCTCAATCACTGCATGATGTAATGAGTTAAATCTCAGGCTAGGTCTGCATCAAACACTGCAAACTAATCTGCAAATTAATGGTTTTGGTAGACATTAATAGTTAGCAGTTCATAAATGTTTTAAAGACTTTATTGCCAGCTCCTCCAGCACCAACATCAATTGCATACATTCTACTGCAAACACATTGCATTACATTAAGATACCATGCATTATTAGTGAACATGTTGCGCAGCAATAACTACATTTATATACCAGTTTTCGTTAAAGCATTATATTGCATCAAGATACCATCTATTATTAGTGAAGCATTGTACTAGAATTCTAAATTGTCAATACTAGTGTGCAGTGTATTTGCAGAAGGGAAGGAACGACTAATTGCGCCTCTGTCTTTAAATGACAGAAAAGACGTTTGAAATTTTGCTCATATCATTTAATAATACCTGTGACTTTTCATATATAGGGCTCATAATAAAGTGGTAAATTGAAGAGTGGAAAATGACCCATGCCTTGTCATCCGAGAGATGTACTATCTTGTTCAGCCTCCAAGACAGAGAGTTTTCTTAGCATAGCAGGTAGTGTCATCACACCCAAACAAACAAAGTTGTCCTCCACCAGTATACAAAACATATTTGTGAAAATGAATGAGGCATAGATCCATGAGGATTTTTACACACCTTTGGCTAAGGCTGATTAATAGATCTGCCATTGCTGACCGAGGCTATTTATACCCCATCATGTCACTGATCCTTTCTGCCTGTCTGCAATTATGTTCTATACTGTATGGGTGCTGCTGCTGCCAAAACGACTGTAGCTGCTACTTCCCCTACTGTCACTACTATTAAAGGGTTTCTGTCACCCCACAAAACTCATATATTTTTTTTTGGATAGTTAGATTCCTTATAGGGCGATATAGGAGAATATAATAGTCTTACTTACTTTCATGCGGCCGATTCTTTATAAAACGAAGTTTTATAATATGTAAATGAGGGCTCTACCAGCAAGTAGGGCGTCTACTTGCTGGTAGCTGCAGCAGCAATCCGCCCCCTCGACGTGTTGATTGACAGGGCCAGCCGGGATCTCCTCCTCCGGCCGGCCCTGTCAGTAATTCAAAAATCGCGCGCCTCTGGTCATTCGGCGCAGGCGCTCTGAGATGAGGAGGCTCGTCTCCTCAGTGCGCCTGCGCCGATGACATCACCGAAAGAGAAGACGTCATCGGCGCAGGCGCACTGAGGGAGTGCTGAGGAGACGAGCCTCCTCATCTCAGAGCCGAATGACCAGAGGCGCGCGATTTTTGAAATACTGACAGGGCCGGCCGGAGGAGGAGATCCCAGCTGGCCCTGTCAATCAACACGGCGAGGGGGCGGATTGCTGCTGCGGCTACCAGCAAGTAGACGCCCTACTTGCTGGTAGAGCCCTCATTTACATATTATAAAACTTCGTTTTATAAAGAATCGGCCGCATGAAAGTAAGTAAGACTATTATATTCTCCTATATCGCCCTATAAGGAATCTAACTATCCAAAAACAAAAAAATGAGTTTTGTGGGGTGACAGAAACCCTTTAACCCTACCCAGTCACCACTACTACTACCCCTAAACAGCCGCACACACACTTCTACTGCCTTGTCTGTTCCATGCTGTACTGCTAGTGCTGTCGCTGCTATTGCTGCCACAATCCCTTCTAAAAATAAGGGAGAATTTTTCAAGGCTTGTTTATAACAAGATTTTTTATACATTCTTTATATATCTGTATGTGTTTTGTGGTTGGGATCCTTTAATATTTTGTATATTAAAATAAAATGTGGATTTTATTTGATCATCTATGCTAAACCAGTTGGTGAGTGCCTGTCTATTATATACATACAAATTTTCTACTTGTTTATAACAAGCCATAGTTCCATTAACATTTGTATGTATAAACAGGGGAAGGCATCTGCCACCGCTAACAAATAATTTTGGAAACTTGGTCCCAAAAGCCAAAGTTTTTTTATCCCTATTTGTCCAAAAACTGGACACTTTTGGAATGTTTCCATGAAAAAGAATAATAAATGTGATACAGCACATTTAAAAGCGCTAGTATGAAACAAGCCTAAGTTAGATACATATGCAGATGTGCAGATAGATTCAAAGATTATATTGAATAGGTGAATAAAAATCACTTAGGATAGGTTCACTACAGAGGCATAACTAGAAAATGTTGGGCCCCAGAGCAAGTCTTTGAATGCCTCCCCAAACCAACTTCCCGCAACCCCCTTTACCACAGATAGTCAAGCCCGCTCACACTTGCCATAGAACCCCCCAGCCACTCAGTAGTTATGCCCCCTTACTGCCCCAACACAGCAGACTCCCTCGTTAATGTCCGCATACAGTAGTTCTACCTCCTTGGTGCCCCCCCCCACAGTATTATGTCCCCTTAATGCCTCCAAACAGTAGTTATGCCCCATTAATGCTCCCACTCACACAGTAGTTATCCCCCTTACTGTGACCCCAATTCCTAAGGTTGGCGTCAGCACCCGGCATTTCTGGGCAAGTGCCGAGGCCCACAGCATAGCTGCCAGAGGCCAGAAGCAATGAGCACTTCCATCAATACAGATGGAATTGCCCATTGCTGTCACTCACCACTCAGCTCCCAGCGCTCCTCCCCTCCTTCAGGCCGGCGGCGCTCTGAATGGTGAAGCAGGAAGACTTCTCCCCGCTCCACCATTCGGCCTGCAGACACAGATCGCTCTGCCGGCTTGTGTGGACTGAGCCTGCAGCCCAGGAATATGCATAGGCTCTGCCCACACAGTGCTGCAGAGCAATCTGTGTCTGCAAGGAAGAGAGGACTGTGAGCTTCAGGAACGGGACAAGGTGAGTAGTTACTCTGTTTTTTTTTGTTTCCAATACAGAGGGGTCACAGAGGACTTTATTACTATGGAGGGGGCACAGAGGTCTTTATTACTATGGAGGGGGCACAGAGGGCATTACTACTCTGGAGGGGGCACAGAGGGCATTACTAATGTGAAGGGGGCACAATGGGCATTTCTACTATGGAGGGGGCACAGAGCCAGAGGGCATGACTACAATGAAGGGGGCACAGTGGGCATTATTACTGTGAAGGGGGCACAATGGATAGAAACATAGAAACATAGACATAGAGAGGGCATAGCTACTGTGAAGGTTGTACAATGAGGGCAATAATACTGTGAGGGGGTAATTATTATTTTTTAAGTATCGGGGGAGGTGCCAGAGAAAGCACCCGCCCCAGGAGCCAAACACCGTAGGCACGCCACTGAAGCTGGGAACTATTTGCTCCCGCTCCACCATTGAGCGGTCAGTGCTCCACAGCAGCAGCAGCATGATGTCATCACACAGGAGGAGTGGAGAAGGATGGGAATCAGCCTCTGCTCCTCCTACACAGCAGCGTGATGTGTCACAGTATCCTGCTGCTGGGAGCACAGATCATGGGAGAAGCCAGGTGACTGAGACAAGGAGTATTTATTTTTTGTTTTTTTTTCACTTCCTGTGAAGGAGGCACATCTGGGCATAACCACTGTGAAGGGGGTACTGGGCACGTATCTTGGCCTCAAATTCTGAAGTACAGTCATATTTATTCACTTGACGCAAGGGGAGAAGTCCCCGCAGTGGCCCACGATTGGTTGCAGGCAGTGTCAAAATGGATGATGACATCCAGGGACCTGAGCAGAGGTCGGAGCGCACTAAAGCCGAGAGCCAGTGTCAGGAAGCAGGTAAGGCCCAGTTCACACTTCAGTTATTTCCATCAGAAATTGTGAGCCAAAACCAGTAGTGAAGCTTACTCAGAGATAAGGTATAAGGGAAAGATTTCCTCCTGTTCTGTGTTTTTGACCCACACCTGGTTTTGGCTTACAATAATTGATGGAAATAACTGAAGTGTGAACTCAGCCTAAGGGATCTTTCCATAAAGTCCAAGACCTGTCAGGTGATGTGATGCGCTCACTTGACAGGTGACTGCTGTGTTTGCGTTCCACTCCATGACAGCTCCCTGCGCTCTACAGTAATTTCGTTTATTATTAGAGCATGCGCAGTCGGGACTTCCTGACACTGTTTTTTCACTGGAATATGTCCATGCTGGTTAGTAATCTACCATGTCCTTAATCTCTGTTTTTAATCAGGTGTGCACATAGTTTTTCAATATTAATCATTTTAGAAACTTTATGGCTTTTTTACGGCTAGTGAATGTAATGACATTATATAAATTTTTGTGGAGATTATGGATCACAATATTGCACTGATTGAAATTATTATATATGCATACTGTATATTTTGTTTAAATCATATTTTATATGAATTTTTATGATAATCACATGTAATTAGCAATTATGTATTTTACCTATATATATATATATATATATATATATGTACTCAGCCCCATTTGTATGTATTACTGCTTGAAAAAAGTCCCAGTGTGAGGACTGAAACGTTGCGTTGGTGATTAAAGAACACATTTTTTTTAACTAAGACCTATGGTAGTGGCGTGGAATTTCTATTATACAGGCAGGTCCATAAATATTGGGACATGGACACAATTCTAACATTTTTGGCTCTATACACCACCACAATGGATTTGAAATGAAACGAACAAGATGTGCTTTAACTGCAGACTGTCAGCTTTAATTTGAGTGTATTTACATCCAAATCAGGTGAACAGTGTAGGAATTACAACAGTTTGCATATGTGCCTCCCACTTGTTAAGGGACCAAAAGTAATGGGACAGAATAATAATCATAAATCAAACTTTCACTTTTTAATACTTGGTTGCAAATCCTTTGCAGTCAATTACAGCCTGAAGTCTGGAACGCATAGACATCACCAGACGCTGGGTTTTATCCCTGGTGATGCTCTGCCAGGCCTCTACTGCAACTGTCTTCAGTTCCTGCTTGTTCTTGGGGCATTTTCCCTTCAGTTTTGTCTTCAGCAAGTGAAATGCATGCTCAATCGGATTCAGGTCAAGTGATTGACTTGGCCATTGCAGAACATTCCACTTCTTTCCCTTAAAAAACTCTTTGGTTGCTTTTGCAGTATGCTTTGGGTCATTGTCCATCTGCACTGTGAAGCGCCATCCAATGAGTTCTGAGGCATTTGGCTTAAAATGAGCAGATAATATTGCCCGAAACACTTCAGAATTCATCCTGCTGCTTTTGTCACATCATCAATAAATACAAGAGAACCAGTTCTATTGGCAGCCATACATGCCCACACCATGACACTACCACCACCAGGCTTCACTGAGGAGCTGTATGCTTAGGATCATGAGCAGTTCCTTTCCTTCTCCATACTCTTCTCTTTCCATCACTCTGGTAAAAGTTGATCTTGGTCTCATCTGTACATAGGATGTTGTTCCAGAACTGTGAAGGCTTTTGTGGTGAACCCTCTGTATTCACTCTGGTGAAGTATTCTCTTGATTGTTGACAACAACAGATTCCAAATGCAAATAGAACACTTGAAATGAACCCTGGACCTTTTATCTGCTCATTGTAATTGGGATAATGAGGGAATAACACACACAAAAATGAAGGGAAAATGCCCCAAGAACAAGCAGGAACTGAATACAGTTGCAGTAGAGGCCTGGCAGAGCATCACCAGGGATGAAACCCAGCGTCTGGTGATGTCTATGCGTTCCAGACTTAAGGCTGTAATTGACTGCAAAGGATTTGCAACCAAGTATTAAAAAGTGAAAGTTTGATTTATGATTACTATTCTGTCCCATTACTTTTGGTCCCTTAACAAGTGGGAGGCACATATGCAAACTGTTGTAATTCCTACACCGTTCACCTGATTTGGATGTAAATACCCTCAAATTAAAGCTGACAGTCTGCAGTTAAAGCACATCTTGTTCATTTCATTTCAAATCCATTGTAGTGGTGTATAGAGCCAAAAATTTTAGAATTGTGTCGATGTCCCAATATTTGTGGACCTGACTGTAGATAGATATGAGATAGATAGATATGAGATAGATAGATATGAGATATCCAAAATAAATAAAACACAAGCGGCACAGCAGGAGCAATGTGAATGACACTGTGCCAGCAGCTGTGGAAGTGATCCAGCATCCAAGTAAATAGAAAAGAAAATTCCACGTTGCTCCCAAAAGTTGTTCAATGCAAAGTTTCAGTCCTCTTTCCAGGACTTTTCTTACGCATTTTTTTTTATAATGCTTGAGAAAAGTCCTGGTATGAGGACTGAAACATTGCATTGAACAACTTTTGGGAGAAGCGTGGAATTTTCTAGATAGATAGATAGATAAAGTAACAAAAAGGCAGCACTTTTGCCACTTTGTGTATTGGGTAATAGTCTAGTCTCTTCAGGCGTGCACCCTTTTTTGTTTAAGTTTGACGTAGTGCTGCCAGATTTTTGCTTTATATAGATAGATGATCAGATAGATACAGTGGGATGCGAAAGTTTGGGCAACCTTGTTAATCGTCATGATTTTCCTGTATAAATCGTTGGTTGTTACGATAAAAAATGTCAGTTAAATATATCATATAGGAGACACACACAGTGATATTTGAGAAGTGAAATGAAGTTTATTGGTTTACAGAAAGTGTGCTATAATTGTTTAAACAAAATTAGGCAGGTGCATAAATTTGGGCAACACAAAATTGAAATGAAATCAATATTTAGTAGATCCTCCTTTTGTAGAAATTACAGCCTCTAAACGCTTCCTGTAGGTTCCAATGAGAGTATGGATTCTGGTTGAAGGTATTTTGGACCATTCCTCTTTACAAAACATCTTTAGTTCATTCAGGTTTGATGGCTTCCGAGCATGGATAGCTCTCTTTCAGTCACACCACAGATTTTCAATTATATTCAGGTCTGGGGACTGAGATAGCCATTCCACAACGTTGTACTTGTTCCTCTGTATAAATGCCTTAGTGGATTTTGAGCAGTGTTTAGGGTTGTTGTCTTGTTGAAAGATCCAGCCCCGGCGCAGCTTTAGCTTTGTCACTGGTTCCTGGACATTGGTCTCCAGAATCTGCTGATACTGACTGGAACCCATGCGTCCCTCAACTTTGACAAGATTCCCAGTCCCTGCACTGGCCACACAGCCCCACAGCATGATGGAACCACCACCATATTTTACTGTAGGTAGCAGGTGTTTTTCTTGGAATGCTGTGTTCTTTTTCCTCCATGCATAACGCCCCTTGTTATGCCAAATAACTCAATTTTAGTTTCATCAGTCCACAGCACCTTGTTCCAAAATAAAGCTGGCTTGTCCAAATGTGCTTTAGCCTACCTCAAGCGGCACTTTTTGTGCTGTGGGCGGAAAAAAGGCTTCCTCTGCATCACTCTCGCATACAGCATCTCCTTGTGTAAAGTGCGCCGAATGGTTGAACGATGCACAGTGACTCCATCTGCAGCAAGATGATGTTGTAGGTCTTTGGTGCTGGTCTGTGGGATGACTCTGACTGTTCTCACCATTCGTCGCTTCTGTCTATTCGAGATTTTTCTTGGTCTGCCACTTCGAGCCTTAACTTGAACTGAGCCTGTCGTCTTCCGTTTCCTCAATATGTTCCTAACTGTGGAAACAGACAGCTGAAATCTCTGAGACAGCTTTCTGTATCCTTCCCCTAAACCATGATGGTGAACAATCTTTGTCTTCAGGACATTTGAGAGTTGTTTTGAGACCCCCATGTTGCTAATCTTCAGAGAAAATTAAAAGAGTAGGGAAACTTACAATTGACCCCCTTAAATACTCTTTCTCATAATTGGATTCACCTGTGTATGTAGGTCAGGGGTCACTGAGCTTACCAAGCCAATTTGAGTTCCAATAATTAGTTCTAAAGGTTTTGGAATCAATAAAATGACAACAGTGCCAAAATTTATGCACCTGCCTAATTTTGTTTAAACAGTTATAGCACACTTTCTGTAAATCCAATAAACTTCATTTCACTTCTCAAATATCACTGTGTGTGTCTCCTATATTATATATTTAACTGACATTTTCTATCGTAACAACCAACGATTTATACAGGAAAAACATGACGATTAACAAGGTTGTCCAAACTTTCGCATCCCACTGTAGATAGATAGATATGAGAAATACAGATGATAAAGATATATAGGTAGATAGAGGATGCAGAAATAAAGATATTTGTGAGATAGAAAAGCATTAGATACATATTACATATACTGTACATATTACATTATATTCAGACAACTGTGTTCCAGGCAGCAAATAGTAAAAAAAAAAACTGCTACAATGGTGGGGAGGGGTGCACAGGACAGGTCCTGTACATTTTCTGCAGGCTGCCTCCCCTCCTGTTAGTCCGGGGTCTGGACTGTCCAGCTCTACCTATCAGGTTATGTCTGCCAACAAGCAGCTCTTGTCATTTATTGCAGCACAGAGAGGAGAGAGGGGCCGGCAGCAAATATGTCAGGTCATTAGAGGGTGACATTCTGAACTCACCAGAAAACCACAGGAGCAGAGGAGGCAATTACCTTCACAGTGCAGGGCCTCGGTAAGAGAGAGAGGAAGAGTGCGGGGCCAAGGTCTGCCTGACTGCTGTGGAGCCAGTACTATAGATGCAGCACCCAGCTCCTCACTACAGCATAAGGACCCTGCGGGCTACAGTGGGCGGGAGACCAGGGACCAGCGCTCCTTGCTGTGCTGTCTGTGCTCTTCTCAGGTGTGGCCACCAGCTCTTTTCCACATGTGTCTGGGCAGCTCAGCAGGGGGCCCCATTTAGGGATGGGGGCCCTGGGAAAATTGCCCCGTTCCCCCCCCCCCCCCCCCTAGCACCGGCCCTAACCGTAATCTATATAGCAGCATGAAACTAGAAATCTACAACATAAATGATTGTTTTAATCACCAAACTTGGTGCCTTCTGTGATATTTAACTCCTTTTCTACCTGCCTCCTTTCCTCACTGCTAATGTCCAGGATGATATTATGTGATTATCAGAGGACATTACAGGGCGGAGGTATAAGAGAAGATAACTACAACTCCCAGCATTTATCTGACTTTCACACTAAATCAGTTCTCCACTTTCTTCTTCTCCACACAAAGCTCAGCCCGGTCCTGTCACATGATATCATCACAGGTCCTTTTTTACCACTTTTCCCCTCGACTGCTATGCTCCGACCCTCTCTCACTGATCACATGATGGTGATGTCATCACAGGTCCTTCATCACCACTTTTCCTCTCCACTGCTGTGCTCCGCCCCTCTCTCACTGATCACATGATGGCGACATCATTGCAGGTCCTTCAGCTCTAACAGTGTAGCAGATACAGAGCAGGTTCTGTTCAGTTGTCACTGCTGTTGTGTCTGGAGCTATTTTTCTCTCTCTGTTATCAGCCATTAGTAGAGCATTCTAAACATAGAATATGTATACAGTCTGGCCACTGCAGGCCCCATAGCAGCTGCTATGGTGGTAGTTCTGCCCCGGGTTTACTCTCAGGTTTTTGCTATGGTTTTATATTTTGAATGCCGTTGAAACGCCCATGTATCCTGTATCCTCATTAAGTGTGGCAAATTGGTGAGCAAACACACTATGTGGTTTTAAGTGGTGTCTGCACAGAAACCACATCAAGAAGGGAAATGTGGTCTGGAAATATATAGGTTTGGAGGGCAGCACATTGACAGCTATTGGAGGTGGTTGCTCTTTGAGAGGGATTCTAGGGTCCAATCAGCAACACATTAGTGGATTAGAGATTTTTCTTATGTAAATGGATGAAGGTGAAGGAAGTTTTGGCCCAGGGAAAAACTAATTGGAACTGACGTGTAATAGGGCTAATAATACTTTGTTCAATAAAGTTGTGTGTGTGTGTGTGTGTGTGTGTGTATGTGTGTGTAAAGATGACTTAAAGGGGTGAGTTCATCTCAAACATTGATCTCATATCACTAGGATATGCCATCAATGTCAGATAGGTGCGGAACATGCTCATCTTTCCAGAAAGAGGTCCCCAAAGTGAACTGATATGGGAGTTCCGAAAATAGATGAGCGCCGGAGCGGCTATTTCTGGCAGTCCTATAGGAGTGGATTTGGATTGTACACAGTTTGTGAAAAGTGCAGTATCTTGCCTGGACTATAACAGTATTATTATTGATAGGCGTATGTTCACATGACAGAATTATCCCATGAAGTATGGGACATATTGCACACTGAAATCCACATCAAATCTGCATTCAATCAGCATACCATGCATGTGAATGGGATTTCTGCCACCCTATTCACATACATGGAAAAAAAAATTGAGTTGGGAAATTCTACTTCTACTTCCACTGTGGAAATAAGTGACATGAATGACAACAGGAATAATTCTCATCCAGACGTATATTTGTGTGAGCGCAGGCAGAATCTTCAATGAGGTGATTACCATGTTTGTGAGTCTGTAAAGTAAAATGCTATTGTTTTGCGTGTGGGGAAAGATTTTGCGCTACACAATGCCTTTAGTTAATGCCAACCCAGGAGACAGTTCCCAAAGTTGACCCTGCACCTAGTTGTGCTGCAATGAAAAAATACTTCCATTTGGAAAAAGTTGCAAAGTAAAAAATAAATAATAATCTATATTAATTTTTTAAAGATTTCTTGATCTGCTTTACATTCAGATGCCATGAGGGGGAACTTTTAAATGGGATTCCTGATGCCAATAATGAACACAAGGTGTACACAAGGTGAATGTCTGACAGAGGGTACATTAATCTTTGCCTGCCTATGCTCTGTCAAGCATATTGTCTGCCTTGTCCCAATCAACAATGTGACCTGCCCTTACAATCATTACAAGCGTTAATGATCCATTTCAGAAAGCCCATTTGAACTATGGTAAAGGCAAATGGAAGCCTCTTTCATTTTAATGTTTACACTATTCTATGCCCTTTTTGTGGGTACTTTACCTAAACACACATGTATAGGTCTATGGATATGTATTACAGGATAGAGTATGTCTTTTTGGCATTGGACATTTGGATGTATATTAGACTTATACTGTTATATTTCCCACTATGTTCCATGTCTAAAAGAATATTATAAAAATATAAAACTGAAAACCTTGTAATATTTTATTGTAATGAGAAAACATAGATAACTATACTAGTCAAGAAAACTGATCACACCTCAATAATTAGCCATGTATATGAAGATCAAGGAGTCTAGTCCAACTAGACTAACAACTTCTAAAGATATGCCAATAACACCACAAAGTAAACAATATATAATATAATAAAAAAATCTAGTTTATTAAATCATACATATAACAATACATCATCTTTAATAATAAGGTCCAGGAAAAGCAAAGCCTCGTGAAACTGCTACAGAGACAGAGCCAGTACGAGATAAATGGACTAGGCCAATATATTGATAAAATAGGTATATCAAATTGATTGTGTCATGTATTATCCCAGATATTTGATGTTGAATAATAACTAAATAAATCTGCTGTTAGTCATGCAGCTGAAGGTATAAAAGGTGACTAAGTAAAGAGCTTGATAAACAATACATCTAAGGGCTCATGCACACGACCCCGTGCCGGCCGGGCCCGTACAGTGGGTCCGCAAAATACGGGTCCCGGCGATTCTGGCACCGCATCACGGATGCGAACCCTTTCACTTGAATAGGTCTGAAGTCCGGAAGGTCGGTGCGGAACGGAGGTGTAATGACCGACGACACGCACAGGGAGGAAAACAGGGAAAGCCCTGCCCAAGGGAGAGGGACAGGTGGTGACCCCTAACTCACCTTGCGGCTGGCACCTGACTGCCCTGACGTCCCTAGACGGGTTCCTCACCCGTGCGGCGATCGCGTGCCTAAACCCTGGCTTTCCCTAATATGAGCCCTGGATAGTGAACAGGCCGGTGGGATCGCTAGTCCACACCACTATCACTAAGAGGGAAACACCAGGGAGAGGACAGACAAAACATACAAACACATACACCCAGGTGGGCGACCACAATAAACCAAAAAGGTCCAACAGGGATCTGGAGGGTAGCGTACTGGACCAACTACCAGCGAACGCAGCAACACAGCTCCAGAAGGTCAGAATAGATGTCCAGGCAGGAAGCTCTATCTCTGGCAACCAGAGAAGTGTGAGAGAGGAATATAAGGAGGTCTGGGAGTGCTGGACAAGGAACAGCTGAGGAGAAGGAGCTACGGATCCCTGAGTGAGCCAAAAGGGTTTGCTAAGCAAACCCAGAAAGCTACCATAAGGAAAACAGCCCTATCTTAAATAGAGCGTGCAGCCAACCGCTGCGACTTCCTGACCCCGGGTATAACGGAGTCAGGCGTGGTCCTCGACACCCTCGTGACAGGAGGCACGGAACCCCACGGAAGCACTACGGAGTGCTTCCTGGGGGTTTCTGTCCGTGCCTCCACACCGCAAAATCTACTTTTTTAAAGTGCTGACCGTCGGATGCGGTTCCCAGACCGCATTCAAGCAATTTTCAGTCCACAGCACGGGCCCGGCCGTATGCATGAGCCTTAAGAGTGTGAGTAAATATATAATGAAAAACCCTACTATTAAAGATGATGTATTGTTATATGTATGATTTAATAAACTAGATTTTTTATTATATTATATATTGTTTACTTTGTGGGGTTATCGGCATTTATTTAAGTTGTTTAACTATACTATGCGATACAATTAAAAAGAGTAGCCGTCCCGGCATAAAAAGGAGTTTTTTGTCATATGACTGACCCATAGAAATCAATAGAAGTTTTTCAGTATACACTCAAATTATGTCATGCCAATCACATCAAAAATACAGAAAAGTCTAAACCATGCATACTACAAATACCAATCTGATAACCTCTGGATAGGTCATCAATATAAATTCCCACATAACCCCTTTAATACTATGTAATATTTCACATGCAAAACATCATGAAAGTTTATGGCACTATATACATATATAACAGTAATAGGGATAATGTATGTAAAACAGAATCCTCTTACATAAGCATTTTTCATTGCACCAATAATTAGGGCAGCTCTTACTTCCCTTAATTTATTAACATGGCATTCGGTGTGACACAAGCCCACCAGCAGGACAGCAAAATCTCTTATAAATGTAATACTTCACTGAGTTGTGTCTCTACAGTTCCAAAGGAAAAAAAAAAATCTATTACCTGCATAATTGCTCGAGTCCTCCTCCTGTACTACCTCAGTGCCACAAGCTAAATTAAAAATAGCATTCCTGCAATTAATGGCTTGGCCGGCATGACCTGGTATGCATATTTTCCTCAGTTGTTAGGAAATCATATTTTAACAGCCTTCATGGAATATCGTAATTGCATAATTAATATGAATACTGATGAGTACCCCCTAGTGTATGTCATTAGCAAAACCTGAACAGAACCACAGAAGTGAGAGCTTATTTCACTGCTTCCAATAAAAGTGTTGTGATGAGTCCTACTTTATTAGTTTTATTTTAGACCATGTAAAAATCCACTTAGTGACAAAGCGTGTTTCAGTGATAAAATAATTTTATTTATTTTAACAATCACTTTCAGGGTCAAAATTAAACCTGCTATATATCTACCCTTCAAACATGACTAGTTAGAAAACCGTATGAAAGTCACAGGACTTACAAGCACATTAAATTATACAGATACTAATTACGGAACTGTATGATTTCTATAATACTATTTATTAAAAGTGGAAATTTTCTACTGTATTAGAACTAATATTTTTTAATACAAACAATAGGACATTTACCATGCTTATCAATGTACTTTTATGTTGCAGTCCTGGGTTTGAAGTCGACCAAGGGCAACATCTGTTTTCCTCACACTCACAAAAAATGGCTTCCTATGAAATTGGTCCTAATTTGTGTATCTGAGGTAAGAAAATCAGACTGTAATCTAGGAATGGGATTTTATTTCTTGTAAAAGGAGATAAATATAATGTGAATATTCCATTTGTTTTAAAGGGGTAGTTCAAGTTACAGTTATTTCTTTGCTCTTTGTTTCTAAGGGTGGGTTCGCACTTGCATTAGGGTATTCCATTATAGGTTCCGTTTATAACGGAATATAAAACGGAATTTCATAAGGCGGAATGCATAACGGAAACCAGACGGATCTGTTATGCTTGCACATAGACTTCTATTATGAGATATCAAAACGGAATGCCTCTTAAAGGCTTCTGTTTTGCATTCCATCTTAAGAATTTTATTATATTCCCTTATAAACGGAACCTATAACAGAATACCGTAAGCCGCCCTAACTAAGCAAATGTAAGGAGTTTGCAATTCACTTTCTTCATCTCCAGTGGCCCTGTTCTAGTTAGCTGAGTTCACATGACCTGTGATGTCAGCTTCTTTCCCTGCATAGTCATTGTGAAGGCTGTGTTGGTTGGAGCCACAAGCCACGCCCCCTGCACTGCCTGATCTGCTGGCTGAGCTGGCTGCCCTGTATCTCCCCTCCCACTGGATTCTTCAGCAAAGTTTAACCCCTTCTACCATCAGCAGCACCGACTCAGGGTTGGAGGCTCTGCTTCAGGTGTTGAGCAGCTGCAGGGTTTCCTCTTCTCTAGGCACTGAGGAGATAAATGCTGTGCACAGGATCTTCCCTCCTTCCTCACCCTGCAGACACAGAGCTGACAAAGAATGTAGGAGTTCTCTCCTCTGTACTCTTCTGCTGGCTGTGAGGAAGTATCTGCAGAGTATTGCACAAGAAAAGGTAGGGGAGGATCCTGTGTGTATCAATAATGTCATTGTACCGTACAGCTGGGGCTTGTAGTCCCACACATACAACATGAGTATCCCAGCAGTCAGGGGTTGGGGAAAGGCAATCTTTGATGACACCCACAAATATTCATGAGGAAAACCTCTGATAACTCCTTTAAGTTAAATAATTCAATATTTTACAGACAACAATATGATTATTAGAACAGCGAATGTATGTTTGTTCTTCTAAATCAATTACTTAATTTTTGGCATTATAAAGTGGTTTGAACTGAGTGGCATAGGATATCATTGCTCCTATATACTTATAAAATAGATATAAGCCTAACTAGTAATTAAGTAATATAGGTAGAAAAAAAGACATATTTCCATCCAGTTCAGCGCACTGTATACGAATTTAAGAAAGAATGATGGCATGCTGAGGTGGAAACATATACAGTATAGTTACACAGTTGGCAAGTTTAAAAAAAACATTGATCCATCTAGTCTAACCTACAATCTAGTCTAACCTACTGTGTTGGTACAAAGGAAGGAAAACCCCTATTAGGCGATTGCTATTTGTCCCAAATGAGAGAACAAATTGCTTCTTGACTCCAAATATCAAAACAAATCTCTGGATCTCCATAAATCTAACACCGATAGCATCACAGAAAAACATTTAAGGCCCACACTGTGGCCTCCTCATAGCTTACCAAGCACTGGGCCGTATATTGTATAGCAGCTGTGCTCAGAAATGCAGCTCAGTCCCATTTATTCCCATGGGAATGAGCTGCTCCTAGGTCATGTGACTGATGAACGTGGTCTAGGAAAAGGCTGTGGCACTCACTGGAGTGCTGGGGCCTCTTGTAACAGCTGATTGGTGGGGATTCCGATAGTCGGCTCCCCACTGATCAGATATCCTGTGGATAGGCCATCAATATCAAAATCTCAGAAAATCCTTTGAACTGTCAAGTGACATCTAAAGTGCACAAGGTTTCATGATACTCAGTTTACTGCTTTGGACTGCAGCAGTAGCTCGACCAATTTGTAGTACTACAAAAAGTCTAGCTGTAGCCTCTGGCTTACATAGTGTTTACAAATGAAAGCTTTATGTTCATGTGTATTTTTCCAGAGCGGAAGTCACTATTTTCTGTAGTTATCTACTCTAGAGAGGGCTCAAGAAATTGAAAATTAGACCACTTCAAAATCTAAAATTTGCTTTGGATTTCTCTGTTACTGAATAACCCAAATATGCTTCAACTTAGATCATAAAGAGGACTATTCATGATTCTGTCCTTTATGAAGCACCATAGTATTGCCACACAACCACAATATCACCATATGTGACACTCATTACAATGTTGTTCTTGTGGAATGCTGTCTTAGCTTTATACCAGATGTCTTCTGAAAAAATTCCACCTCCCAACCAATCCACAAATATTATTCCAAAATCTCCAATTCCAACTCTCCTGGTTTTGGCTTACAATGGCCTCCTTTTCATATTTTTATTTTTGACTATTTAAAAAAAAATTAAACATTGTTTAGTTTTTAGTGGTTTTTTTGCAGCATTTCAACAGCTTTTTTAAAACTTGTAACACTTTTAGGACATTTTCAAGGCCAGTAGAACATAATGCATTTTAACAAAAAAATAAAAAATTCACAAAAAATACCACAAAAAAAGTTTTTCATGCAGTGCATTGGATAATATACTATACTTTTTTAAGTAACATTTGGTTGCATAAAAAATGCTTAAAAATTTGTTAAAAACACTGCAAAAATGTGGTGAAGAAAGCAAATAATGGTCTCTCTGAAATCACTTCAATACTGATGCAAAATATTGAACTACAGAAAATATAAACGTGTGATATTAGCTTTAAAATGATGTTAAAGGAAATTTTCAAGCTGAGTATATTGTACAGAATAGTGGGGGTCCTGTTCTCGGTACCCACGCTGATTATCTGTTTGACGTAGACATAGCAGTTGTGTATTAAATGCCTACATGACACCTTATTGTATGTTTCAACAATTGAATTAAAAGTCACCAACCATACTATTCCATCTGATTTGCCCCTGTAATATGAGCGGTACCAAAAATAACACTGCACTGGGTAGTACTGTACCCAAGACTATCACTGAGTGGTACAGTATAGTACAGGGATCAGCAACCTTCGCCACTCCAGCTGCTGTGAAACTACAAATTCCAGAATGCAAACATGCTCGGCTGCTCTTCTAACTCCCACAGAAGTGATTGAAGCATTCTAGGAGTTGTAGTTTCTGAACAGCTGGAGTGCCAAAGGTTTCTGATCCCTAGTATAGTAGTTAATTTAAACATTATTAACACAATTGCCATAACTGGACTGTTTTAATTTGTTCATGTCCATTTATATGAGTTGCATGTTAAGATATTTGGGAAGATTCATCAGTTTTCTGGTATAAATACTTTGAATATATATTTAAAAAAAAGTAAAATCATTTATCCAGATTACTCCCCATGTTTTTCTAGCATTGTTCTGTGCCGATGGCATATTCATGAGCAGTTTTCTGCATGCTGCATCGGGGAAGTGTATTAATAAGTCTTCCCCGTTGTGTAGGGAAATCAGTTACTAAAAGGAATTAGTATACTTTTTGGTCCCTCACAGAAAAAAATACTAAAGCTGTCTTTACTATTGTATTACCAAGTCTCTAAACAATGTCAAAGTCTGAAGCATTGCATTAATTTATTTTACAAAATTCTAAATATTTTCTTATTCAAAATCATTGTCTCATCCAGATATTATTGATTACATACTTGCCACCATCAGGCCCAGCAGTGTTTGCATGCAGATAACACACCTCATCGTAACATGACAAATTGCATCAGTCACTGATGGGTGTGCCATGATGGGTAGCTTATGGCTATTTAAATGGCACTTCATCACTTTCATATTTATCAACTGGGATTTAGCATAATGTGTATACCATACACCACATAGGAAAGGATTGATAAGAATGAACATAGTATTAATATATTCAAATAAATTATGTATGGGAGATTATAGCAGCAAGTCTCTGCCTACTTTGGAGTTCAGGGACAACTGACAATTAGAGATTGCAGAGGGGAGAATGGTGAAAAATGATAAGAAAAAAAAGATACAAGAAATTATACACATATAATAGAAGTAGTATTGTTCTTCATGTATTCACACATTCCTGAAACAATGGGGAAATGTGTTTCTGTCTACCATTCTCACATTTGGAATTGCTGCTACTCATTTAAATAAAGTAACCAATTTCCTAATTATCCATTTATTGAGGAGGATAATTTTCTTAGTGATATGGCTAGGGTTTGTCTATGGATATGCCTCCAGTTGTGCTACAGGTTGTTACAGCGACAGCCCATGTCCAGCATTGCTCTGCTCACCTGTCCCAGCAGCATGGACCAGCATCCCCTGTCCTCCTCTTCCCGGCAGATCTGGCCAGCAGGTTTGCTCTGTCCTTCCACACAGCTGTGGCCTACTTGTCTCAAGGCCTCTCCACCCCTGCTAGTAAGGCGTGCATGCTCCCTCCATGTGTGCCCTCATTCTCACAAGCCAATGCCTGGCAACAACTTACTTTCAGCACCTTCCCCTGTGGAAGGATACCTGAGCAATAAATTCCATAGTCTGCAGGTATCCTGCTAAGGTCTCTGTTCGGTTTTCTTCCCCCGTACCGACTTTTTGTCCATTTATTAGATTTTGAACCTCTGCTGTCTGACCAGACCCATTCCTCTGTATTGACCCATCGCTGCCTGCCCTGACCTTGGCCTGTCTCTGACCCCTTGGTGTATCATACAGAGACTACACCAGGAGGTAGAAGCCTGGTGGTTTCTCTGCAGCAAAGTCTAGATCCCTGTACAGGGGTTAAACAGTGAATACCAGCAGGCTGCCAGGATAATGCCCTTAGGAGCAGCCAGGAGGCAAATCTGTTGGTTGACATAGTGGTCCCACACCAACTGCCATAACACAGGTGTGTCCTTCTTTACTTTTGCGCTTGGCTTTTATCCTAAGATGCAGGTCTACATGACTAGCTTTGGAAAAAAAAAATGATTTAATGATATTTCATCACAATATGTCTTTCCTATATCTATGTGTGGCCACCCAGTGGTTGTAATGTGAATTGCAGCCAGTCATGGGTTTTGCTAGCATGTTTAGATAATGTATTGAATTTGTTTTGTGAAAATCTGTACCAAGGTACAGCTGGAAACTTCTGTATAGGTATTACTATATGTAAACTGTATCCATCTTACCTTTATTTCTATTTTATTCATCTAGATATGGCATTTATTGAGAAACATAGTCACTGACTCATTTCAATACAATTATGGCAAAGATATATATATATATAGTATCCAAAGGATGAGGCAGCACTCCAAATAAAGTGAGAAAAAGTGGATCCTTTATTCCCCTCTGTGCAACGTTTCAACCGTCTCAATGCGGTCTTTCTCATATATATAAACTTATTCTAAAAGGAAACTCTTGGCATTTGTCTAGGACTAAGCACAGGATACAGTACCTCAAGAGAATTTCGTAGCATGTGCAGTGAATTCTGACATTTCTAATAGTGTGAACCTTACCTTACTAGTGCACTTTTTTGATGTGAACTTGTAGAAATTTTGATGTGAACTTGTCGAAATAATGCCTGATACAGTATATACTACAGTATGAACAGCAGTACAGTTAATTTTCCTTTATATTTGTGCTTTAGTGATTACAGGTCTGCCCCAATATCTTTAACCTTCTTTACGTGTTCACAAACAAAGGGTTAGAGATATCATCTCCCTTCCCTTCTGGTGGAAAACAAAAGTCGCAAATCCCATGCTTACAACTTTTTAAACTGTAACTAAATGTAATTATAAGAGGCATTTTTTATGCAACTGTATATGTGAACTCTAATTCTGAAAGTAAAATCAACAAACAGGTATTCAAATATTCTTCATGCACTTACAGTATAACCTCCTAGTGTTAATGAAGTGATCTGCAGGCAAACTGGATTCACCGCTACAGTCTACCCTGGTTCACAGGTCATCCGTAAAAATAGGAGATTCCATTATTCTTCCAATTCCCTTAAGGACTTCAGGTCTCTTGCATCATTAGCAGGACTGAATCTGACTTTTCGTAGCTCTCCTAATTTCCTCTTAGTAATTATAGGTCAAGCTCTCTTTTTTTTTAAATGATCAAACCTTTGTTCTTATCAAAAATGAATAGCTAAGAATAAAATTATGAAAAGAGTTCTGAGGGAAAAAAAATTCAATTAGAAAATCAAGCTAATTTGGTATGACCAAAGACTGTCAGGCACACTGACAGTCCTCTATTATACAGTCATTTGGGCTTTTTTAAATTAGTTATGTTAATGTCCTGTGAGTGAATGTAACACTTGGATAGGACAAGGTTTCTGCAATTAATTTCTGCAGTCAGTGGAGAGACACGCAAATTTATTTTCCCCCTCGCTGGGAATTGGTAGTGGAGGGTGTGAGGTGGTGAAAGTGCATTTAGGAATAGAGTACAAGCTAAACACTAGCTCTAAATAAAGCAGAAACAATGGGAGCCACTGCCTCCTCATTCATTCAACTGACAATGTTTTGCAGCTTAAACCTGTTTTATTAATTATGTTTGACATTTCCTTAATTAGTTTCATTTACACCAAATCAATCCCTACTGCTGTATGGCACCATTCATCATTTTGAAAAATTTGCATACTGAGTGCTGACTTTTTCTACTTAATTATACATTAAAAGTGTCAAGCGCGCTTGCTGCCTGGCATTATCTGCAGCAGAAAGGTTTGTGGCTGGACTGTGATGGCATTAATCATTAACAACCCTCAAGTGCTTCTGGGTAATATCTGAAGAGTAGAACGACTATGGGTTTAATGCCAGAGAACATAAGTGTTTTTTTATGACCCAGGGCAAACCAAAATAAATGACCTAAAGCATATTGTCTAATGGAATTTCAGGATTTTGCTGTTTTCTTGTTTATTTTTTATGCTGTTACCTGTATAATTTCTATGCATCATTTTCTAGAAGTAGATATTTCACTGAAGGCTATTTACACGTTTCTGAATATAATCATTCACAATGCTACTCACAAGTAAGTTCATAAACCTTGTGATCAAATAATTATTGCACCCTTTATTTTTTTATTTTTTGCATTGTTATTCATGCTATTAAGGCATGTTGTTAAACTAAGTAATAATAATAAAAATAATAATGGTGACTTATTATTCAATATTGTATGAGAAAATGCCTAGAAACAAAAATTATTTAAAGGAATACAGTTGTAATGGACAGTGGATATGGATCCACTGTGCCTACCAACCGGTTTAGCTTTGAGCTATCCCTAAGGGCATGAACTTGATAGTCCCCTGCTTTTCATCGTTTAATCCCTGGGATCTGGTCTGATTTGGTTGGCTGCTGACCCATGGGGGTCAGAGACACAAATGAGGAGAACCAAGGGATCAGGCAATACTGATAGTGAGGAGACAAGGTTAGAGCAGGCAGAGTACAAGTCCAGGAAAACTAATTTGAAATCAGAGCAACAAACGGCCAGTACAGAACACAGGAACTGGTCAGGTCAGGCAGTGGTGGGTCAAAATGGGTAGACAACCAGAGTTTGGGACATAGGAAGACAGACAGGAATAGCACAACTTCACTAGACCAGAACAGCCTAAAGCTCAGGCACATTCCCTTTGGGGGAGGTGTCATAGATACACATAGGTGACCAACCATAGGCTACAACAGAGGGAAAAACCATGGCAGAAGCATAAGTGTTTAGCCTGAACATGAAACACCAGCACCTGGGCCTGCTGTTGACAGCTAGGTAACAAGCAGTGGATCTGGACCAGCAGTGTAGAGAGGGACCAGAGGGGCACAAGTATGAGTTGTCCAAATCAGAGAACTTCTTTAATGAATGAGAAATTATTAAGTTCTATTGACACACTACAGTACACATAATAGTTCCATGGGGAGTTTTAGAGAACTTATTTTTTTTATTATTTTTTTTGTATGATTTTAGAAGTGTAAATAGCTAGTATTGTGGAACTATATATAGAACAAAGCGCCCAAAGTGAAGGAGAGCACACTGCACATGCACAGCCACCCTCCAGTCATTTCTATGGGAGTGCTAGCACTCTGCTATTTCCGGTAGCTACATAGAAGTGAATAGAGTGATGTCCGTGCTTGCGCAGTGCACTTCCCATTCATTTCTAAGGGACTTCTGAAAATAGGCGATCATTCTGCACAGTATGCTCTCCTTCCCTTTGAGGACTCCGTCCTAGAGATTGGTGCAGGTACCTGTCTAGCATCGGTGGCATATCCAAGTGATATGCCACCAATGTTTGAGGTTGGACAAGCCCATTATGGTCAGAACTCTGACGTGCCATTCCAAAAGACAAATCTTAGTTGATTTATTATGTTTTCGGGCATTTTCTTGTAGTATCACCCAGCTTCTCTTCTGCTTGAGGTCATGGTCTGGTGCCCTTACATTTTCCTGTAAAGTGCTTTTATACACCCTTAGATAGACCCTGAGACAGCAAAGCAGTCCCAAACTATGATGCTCCTTCCATCATGTTTCACAGTTAGTATGATGTTTTGGTATTGCTGTGCAAAGTTTTTTTCTCCTCCAAACATAGTATTGTGTATATGTGCTGAAAAGTTTTACTTTTGTCTCATTTGTCCATAGAACATTTTCCTAAAAGCATTGTGGAACACCTTAAGCAAATTTGAGATGGGCTGCAATTGTTTTATTACACAGTAGCAGCTTACTCTGTGGTGTCTTTACACAAACACAATTTTTGCTTAGTGATTTTCTTATAGTGGACACATAAAAAGAGGTTCTTGCAGTTTATACAGTCCATAGGTATTTTGCTGTTATCCCTGGGTTAATTCTTATCTATTTCAGGATTACACAAGGATTAATGTGCAAAATCAGTGGTTTCGTAGTCATTTACATATTCATGCATCTCGATAATATGTTTTCTGAAGTCTTTTTTTTCTTTTTTGCATTGAGGCATGGTTAACACTACTAATCTTTCTTGAGAAGAACATATGTTTGTAACCAGGCTTTGTGTGCCTTTATTAAAGGTATTCTGTCACATCTTTTTACCCTATAGAGATGCGGACATGCACGGCTAGATCGCCGCAAGCATGTCCACAATATACCTGTCCCATATCTCTGAGTGGTTTTATTGAGTGTAAAAAATTATTTTATATATATATATGTAAATCAGCCTGGTAAGGAGCCCAAGGGGCTGCACTAACCGTTCTGGAGCCCAGCCACGCCCCCCTGTGAAGGAGCCCAGCACCGCCTGTATCCAGGAATCTCCTCCTTGCTCACAAAGTCAGATCGCTGTAATCTCGCGGGGGGCATAGCTGGGCTCCAGAACGGTTATTACAGCCCCTTGGGCTCCTTGCCCAGGTCATTTTTTGCAAATCTGACATGTGTCACTTTATGTGGTAATAATTTTGGAACACTTTTACTTATCCAAGCCATTCTGAGATTGTTTTCTCGTGACACATTGTACTTCATGATAGTCAGAAATTTGAGTCAATATATTTTACCTTTATTTATGAAAAAATCCCAAATTTACCCAAAATTTTGAAAAATTAAATTTCTCTGCTTTTAACCCCTTAAGGACTTAGGACGTACCGGTACGCCATGTTTGCAGAGTCCTTAAGGACTCAGGGCGTACCGGTACGTCCTAAGTTTAAAACTAGATTGCGGCGCTGCGGTTTGCGGCTTTTACCTTATGCGGCGGCGGTGATCAGAGTTGCCATCGAGTCCCCATGCGGCTGTAGGGGGGACCCTATGGCATGGAAGGCAGCGCGATGCCTTCCTTAGGCATCTGCGCTGCCTTCCGGTGACGAGCCTGTGAGATCCAGCCCCCTGGATCTCACAGGCCGGAAGCTGTATGAGTAATACTCACAGTATTACTCATACAGCCAATGCATTCCAATACAGAAGTATTGGAATGCATTGTAAAAGGGATTAGTCCCCCAAAAGTTGAAGTCCCAAATTGGTACAAAAAATAAAGCAAAAGAAAAGTTAAAAAAAATAAAGTTTTCCCCCCCAAAAATTAAAAGTTTCAAGTAAAAATAAACAAAAACTTCATTTTCCCCAAATAAAGTAAGAAAAAATTTGTAAAAATAGGGGGGAAAAAAAAGCAGACATATTAGGTATCGCCGCATCCGTATTGACCGGCTCTATAAACATATCACATGACCTAACCCCTCAGATAAACACCGTAAAAAACAAAACAAAAAAAAACTGTGCTAAATAAACATTTTTTTTGTCACCTTACACCACAAAAAGTACAACAGCAAGCGATCAAAAAGGCGTTTGCCCACCAAAACAGTACCAATCTAACCGTCACCTCATCCCGCAAAAAATGAGCCCCTACCTGAGACAATCGCCCAAAAACAAAACATAATATGGCTCAGAATATGGAGACACTAAAACAAATTTTTTTTGTTTAAACTTACATAAATAAAAAGAAGTATACATATTGGGTATCGCCGCGTCCGTATAGACTGGCTCTATAAAAATACCACATGACCTAACCCCTCAGATAAACACCGTAAAAAAAAAAAAACTGTGCTAAATAAACCATTTTTTGTCACCTTACATCACATAAAGGGTAATAGCAAGCGATCAAAAAGTCATATGCACCCCAAAATAGTGCCAATCAAACCGTCATCTCATCCCGCAAAAATTAGACCCTACCTAAGATAATCGCCCAAAAACTGAAAAAACTATGGCTCTCAGAATATGGAGACACTAAAACATGATTTTTTTTTTGTTTCAAAAATGATATTATTGTGCAAAACTTACATAAATAAAAAAAAGTATACATATTAGGTATCGCCACATCCGTATCGACCGGCTCTATAAAAATATCACATGATCTTACCTGTCAGATGAATGTTGTAAAAAACAAAAAATAAAAACGGTGCCAAATTAGCTATTTCTTGTTACCTTGCCTCAAAAAAGTGTAATATAGAGCAACCAAAAATCATATGTACCCTAAACTGGTACCAACAATACTGCCACCCTTGCCCGTAGTTTCTAAAATGGGGTCACTTTTTTTGGAGTTTCTACTCTAGGGGTGCATCAAGGGGGCTTCAAATGGGACAAAAAAAACCAGTCCAGCAAAATCTGCCTTCCAAAAACCGTATGGCATTCCTTTCCTTCTGCGCCCGGCCGTGTGCCCGTACAGCAGTTTACGACCACATATGGGGTGTTTCTGTAAACTACAGAATCATGGCCATAAATATTGAGTTTGGTTTGGCTGTTAACCCTTGCTTTATTACTGGGAAAAATGGATTAAAATGGAAAATTTGCCCAAAAATTTAAATTCTGAAATTTCATCTCCATTTGCCAATAACTCTTGTGGAACACCTAAAGGGTTAACGATGTTTGTAAAATCTGTTTTGAATACCTTGAGGGGTGTAGTTTCTTAGATGGGGTCACGTTTATGGAGTTTCTACTCTAGGGGTGCATCAAGGGGGGTTCAAATGGGACATGGTGTCAAAAAAAACAGTCAAGCAAAACCTGCCTTCCAAAAACCATATGGCATTCCTTTCCTTCTGCGCCCTGCCGTGTGCCCGTACAGTGGTTTACGACCACATATGGGGTGTTTCTTTAAACTACAGAATCAGGGCCATAAATATTGAGTTTGGTTGTTAACCCTTGCTTTGTAACTGGAAAAAAAATATTAAAATGGAAAATCTGCCAAAAAAGTGAAATTTTGAAAATGTATCTCTATTTTCCATTAATTCTTGTGAAAAACCTAAAGGGTTAACAAAGTTTGTAAAATCAGTTTTGAATACCTTGAGGGGTGTAGTTTATAGAATGGGGTCATTTTTGGGTGGTTTCTATTATGTAAGCCTTGTAAAGTGACTTCAGACCTGAACTGGTCCCTAAAAATTGGGTTTTTGAAAATTTCTGAAAAATTTCAAGATTTGCTTCTAAACTTCTAAACCTTGTAACATCCCCAAAAAATAAAATATAATTCTTCCCAAAATGATCCAAACATGAAGTAGACATAAGGGGAATGTAAAGTAATAACTATTTTTTGAGGTATTACTATGTATTATAGAAGTAGAGAAATTGAAACTTGGAAATTTGCAATTTTAAAAAAAAAATTGTAAATTTGGCATTTTTTTAATAAATAAAAATGATTTTTTTTAACTTCATTTTACCAGTGTCATGAAGTACAATATGTGACGAAAAAACAATCTCAGAATAGTCTGGATAAGGCAAAGCGTTTTAAAGTTATCAGCACTTAAAGTGACACTGGTCAGATTTGCAAAAAATGGCCAAGTCCTTAAGGTGAAATAGGGCTGAGTCCTTAAGGGGTTAAAGCAGAAAGTGATACCTCATCAAATATTTATTACTTAACATTCCCCATATGTCTACTTTATGTTGGTATCATTTTGGAAATGTCATTTTATTTTTTTAGGACGTTAGAAGGCTTAGAAGTTTAGAAGCAAATCTTGAAATTTTTAAGAATATTTCCAAAACCCACTTTTTATGGACCATTTCAGGTCTGAAGTCACCTATAAATGACCCCATTGTAGAAACTACGCCCCTCAAATTACTCAAAACTGATTTTACAAACTTTGTTAACCCTTTAGGTGTTCCACAAGAATTTTCCAGTAGATTTTCCAATTTAATCTATTATTTTCTTTAACACATCAAGGGTTAACAGCCAAACAAAACTCAATATTTATTACACTGATTCTGCGGTTTACAGAAACACCCCACATGTTGTCGTAAACTGATGTAAGGGCTTACGGCAGGATGCAGCAGAAAAGGAACGCCATATGGATTTTGGATGGCAGATTTTGCTGGACTGGTTTTTAGATGCCATGTCCCATTTGAAGCCCCCCTGAGCCACCCTTACAGTAGAAATTCCCAAAAAGTTACCCCATTTTGGAAACTAGGGGATAAGTTGCCAGTTTTATTGGTACCATTTTTGGGTACATATGATTTTTTGATCATTCATTATTACACTTTATAATACAAGGTGACCAAAAAATTGCTCATTTTGGCACAGTTTTTATTTATGCATTTTTACAGCCTTCAACTGAGGGGTTAGGTCATGTGATATTTTTATAGAGCAGATCATTACGGACGTGGCAATACCTAATATGTATACTTTACTTATTTATTTGAGTTTTACGCAATAATAGCATTTTCGAAACCAAAAAGTGATGTTTTAGTGTTTCCATAGTCTGAGAGCCATAGCTTTTTTATTTTTGGACAAATTGTCTTAGGTAGTTTCTAATTTTTTGTGGGATGAGGGGATGGGTTACTTGGTACTATTTTTGAGGCATACGCCTTTTTGATCGCTTTGTGTTGCAATTTTTGTGATGTAAGGTGACAAAAAATAGCTTTTTTGGCACTGTTTTCATATATTTTTTTTACTGTGTTCACCTGAGGGGTTAGGTCATGTGATATTTTTATAGAGCAGGTTGTTAAAGACACGTCAATACCTAATATGTTTTTATGTTTTAGCACAATAATAGCAGTTTTGAAGCAAAAAAATCATATTTTCATGTCACCATTGTCTGAGAGTCATTTTTTTTTTATTTTTTTACTAATTGTCTCAGGTAGGATCTCATTTTTTGCGGGTGATGGTTTTATCGGTACCATTTTGTTCGACATACGCCTTTTGATCGCTTGGTGTTGCACTTTTTGTGATGTAAGATGACAAAAATATTTTTTTTTACACAGTTTTAATTTTTTTAAGGTGTTTACCTGAGGGGTTAGGTCATGTGATATTTTTATAGAGCTGGTTGTTACGGACGCGAAGATACCTAATATGTATACTTTTTTTTTTTATTTCACTTTAACACAATAATAGCATTTTGTTTTAGTGTCTCCATGTTCTGAGAGCTATAGTTTTTTAATTTTTTGAGCGATTTTCCTATGTAGGGTCTAATTTTTTGCGGGATGAGGTGATGGTTTAATTGGTACCATATCGTTCGACATACGCCTTTTTGATCACTTGGTGTTGCACTTTTTGTGATGTAAGGCGACAAAAATAGATTATATTTTATTTTTTTATGGTGTTTATCGGACGGGGTGGATCATGTGATATATTTATAGAGCCGTCGTTACGGACGCGGCGATACCTAATATGTGTGGTTTTCCTTTTTTTTTATTAGGAAATCTGGGGAAAGGGATGTTTTTTTTTCTTTTTTTTACTTGAAACTTTCATTTTTTTAATTAAAAAACACTTTATTTCTGTTCCACTCTGGAACTTCAACATTTGGGGTTCTGATCCCCTCTGCAATGCTTTACAATACATCTGTATTGTAATGCATTGCCTGTTAGTGTATGACACTGAGTCATCCACTAACAGGTTGCCTAGGAGACCCAGCCTGAGGCTGGATCTCCTGGGCACCCGTAGAAGGCAGGTCCCGATGCTGTGCAAGGCATTGGGCAGCCTCTGCATGGCATCGGGCACTCTTGTCAGCGAGGGACTCGATACTCTCCTTCAGCACTGACCGCGGCATAGAAGGGGTTAATCCGCCGGCATATACAGCAGGGGCCCAGCTACCAGGGACCACTGGTAGGTGCCCGCCCGATCACTATGACGTGCTATTACGTCAAAATGCTGGAAGTCATTGACTTCCATGATGTAATAGTACGTCACATGTCGGGAAGGGATTAATAGAAATATTTTTGCTGAAATCATTAACACCGAGGTTCACATACTTTTTCTTCCTGCACTATAGATGTTCATGCAGTGAGCTTCTGAGGAGTCAGTGGAGGGGATAGGAGTGATAGTAGCCCTGATGAGACATAATGTACCTAAGATGTGTTATCTTGCTGATGTCCCTCAGTGGTAATTTTGATTACCACAGTATGCTGGCACTTGTGGAGATAGGTGCCCACTGTGTGATACAGGCTTGGAGTTAGTCTAGCCTGGATGTTGTTTCGGTGATGTATGGCCGATCTGTATTCCCTCACCTGTAGCAGAAACAGTAAATCTATGGTTGCTGGTCACTCTGCTGACTAAACATGCTGTAGCTTCTAGTCTCACAGGAGAACTGGATCAGGTCTCTTGAAGAAGGAGCTCAAGTATGTGCTTCCTTCCTCTTAACTGTTGTGACTAAAAACCTCCTGGCAGGAAGTAGGACCAGCCCACTCCTACCAACCCTGTTACTGACAATCATACCTCCTCTGCCAGTGTACAGGACATAACATGGCAAACACATAACATTAACATATAAAACAATTGCAGATACCCCCCAGGTCGGGTAGTACATTTACTCAAAGTGCTCAATAAAAGACTATTATAATGCAATGCAGATGTAATGGTGCAGTATCCCAAGAAACCAGACAGATGTTTTAAACGACAGTGGATTTATTGAGTCGACGATAATTCAGTCAAAAGCCAGTGATCATACACAGGTAATCAAGCTGAATAAGAACCTCTGCAGGGAGAGACCAGGGAAGCAGTCCGTGATCAGGCCAAAGTTCATACACGTTATATCAGTCCAAGAAGCGTGGTACCGAGAGATGAGACGTCAGAGAATATCCAGGGTGCGGCCTATCCCCTAATCTACTTTGAATTTGTGCACAGGTGCTTTTCCTGCCAGCAGCCGGCATAGCACATAAGATGCGCGTACACTCGGCCGCATATCCCTTTGCCAACCACCTTTCGATCGTGTGCGCTGATGCTTGATTGGCCTAGCACGGATAAGGGACAGCACCAGCACGGACGCCGGAACGGAACCCGCAGGCGATACCTGAGACAGTGCCACCAGCCCCGCCAATCTGCCTCCGGGACCCCGGCGGTCTTCCCCTCCGACGCCCATGTGGACGGATTTGCGTCTGTCCACAAAGGAATCGGAGCCGCAGGCTCCACAGACGCATGTGTGACCTGTCCCGCTACTCCAATGGGACCCCAAAGGTCGAGGCAGGGGATCCAGAGGTCCGCTGGGATGGAGTGCCAGCAGACCCACTAAGCACCCCCCGACCTCTCCCCACAGGCCGAACCACACGAGGACCCCTGGAGGCCCCAGTGGACCGCGGAACAGGAGAGTGTCTCAGAGCAGATCTAGAAGAGGGCAAAAAACACCCATGAGGCAAAATAGAATTCTCTTTGTTTTCTTAGTTAAAAATTCCTTTCCAGCTCCAAAATCTAGCAATTAAAATAAATCCCTGGATCAACAATCTCCGTAAATCTAGTACCTCTAAAACCTGTATGACACCTACAGATTGTTCGGCAGATGATCACTAATGAGCATTCGCATGAATGCTGCTCGTTAGCTATCATCTTGCAGTGTAAAGTTGCAAAAGCTCGTTCATCAGGCAATCCAAATCTCTTGACATGTTAAAAAAATTATTATTCGCAGATTATGGTGTTTAATCACGATCTGCCGCCGGAATACCACTATACAGCATGGGGACAAGCGATGGCATAGCAATGGTTCCTCCTCATTGCATGTAATAGCACCAATCTACTCCGCTAGTGAGCAGGTGATTGCTCAGAGAGAATGGTTCCCTCCCAACAATCATTTGCCACATTGGGCTTAACTTGTAATATTATTACTATGAGAAGGTAGCCAGGCCTCTATTGAGCTGTTTTAGTAAATTCACCATGGCAACGATTCCTTTTTATCTCTCATGTTGTGTGTTTAGGAAATGAAGAATTAACAACAAATATTAAAAACTCAGATATGCTCACATGTGCTATGCCGAGTGCAGGGTCTGGAGAGGTAACATAGTAACATAGTACATAAGGCAGAAAAAAGACATCTGTCCATCCAGTTCACCCTGTTATCCTGCAAGTTGATACAGAGGAAGGCAAAAAACTCCTGTGAGGTACAAGCCAATTTTCCCCACTTAAGGGGAAAAAATTCCTTCCCTACTCCAATAAGGCAATCAGAATAACTCCCTGGATCAACGACCCATCTCTAGTAGCTATAGTCTGTAATATTATTACACTCCAGAAATTCATCCAAGTCCCTCTTGAATTATTTTATTGTACTCACCATCACCACCTCCTCAGGCAGAGAGTTTCATAGTCTCACTGCTCTTACCGTAAAGAATCCTTTTCTATGTTTGTGTACAAACCTTCTTTCCTCCAGACGCAGAGGGTGTCCCCTTATCACAGTCACAGTCCTGGGGATAAATAGATGATGGGAGAGATCTCTGTACTGACTCCTGATATATTTATACATAGTAATTAAATCTCCCCTCAGTCGTCTTTTTTCTAAAGTGAATAACCCTAATGTTGATAATCTTTCAGGGTACTGTAGCTGCCCTCCTCTGAACCCTCTCCAGCTCTGCTATGTCTGCCTTGTTCACAGGAGCCCAGAACTGTACACAGTACTCCATGTGTGGTCTGACTAGTGATTTGTAAAGTGGTAGGACTATGTTCTCATCATGGGCATCTATGCCCCTCTTGATGCAGCCCATTATCTTATTGGCCTTGGCAGCAGCAGCCTGACACTGGTTTTTACTGCTTAGTTTGCTGTTTATTAAAATTCCTAGGTCCCTTTCCATGTCAGTGTTACCCAGTGTTTTACTATTTAGTATGTACAGGTGATTTGCATTATTCCTTCGCATGTGCATAACCTTATATTTGTCAGTGTTAAACCTCATCTTCCACTTCTCTGCCCAAGCCTCTAATCTATCTAGATCCATCTGTAGCTGTATAGTGTACTCTTCCGTGTCAATTACTTTACACAGTTTAGTGTCATCTGCAAAAATTTTTATTTTACTGTGCAAGCCTTCTACAAGATCATTAATAAATATATTGAAGAAAATAGGGCCCAATACTGACCCCTGAGGTACTCCGCTAGTGACAGTGACCCAATCTGAGTTTGTACCATTAATAACCACCCTCTGTTTTCTATTATTGAGCCAGTTACTTACCCACATACAGACGTTTTCTCCCAGTCCAAGCATTCTCATTTTATTTACCTTTTATGTGGTGCAGTGTCAAATGCTTTGGAGAAGTCCAGATCTATGACATCCACTGATTCGCTGCTGTCAAGTCTAGAACTTATCTCCTCATAGAAACTGATTAAATTAGTTTGACATGACCGATCCCTCATGAAGCCATGCTGATATGATGTTATTTGCTTGTTTTCATTGAGATCCTCCAAGATAGCATCTCTTAGAAAACCTTCAAACAGTTTACCCACAACAGATGTTAAACTTACTGGCCTATAGTTTCCGGGTTCTGTTTTTGCACCCTTTTTTTATATTGGCACCACATTTGCTATGCGCCAATCCTGTGGAACATTCCCTGTCAGTATAGAGTCTGTAAATATCAGAAATAAGGGTCTGGCTATGACATTACTTAATTATCTTAGAATACGGTGGTGTATGCCATCTGGGCCTGGCGATTTGTCTATTTTAATCTTTTTAAGTCTCTGTTGTACTTCTTCCTGGGTCAGAAGGGCACTTTTAATGGGGAATTTACTTTTACATTCTGCATTTCATCTGACAGTTTATTTTCCTCAGTAAATTCAGTGGAGAAAAAATTATTTAATAGCTTTGCTTTCTTCTCGTCGCTCTCTGCAACTCCCCCCTCATCGTTCTGTAGAGGGCCGACACATTCAGATTTATACTTTTTACTATTTATATAATTGAAGAACATTTTAGGGTTAGTTTTGCTCAGTTGGGCAATTATTCTCTCGGTCTCTAGTTTGGCAGCTTTTATTTGTTTTTTAAATATTCTATTTTTTTCCTTATAGTTTTTCAGTGCTTCCTCGCTACCTTCCTGTTTTAGTGATTTAAATGCTTTATTTTTGTCATTTATTGCCTTCTTACAGTTCTATTGATCCAAATTGTTTTTTTCTTGTTCCTGATGGATGACTGTAATGACCGGCGTCACGCACAGGGAGGGAAAAGGGAAAGCCCTGCCCAAGGGAGAGGGAAAGGTGGTGACCCCTGACTCACCTTGCGACTGGCACCTGACTGCCCTGACGTCCCTAGACGGGTTCCTCACTCGTGCGGCGATCACGTGCCTAAACCCTGGCTTTCCCTAAAATGAGACCTAGATAGTGAACGGGCCGTTGGGATCGCTAGTCCGCACCACTGACACTAAAAGGGAAACAGGGAGAGGACAGACAATACAGACAAACACATACACCCAGGTGGGCGACCACAGCAGTCCACAAAGGTCCAACAGGGATCCGGAGGGTAGCGTTCTGGACCAACAACCAGAGAACGCAGCAACACAGCTCCAGAGGGTCAGAATAGAAGTCCAGGCAGGAAGCTCTATATCTGGCAACCAGAGAAGTGTGAGAGGGGAATATAAGGAGGTTGGGAGTGCTGGACAAGGAACAGCTGAGGAGAAGGAGCTACGGATCCCTGAGTGAACCAAAAGGGTTGAAAAGCAAACCCAGAAAGCTACCATAAGGAAACAGCCCTATCTTACATAGAGCGCGCAGCCAACCGGTGTGACTTCCTGACCCCGGGTATAACACCCTCGTGACAGTACCCCCCTCTCTACGAGGGGCCTCCGGACACTCAGGACCAGGTCTCTCAGGATGAGAGGCATGACAAGCCCGAACTAGCCTGTCGGCGTTTACCTCAGACGCAGGAACCCACATTCTTTCCTCGGGACCGTAACCTCTCCAATGCACCAAATATTGAAGAGAGCGGCGGACCCGACGAGAATTAACCATTTTGGATATCTGAAATTCTAGATTACCATCCACAACAACAGGAGGGGGTGGCAGCGGTGACGGTTCTAGAGGTGGAACATATTTTTTTGAGTAACGACTTATGAAAAACATTATGGATTTTAAAAGTCTGAGGTAACTCCAGGCGAAAAGCCACGGGGTTGATGATGGCTACAATTTTGTAAGGACCAATAAACCTAGGACCCAGTTTCCAAGAGGGAACCTTCAATTTAATATTCCGAGTAGACAACCACACATAGTCATTCACTCCTAGGTCCGGACCTGGCGACCGTCTCTTATCAGCCATGCATTTGTATTTACCTCCCATATTTTTCAAGTTAACTTGCACCTTCTGCCATACCGATGAAAGAGATGACGAAAACCGTTCCTCTTCGGGAACCCCAGAAGACCCCCCCTCTTTGAAAGTACAGAATTGGGGATGAAAACCATATGCACCAAGAAATGGTGACTTGCCAGTGGATTCCTGACGACGATTATTTATGGCAAACTCAGCTAACGGTAAATATGATGACCACAACTCTTGGTTTTCAGACACAAAACATCTTAGATATGTCTCCAGGTACTGGTTGGTACGCTCAGTCTGTCCATTCGACTGAGGATGGAAAGCTGAGGAAAAAGACAAGTGTACCCCCAAACGGGAACAAAAGGCTTTCCAAAATTTAGAAATAAACTGGGTACCCCGATCCAAAACAACATCGGAGGGGACCCCATGAAGCTTCACGATTTCACTGACCAATACCTGAGCAAGAGTCTTAGCATTAGGTAGTGCGGGTAACGCAATGAAGTGTACCATTTTGCTAAACCTGTCCACTACTACCAAAATAACAGTTTTACCCACAGACAAAGGTAAGTCAGTGATAAAATCCATTGACAGATGTGTCCATGGTCTATTGGGAATGACGAGTGGTAATAGAGACCCTGCAGGACGTGTATGTGAAACTTTTGCGCGCGCACAAGTAGAACAAGAAGACACAAAATCCAATACATCCTGACGCAACCTTGGCCACCAAAAACGACGAGACAATAGCTCCAAGGTTGCTTTACTACCCAGCAAGTCCCGAATTATGATGTTCCTTTAATAATTCGAAACGCAGGTTCAACGGTACAAACAATTTCTCTGAGGGGCAAGAGACCGGGGCGTCCCCCTGGGCCTCTAACACCTTCCCCTCCAGAACAGAGTGTACCGCAGAAACAACCACTCCTCTTTGAAGAATGGGCACCGGATCACTCACATTACCCCCTCCTGGGAAACAACGAGATAGTGCATCAGCCTTGGTATTCTTTGCCCCAGGACGATAGGTAATCACAAAGTTAAACCTGGTAAAAAAAATAGCGACCACCTAGCTTGTCTAGGGGTGAGACGCTTAGCTGATTCGAGGTACAGAAGATTTTTGTGGTCCGTAATCACAGTGACGGAGTGGACTGCCCCCTCTAAAAAGTGACGCCATTCTTCAAACGCTAATTTAATAGCCAATAGTTCCCTATTGCCAATATCGTAGTTCTTTTCTGCTGCAGATAGTTTTTTAGAAAAGAAAGCACAAGGACGCCATTTGCCTGAGACAGAACCGCCCCCACTCCCACCTCTGACGCATCGACTTCAACAATAAAAGGCTGAGAGACATCAGGTTGGACTAGTACAGGTGCTGAGGTAAACCTCTCTTTTAGAGAGGAAAAAGCAACTTTAGCGGCGTCAGACCATTTAGAAAAATCAGTCCCCTTCCTAGTCATGTCAGTAAGGGGTTTTACAAGTGAATCATTTTTAATGAATTTCCTATAGAAATTTTCGAAGCCCAAAAACCGTTGCAGTGCTTTGAGGTTCTCAGGAAGATCCCAATCTAAAATTGCCTGGACCTTCCTAGGATCCATACGGAAACCTGAAGCAGATAAAAAATAACCTAGGAATTGTATCTCCTGAACGGAGAAGACACATTTTTCAATTTTAGCATATAATTTATTCGTCCGTAGGACCTGCAGTACTTGTCTGACATGCACCTCCTGTGTTCTCAGATCAGACGAATAAATTAAAATATCATCTAGGTATATTACCACAAACCTGCCGATTAGATGACTAAAAATGTCATTAACGAAATGTTGAAAGACGGCAGGAGCATTGGTCAGACCGAAAGGCATAACTAGATTTTCATAATGCCCCTCAGGGGTGTTAAAAGCTGTCTTCCACTCATTCCCCTCCTTAATACGAATCAGATTGTAGGCCCCCCTAAGATCAAGTTTGGAGAACCACCTAGCACCCGCAATCTGGTTAAACAGGTCAGGAATGAGAGGAAGAGGGTATGGGTCTCGGATGGTTATCCGATTTAATTCGCGAAAATCTAGGCAAGGACGCAGGCCCCCATCTTTCTTTTTAATGAAGAAAAACCCTGCAGCCACGGGTGAAGAAGAGGGTCTGATGTGTCCCTTAGCCAAGCTCTCGGAGATATAATCTTTCATGGCTTGTCTCTCTGGACCTGAAAGATTATATAACCTGGTCTTGGGTAATTTTGCGCCGGGAATAAGGTTAACCGGGCAATCATAAGGACGATGAGGTGGTAACTTCTGACAACCCTTTTCAGAAAAAACGTCCTCAAAATCCGAAATAAATGTCAGTGGCAAAATTATTAAGAGGCACCTCGTAATCATTAGTGATGAGCGGGAGGTGCCATATTCGATTTCGACGAAATTTGTGAATATTCGCTTGAATATTCGTCTCATATTCGTCTAAATCGAATATTCGTCATTATTCTAGTTATCGCAATTAATATGCGATTTAAATAATCGCATATTGCGATTTTAACTTAAGGTTACTTTCCTATTGGTTTGATATCTAGAATTAGCAAAGATGACGAATATGACGAATGTATTCGTCATATTTCTCAAAACGAAGATAACGAAGTATTCTCCATCTTCGTTTTAGCTCCATATTCGTCAACTTCGCTAATTCTAGCAATCAAATAGGAAAGTTGACTAGAGACAGCTAAGTTTTTAATTCGCTATGCGATAATATTATTTGCTTTTTTTAAAAATAAATAAAATAATTATAATACTTGATAATTATTATAATTATTCTATTTATTAAAAAAAAGCAAAGTAATATAATCGCATAGCGAATTAAACACAGCTGTCTCTATAGTCAACTTTCCTATTTGATTGCTAGAATTAGCGAAGTTGACGAATATGGAGTTAAAACGAAGATGGAGAATACTTCGTTATCTTCGTTTTGAGGAATATGACGAATACATTAGTCATATTCGTCATCTTCGCTAATTCTACCAAGCCAACCATAGTAAACCAGGTCTAAGTTGAAATCGCAATGCGATTACTTCAAGTTATATTAATCGAATTGCGATTTCAACTTAGAGCTATGTTTCTAATGGGTCTGCTTGCTAGAATTAACGAAGTTAACGAATATGGAATATAGCAGTGCTAAGTTGAAATCGCAATTCGATTACTTCAAGTTATATTAATCGAATTGCGATTTCAACTTAGAGCTGTTTCTAATGGGTCAGCTTGCTAGAATTAATGAAGTTAACGAATATGGAATATAGCAGTGCTAAAGTTGAAATCGCAATTCGATTAATATAACTTGAAGTAATCGCATTGCGATTTCAACTTAATTCTCAAATCCGACAGTACATTCTAGTATGGAGGCGTTCCCATGGTGATGGGGACGCTCCATGAGCACGGAAGTCGGCAGAAGCGGCAAAGGGCACTGACTGGAGCAGCCAGGATGCCAGGAATCCTCAGGACAGGTAATAACTACTTTTGGGAAGTGGGAAAGAAAAAAATATAACAATAAAAAAAGAATATTCGAAATAGCGAATTTATAGTGCCGATATTCGCTTTTCGAATATTCGCGCTCAGCACTAGTAATCATTATGGTGCCCCTTTGTGGGCTCTAGGAGTTGGCGCAGATTTCAGGTTCAAGTTTTGTGCATCATGCCCGCCCATGCCTAAAAACTTAAAAGGTTGCACATTTTTGTACAAAATGGGACTTTCATGAAAAATTCCAATTACCCATTCATAAACTAAACCTGATAAAGCCAAGAGTTCCATGGCAACTTGTGGCAGTTCTGGCCACAGATCAAGCCTGCACACCTAGTAGTCCAGGGGTTCCTCGCTTCTCAGAGCGCCCACATCGGCTGTTAACCCGATGTAGTCGGACACCTGTTGGTCTAGGCGTTCCCTGAGGCTGGATACGGAGGGCGACTCTTGATGGGTTGGCTGCGAGACTGATCTCATATCCGAAGTGACCAACACATCTTCAAAAAGCCCTCTTCTTGTAGACACGGTAGGGTTGGGCACCTGTTTCACTGTGGGTAGAAAATTCTATGCCAGTGCCTGCAACAGCAGAATGCAGCATCTCTTGCAGCAAGGCCTGGAAATGCTGCATTCTGCCAGCCCTCTCTGATGCTGGTAACATGTCCGCCATTTTGTGTTTGTACGGGGGTCTAAGTACGTTGCCACCCAGTACTGGTCCTTGCCCTTTATGCTTTTTATACGGGGGTCCCTCTACAAACACTGGAGCATGGAGGCCCCCATTTGCACTAAATTGGAAGCGGTGGAGCTCCCTGGCCCCTACTCATCGCCCAGGAGAATGTCGTCCTCAGTCTCCTCCCCTCAGCCACGGACAACACCAGGGATCCCCGAAAAGTTTAAAGTCCCCCTTAAAGCCTGCTCTTCTTGCTTCTCCTCCTTCTCCTCCCCCCAGCCACCATCGTCCTCTGACTCATCTTCAGACTCCTGCTGACTTGTCTCAGATGGATTAGCCACCCCTGGGAATTCATTCAGCATTGTGACTTCCTCATCTTCCAGTTCCTGCTACTCGACGGCTTGATCAATGACACGATGCAATGCACGCTCCAGAAAGAAGGCAAAAGGTACGATGTCACTGATAGTGCCCTGGCTGCAACTGACTAGTTTGATGATCTGATCAAATGCCCGCAGAAGTCTGCATGCATCGCGCATGACCACCCACTGGCACGGTGAAAAGAAACCAAGCTCCCCAGAAACTGTCCTGCTGCAGAGTTCGTAAAGGTAGTCGTTAATGGCAAGTTGCTGCTGGAGCAGCCTATTAAGCATATACAAGGTCACAAATCAGACGTCTGACAGGCAGGTGGTGTCGCCGCTGAACGTCAGGAAGGCGAGCCATGGCAATGTAAGATCTTTGCCCTGTTTCAGCGCGCTCAGCAGATTTGCATCGTTGTCACACACCACTTTACCAGCTGTCAAATTAAGCGGGTTTAGCCACTGATCGGCCTGTGACCGCAAAGCTGAAAGCAGTGCAGGACCTGTGTGGCTCTTAGCTTGCAGGCACAACAGCCGCAGCACAGTATGGCAATGTCTCACCTGGCACATCGAATGGGTTCTGGGGAGCTTGGGGGGTGCAGCGGAAGAGGCGGTAGCAGTGGAAAAGGAGGAGTCAGCTCAGGAGGAGACGGAGGATGGAGTAGGGGAGGCAGGCCTGCATGCAATTCGTGGCGGTAACACTAAATCCACACGGGTGTCATGGGTTACATGCTTGACAGCTGTCAGAAGGTTCACCGAGTGGGCAGTAAAAGTTATGTACCTTCCCTGCCCGTGTTTGCTAGACCACATGTCTGTGTTTAGATGTATCTTGGCACCAACACTGTGTGCCAGAGATATATTCAATTGCCGCTAAACATGGCCATATAACTCTGTGATGCCCTTCTTGGACAATTATTTCCTTCCGGGGACCTTCCATTACGATGTGCCAATGGCCACAAATTTTCTAAAGTTCTCTGAGTCCACCAGTTTATATGGCAGTAGTTGGCGGGCTAGCAGTTCAGACAACTCAGCGGTCAGCCGTTGGGCAAGAGGGTTATCCGGCGTCATCAACTTTTTACGCTCGAACATTTGGGCCACAGAAGCCTGCCTTCTGCCAGATGAATGCGACGATGGCACGGTGGAAGGTGGAGTGGAGGACAAATGGGAGGAGAGAGGAGAAGGAGAAGAGGCCGCACGTGGAGCGCCGGGAGTGTGGCGTTCTTGGTTCTGATGGCGTTGCTCCCTTTGGGCTCGGTAATGGGAGGCCAGGTGCCTTCTTAAGGCAGTCGTCCCTAGGTGAGTGTTGGGCTTACCGTGACTTATGCGTTGACAGCACAGGCTGCAGATGGCAACACTATTGTCAGCAGCTGACAAGTTACATAAAGGCCACACTGCAGAGCCATGTGCTGGCGTCCTGGGAGCGCAAGATGTGACCGTGCATGGTGGATGGCTCGTTCCAGATACATTTGCAGTCTGCTTTTTGCCTCCTGTGCACTTCAAGTTCTGCCTGCTTCTCCTCCTTCTCCTCCCTATCTGCTGATCCCACTCTCCCTCTGAACTCCCCTCCTCTTCCTCTCTTGTGGGCACCCACGTAATGTCCAGCAACAGCGGGGACCACCCTCCTTAGGATGATCTGGGTACTGTCGTCAGACCGCTGGGTGGCGGCCGTTACTACCTCCTCTTCCTCATCCGATGCCAAGAATGGCTACGCATCGGTACGGTCTGGGAATAGATGGGAAAATAATTTGAGTGGAGGGGCTATCGTAGTGGTGGTGGCGGTGGTGTCTTTGAGGGAGCACACAGCAGAGAATGAGGAGGTTGCGGATAAAGAGGATGAAGAGGGTGCAGAAGCGGAAGGCTGAATGAGCCACTCAACCAACTCTGTTGCGTCCTTTGACGTAATCGCACGCACCTTCTCCAACTTCCCTCTTAGTTTCCGGCCTAGTGCACCTGCCCGACCCCTACCACCCCTACGGAATGGCCTGCCTTTTCCTCTGCCTGTCATTTTCAAAATGACCCTGTGCTAAAGTCCCTAGAGAAGAGCAGTATTTGTGGAAGCAGGTATATCGCAGGCCTCAATCAGTATTTGGTAGAAGCCGATATATCGCACCCCTCAAATCAGTATTTTGTGGAAGCAGATATATTGCACAACTCAATCAGTATTTTGTGGAAACATGTATATAGAACACCTGAATCAATATTTGGTGGAAGCAGGTATATCGCACCCCTCAAAAAGTATATTGAGGAAGCAGGTATATCAAACCCCTTAATCAGTATTTTGTGGAAGCAGGTATATCGCACCACTCAATCAGTATTTTGTGGAAACAGGTATACAGAACACCTGAATCAATATTTTGTGGAAGCAGGTATATCGCACACCGCAATAGTGTAGAGTGCAAATATTCTAAAAGCAAATTTTTAGCGCAAATTTCGGCACTTTGAGAATTCGCGAATATTTTCACTATAGTTCTATATATTCATAATGACGAATATTCTTTTTTTTGTTTTGTTTTTAACACAGTACACATCAGGTGATCATCCCTCCCTTCTTTTAGCTTGTGAGCCAATGAGAAGGCTTTGTCACAGCTTAGCAACATCCCTAGCAACCAATAGAAAAGTTGCCTAACCCTTACTATACAAGAACCTCCCCAGCAGCTATTTTCTAAAGTTTATTGCAGTTATGAAAGAGACAGCAGTGTCATTGCTGTGCTCTGTGCTTTGTGTTATTACATTAGACAGTTAACATATATATATATATATATATATATATATATATATATATATATATAGAAAAACAAAAAGTTCAGTGTCAGCACCGTCAATGGAATAAATGCGGGTGCAGCTGGCCCAGTGTGGATATAAGCCAATCCAGATAGATAAAAAATAGCAAAAAGGACAGCACTCCAGGAAGTAAAAGATGAAAAATACTTTATTTACCCATATGGGACAAGCTTGTCCCATATGGGTAAATAAAGTATTTTTCATTTTTTACTTCCTGGAGTGCTGCCCTTTTTGTTATTTTTATATATATATATATATATATATATATATATATATACAGTACAGACCAAAAGTTTGGACACACCTTCTCATTCAAAGAGTTTTCTTTATTTTCATGACTATGAAGGCATCAAAACTATGAATTAACACATGTGAAGTGTGAAACAACTGAAAATATGTCATATTCTAGGTTCTTCAAAGTAGCCACCTTTTGCTTTGATTACTGCTTTGCACACTCTTGGCATTCTCTTGATGAGCTTCAAGAGGTAGTCCCCTGAAATGATTTTCCAACAGTCTTGAAGGAGTTCCCAGAGATGCTTAGCACTTGTTGGCCCTTTTGCCTTCACTCTATGGTCCAGCTCACCCCAAATCATCTTGATTGGGTTCAGGTCCGGTGACTGTGGAGGCCAGGTCATCTGGCGCAGCACCCCATCACTCTCCTTCATGGTCAAATAGCCCTTACTTTCAAAGTTCAGTAGGACTATCAGCTGTGTATCCACCTGACTTCTCCTCAACGCCACTGATCGTCCCAACCCCATTTATAAGGCAAGAAATCCCACTTATTAAACCTGACAGGGCACACCTGTGAAGTGAAAACCATTTCAGGGGACTACCTCTTGAAGCTCATCAAGAGAATGCCAAGAGTGTGCAAAGCAGTAATCAAAGCAAAAGGTGGCTACTTTGAAGAACCTAGAATATGACATATTTTCAGTTGTTTCACACTTGTTTGTTATGTATATAATTCCACATGTGTTAATTCATAGTTTTGATGCCTTCAGTGTGAATCTACAATTTCATATTTATGAAAATAAAGAAAACTCTTTGAATGAGAAGGTGTGTCCAAACTTTTGGTCTGTACTGTATATATATATATAATTCAGTTAGGGGGAGATAATCAGTTTAGGTTAGATTGATCTATAGTCTAGCAGATATTGCCAAAAATTCTCAAGCGCGAACATATTGGAGCACTCTATCTGCATATAAAGCTATATTAATGTTCTGCTTTGCCAATCCTTTTCTCCAGTCTCAGAAAACTTATACCAGCTTGAAAAATGTAGCATAAGTGACCCACGCCTGTATTTCGCGCGCATTATGCGAATATTACATTGTCAATTTTCGCAATCAAGAATATAATCTCGAATTTGCTAATATATGACGAATATTCTAAAAAATATTCTCAAAATATCGCAAATTCAAATATTGCCCCTGCCGCTTATCACTACACCTCAATCAGTATTTTGTGGAAGCAGGTATATCGCACCCCTCAATCAGTATTTTGTGGAAGCAGGTATATAGAACCCCTTAATCAGTATTTTGTAGAAGCAGGTATATCGCACTCCTCAATCAGTACTTTGTGGAAACAGGTATATAGAACCCCTGAATCAATATTTGGTGGAAGCAGGTATATCGCACCCCTCAATCAGTATTTTATGGAAGCAGGTATATCAAACCCCCCAATCATTTTTTTTTGGGGCAACAGGTATATCACACCTGTTGCAAATGCTATATACCTGCGGTATCGCAGCAGAACCGCACACAACTGCTGCACAATACAAATGCACTATAATATACTTTCTATGTTAGAAAGTATATTATAAGTATATTACACCCCTCAATCAATTTTTTTTTGGGGGGGCAACAGGTACATCACACCAGTTGCAATTAGTTATTACAATAGCATTTGTCCCTCTATATAGCTGCGGTATCGCAGCAGAATCACACACAACTGCTGCACAATACAAATGCACTATAATATACTTTCTATGTTAGAAAGTATATTATAAGTATATTACACCCCTCAGTATATCACACCTATCGATGGCACACCTATACCAGTCCTTAAAAAGGACTTTTGTGGCCATATTAACTAGCGTTTTGTGTCCCTAACAGTCTGTCCCAGCTCCACAAAGCAACCTCTACCTACACTGGCAAAACACAGAATGTAAAATGGCTGCCAGATCGGGTTCTGTTATAGGGTGGGGGTGTGTCCATGTGCTGAAACGTCTCAATTGGCTGTTCTGTCCCACCTGATGGATCTATCATTGTTCAAAGTTAGGCACAATGCAAAAGAATATGGCGCATGCAAGCATCGTCATATGTTCGCATGTTTGGCGAATCGCAAACGAGCAAAAATTCACCACAAAACGACCGCTGGGTGAACCGCAAGGCCATCTCTATATATGAATATATATTTATACATATTTATATAAATATATATACAGTGTCGTACTGGGGTACCTAGGGCCCACCAGTAAAATTAATTTAGGCGGCCCACAGTACGGATACATTCAAATAAAATAATTAATTTAACAAGTTTTTTATATGAACATATATGTATGTAGTGCAGTAAATCTAATGTGTTATGTGTCACTTGTGCATGGGGTGGGAGACTAGGGGCCCACCGGGGGATTCCCCTCTACCCCTGTGGGCCATTACTAGCCTATATATATATATATGCAAAATGAAAGTCTGGAAGAAGATTACATTTGTACTTATGAGCCAAACATGGTGAGATTAAAAAGATTGGAAGGCCAAGCATGCAACCTTAGTGTAACTATTGATGTATGACAAAAGATCTTTAAGGATATCTGCACACAATGCAAATGATGTGGGTATTTTTAATGAAGATTTTCATGCGGAAAAATCACAGTGTAAGGCTCGTTCACACGACCGTTGGAGTCCTGTTCCTGTATTGCGGACCACATTTGCGGATCCGCAATACACGGGCACCGTTCCGTTGTCATTCCGCATCACGGATACGGACCCATTCATTTCAATGGGTCCGCAAATCAGGAGATGCGGAACGGTGCAGAAAGGAACACTACGGAAGCACTATGGAGTGCTTTCTGGCCTCCGCACCGCAAAAAGATAGAACATGCTCTATCTTTTTACAGAACGGAGGGATCACGGACCCATTCAAGTGAATGGGTCTGCAAACCCCATGCGCCTGCCCCACGGAAAGTGCCCATGCATTGCAGACTGCAATTTGCGGTCCACAGCACGGGCACAGGCTTCACACGGTCATGTAAACCAGCCCTAATACGGTGCCAGCAAAGTGAATGAGCACTTTGCCTTTTTCTTCTGTCCAAAAATACCTTGTCGTGCATCATGTGAATTGTTTGTGCGATTGCTTACCTTCTTCCACCATAGACTTCAATAGGGTTGTAAACCCTTTCACTACCGGAGGTTTTTTCATTTTTGTGCTTTCATTTTTCTTCCCTATCTTCCTTGAGCCATACTTTTTTTTTTTTTCAGGCTTATTTTTTGCGGCACAAGTTGAGGCATACAATGTAGTCGGAAGCGGTAAATAAATTACAATGGGTTGCAATTGGGTAAAATACACAATTCCTCCACCGTTTTACGGGTTTTGTTCCCACAGAATTTTGTTTGCGGCAAAACTGATCCATGCCCTTCATTCTCTGGATCTGGTGGCCAAAATAAGAATTGCAGCATGAATGCTCTTGGTCTGGTCAGCAAGACTCACTAGATCACGACATCTAAAGCCTTTAATGACCACAATCGGCATTATTGCCGATCGCGGTAATTAGCGGCAGGTCTCTGCTGTTTGAAACAGCTAACACCTGCTGGCCATGACGCCCACTGCATGTGCGAGCGGGCGCCATGTTTGCCTATGGCTCCAGCGCCGTACATGTACAGTGCTGGTAATGAAAGGGTTAACAGAAACAGAACATCCACATGAAAAATCCGCCAAAATCTGCAACAATTTTTTTTTTTATAAAAACTGTACAAAAAGCACACTAAAACCCAGATAAATAGTGCAGTTACATGTGCAGTTTCACTAAAGGTGTTGTAGCACGAAGAATATTCTACAGTTTTTAAACCAGCCCCTGGACCTGAATACTTTTGTAATTGCATGTAATCCACATGGCTGTAGTGGGTACACATGCTCAGTCCCATCATTTAACTGCCACCAGACATATCTTCTGTGTAGAAGCTGTGACAGTTAGGGCTCATTCAGACGGCCGTATGCTGTCCGCAAAAATACTGAATGCTATCCGTTTTTTTGCGGATCCGCAAAAAAACGGATCTGCAAAAAAACGGATAGCATTCAGTATTTTTGCGGACAGCATACGGCCGTCTGAATGAGCCCTTACAGCGAGAAAGCTGCAGCAGAAAGGACACTCCTCCAGAGAAGGGATACTCTCCTATATGAAGGACACACCCCCTAAGAAAGGACACTCCCCCTGAACTGCCATCTTGAAATAAATATAGCAGAACAATTGGAACAATGAATGGGGAGATCTCTAGATCCATGTGAGCTACAGGGCCGGTTCTAGCTTTGTTAGAAAGAGATTGTCATGTACTGTATAATGTCTTATTTAGATTTTTTTGCATTAATACTGGGATAATTCCTTTAATTAAATATGTTCATATAACACTAAAAGCGTATATTTCCTCTTTACACCTGGTACTTCCTGTCTATTTCATAATTGGTCTTAAAGATGCAAAATCTCCCTGGTGATAAAAGGTTCTGATCTGGAAAAGCATGTGCAACATATTTTCTTGTGCACTGTAAATTGCTCTTTTGTGTAAGAAGCTATAAATAAAGATAATCATGCAGGGGCTATCCATCTTCTCACTCATTTTATATGATTTTAGTTCATTTATGTTTCAAAGTAAAAGCAGGAAAGTAACTTTCCAGACCCAGCATTTATATGTAAGAGCTAGATATGGTACAGGCACAAAGAACATAATGGCTAATGAGTTAATGGCATAATATAATGTTCTTATAAATCACAGGCAGTTGCCGGGAGTTTTTATACTTACAATACCTCATTAAAACGGTGTTATGCACCTTTAGATCTCAGATAATTATGAATGCTATTGCTCAGAATAGCTTTTAATTTAGTGAAGTCTAGCCTGACCTTGCACCATTTAGATTTCTGAATTGAACATTCACCAGCTAAGATATTAATAACAATGCCTCGGCTTTCCTTACACTGACGAGACGCTACTTAAAATGTATGTTATTAGTTTACAAAAACATCTCATTCATCAATTCTAAATAACCCTTTTGTGTGCAGATAAACCAGCTATAAGGTTTCTTTTAGGTTAAAAATATACGGTTTCAAGTGGGGGACTATAGTGCTGTGAAAAGGGTATTTACCCATTTCAGATGTCACCTATTCATAGTGATATCTTTCAAGCTTAAATGGGTTGTCTTATCTCGCCGTTACTAAGGCAATATGAGACACAGGTCTGACCACCAGCCGGCCCGCGCTAGTGCTCTCTGTTTTAGGCCCCTTGCAGACGAGCGTTCATCCCGCAGCGAGTCCGCATCGCAGTTCCCGGCCTGACCTCCCAGAGCTTACAGTTCTGGAATGTATTAGATAACACTGGCATACTGCTGCCAGAGTTATCCAATACATTCCAGAGCTGTAAGGGTTACATAGCATCATAAATCAATATAATGCTATGTGAATCCCATCAATGCCGGGAGGTCAGACCAGGTTCTGCGAAGCAGACTTGCTGCGGGAGGAACGTTTGTCTGCAAGGGGCTTTAGTAGCTCCTATTGCAGTGTATTACAGAAACAGTGTAGCACAGCAAGCTTTGATAATTATGAGTTAGGGAGACAGCATGGCTTGCAGTGCTACACTGTTTCCATAGCTCTCATGCACCGCAATGGGAGATAACGAAACAGCGAGTGCCAGAGCGCTCTGCTGTTTCCCACCCGGCTGATGGTCAGTGAGACAACCCCTTTAAGGACCAAGTGTAATTTAGCAAATCTGACATGTCAACTTACCGTATGTGGTAATAACTTTAGAAAGCTTTTACTTATCCAACCGATTCTGAAATAGTTTTTAGTGGTAATGTTGGGTCTATATCTTTTACTTGTCAAAGTTTACAGAAAATTTTAAAAAATTAACAATTTTCTAACTTTTCTCTGCTTTTAAGACAGATAGTTATACCTCACAAAATACTAGTTAATTACATTCACCATATGTCTACTTTATGTTGGCATCATTTTGTAACTATTTAACTTTTTTAGGATGTTAGAAGGCTTAGAATTATAAAAGCAATTTTTTTTTAATTTTCCAAATCCTATTCTTTTTAATGGGTTTTAAAATACTTTAGCCAATTACCTGTCCTCTGAATAGGTAATCAGTGTCTGATCTGTGGGGGTCCAATACCCTGGATCCCCAACAATCAACTGTTGGAGAGGGCACAGTGTTCCTATGGCCAGTGATGTCACGGTCATCGGTCACATGGCCTAGGTGCAGCCCATAAAAGTGAATGGGGCTGAGCTGCAGTACTCCACCAATCAGATACTAATAACCTATCCAGAGGATAGGTTATCAGATTAAAAGTGATCCTTTAAGGACCAATTCAATTTTAAAGTGACTTTGAGGGGCTTACACAATAGAGGCCATCCATAATTGACTCCATTATAGAAACTACACCACTCATATTATGCAAAAGTCATTGTAGGAACTTTGTTAACGTTTTAGGTGTTCCACAGGAATGAAAGCAAAATGGAAGCGAAATGTAAATTTTTTTTTAATTTTAATCTTTTTTTTCCTGTACCACAGGAAGGGGTAACACCAAAACAAACCACAATATTTATTACCATGATTCTTCTGTTGGTTACCCATATAAAATAGGCAGACAAACCCTTTAAATGTTCAAATTTCACAAGTGGTAATAGGAGAAAAGCACCTAAAATATTATTGCATAATTTTTTTTTTTAGTACAACAATAGCCCCTATGTGGTCAAAAACTGCTGAAAGGGCACACTGCAGGGTTCAGAAAATGAATTATTATGTGCATTTGAGGCCTAGTTTGGTGATGTCTCCCGCACTAGCCAACAACTGCGAGGCTCCAAGGTGAAATAAAAAAAATGAAACTCCAAAGAAGTGGTTCCATTTTGGAGACCACACCCCTAACACGGGGTGTTGTAAGTATTTTGATCCCACAGGTGTTTTGAAAAAATGCACAGCAGATGGTGCAAAGTGAAAATTGAAATTCTTACATAGATATGCCATTTCAGAGGCCAATATCTTGTATCCAGCATGTGCCAGTGTGAAACAACCTACATGTGGCCCTATACTTTTTTTTCAGTTTTTTTTGCGGATCCATTGTAACATTGTCTGTCCTTGTCCACAAAATGGACAAGAATAGGACATATTCTATTTATTTGTGGAATGGACATGCGGACATATGGAAACGGAATGCACACTGAGTCATTTCTGGTTTTTTTTTGCGGACCCATTGAAGCGAATGGTTCCGCATATGGACCTGTAACAGAATGGAAGCATAAAAAAAATATGTTTGTGTGCATGAGCCCTTAGAGTGAGCCTGGGAGAAGCTACAGGAGTTGTGTGTCAATGGAATCCCTTGACATCCAGGCATGAGAGCATCCTTCAGAGACCAGAGTTGAAAGCCAAGTGGAGCTGTCCATTACCCTAATCTTTTCCAGTGGAAGAGGAATTGCTGCCAGAAACACGTTTATTCAGGAGAAGCACTTTAGGCACGTGCTGTTTGATCAGTCATTGTGGGGAATACTATAGCATGTAATAAGATTGTAAACTGTTGTGCTGTACCGCAGGCTAGCCCACATCACGCTCCCAAATAATTGTTCCTGATTCTAGGGTAATAATAGGTAAGGGGTGGCTGGTCTATTTGAGCCCTCCAGTAGGTAAATTAACCACTCAAACCTCCAGCATCCACCAGAGGGTGCTGCGCTGTACAGCACAAGGGTCTCAGCCTCCTGGCAGGGTGTATGTAAAGTTATTCGTATGTAACCAGCATTTGTGGTTGCATTCATTACCACATTTAAATAGAATACGGTTTTGGCAACACTGCTGTTGGAGTTGCTTTACTCGTTTGTGACTTTGCTGTATCCTTGGGGGGCCCACCCCCTTATACGGCTTACAACTGACAGGGCCAGGCAGTGAAAACATTAACACACTTGGCCCTGTCAATCAAAATGGACAGGGCCCTGCAGTTGCAGAGAGAGCAGAGCCTTTAAGTATAAAGTCAACACCCCCGTTGCTCCTAGAGACACATTTGCATAATTTTTTTTCAGAAATGCGAGCACATGTGAACATGGGACCAACACAGATGCCTTCAGCTGCCAAGCGCACATGTAACAGGCTATGTGTTAGGCCTCTTTCACATGACCGTATGGCTTTTTCAGTGTTTTGCGGTCCGTTTTTCATGGATCCGTTGTTCCATTTTTTGTTTCCGTTGTGTTTCTGTTTCTGTTCCGTTTTTCCGTTCCATTTTTCCGTATGGCATATACAGTATACAGTAACTACATAGAAAAAATTGGGCTGGGCATAAAATTTTCAATAATAGATGGTTCCGCAAAAAACGGAACAGATACGGAACACATATGGATGCATTTCCATATGCGTCCGTTTTTTTTTTTTTGCGGGACCATGAATGGTTCCGTATACGAACTGTATACGGAATGCAAAAAACGGCCCGTAAATGAAAAAAAAAAACGGTCGTGTGAAAGAGGCTTTTATCTGTTCGGCTCCTGCTACCCCATAACATGCTGCCTGCTGAAAGGATTGCTGTAGACCATAACGGGATCCTGTTAAATAAATGTACATAAAAACTGCACTGTGTTAACAAGACCGTTGTGTCAAATATGTTCATGCTATAAAGTCTATGCTATATATACTGTAGTAACATCATATAAGTTGAAGATAGCTATATTGTATGCAAAAATATGCAATACCCATTAAGTGGCGTATTTGAGGGATTTTGTTTTGCTGCACAACATGAGTTACAGAACAACCCAGAGTGGAAATGGAGTAGCATTGATACTTAATATATATATATATATATATATATATATATATATAGCAAAAAAGGGCAGCACTCCAGAAAGTAAAAATGAAAAAATCTTTATTTACCCATATGGGACAAGCGACGTTTCGGCTCAGTATGTGAGCCTTTCTCAAGCAGTGAGTACAGACAAAATACTGAGTTTATTTACCAGTAGAGTGAATCCAATCAATGTGCAATACAGGTGTGTTCAATTCATAACAAGTAAAATAATTAAATAAAAAATACAATACAAATGCCAAATTTTCAGTGTATCTCTTAATAATCATTAGTGCATAATCGTACAATAAATATTCAATTATAAAACTGTGTATATTATTCTGTGGACTATACAAATATAAGTAAAAATTCATAATTATCAATCATATCGTGAACTGTGTCAGCTGTATGTGCTGATAAAGTGCTTAATGCTTACTGCGCAGTACAGACCAAAAGTTTGGACACACCTTCTCATTCAAAGATTTTTCTTTATTTTCATGACTATGAAGGCATCAAAACTATGAATTAACACATGTGGAATTATATACATAACAAACAAGTGTGAAACAACTGAAAATATGTCATATTCTAGGTTCTTCAAAGTAGCCACCTTTTGCTTTGATTACTGCTTTGCACACTCTTGGCATTCTCTTGATGAGCTTCAAGAGGTAGTCCCCTGAAATGGTCTTCCAACAGTCTTAAAGGAGTTCCCAGAGATGCTTAGCACTTGTTGGCCCTTTTGCCTTCACTCTGCGGTCAAGCTCACCCCAAACCATCTTGATTGGGTTCAGGTCCGGTGACTGTGGAGGCCAGGTCATCTGGCGCAGCACCCCATCACTCTCCTTCATGGTCAAATAGCCCTTACTTTCAAAGTTTTCCCAATTTTTCGGCTGACTGACTGACCTTCATTTCTTAAAGTATTGATGGCCACTCGTTTTTCTTTACTTAGCTGCTTTTTTCTTGCCATAATACAAATTCTAACCATCTATTCAGTAGGACTATCAGCTGTGTATCCACCTGACTTCTCCTCAACGCAACTGATGGTCCCAACCCCATTTATAAGGCAAGAAATCCCACTTATTAAACCTGACAGGGCACACCTGTGAAGTGAAAACCATTTCAGGGGACTACCTCTTGAAGCTCATCAAGAGAATGCCAAGAGTGTGCAAAGCAGTAATCAAAGCAAAAGGTGGCTACTTTGAAGAACCTAGAATATGACATATTTTCTGTTGTTTTACACTTGTTCGTTATGTATATAATTCCACATGTGTTAATTCATAGTTTTGATGCCTTCAGTGTGAATCTACAATTTTCATAGTCATGAAAATAAAGAAAACTCTTTGAATGAGAAGGTGTGTCCAAACTTTTGGTCTGTACTGTATATAGTGAGAGATATAATATTGGTATATATTATTAATAATACATTATTATAAATAAAAAGAGTAAAAGCTGCCGAACATTCTTGAGTATATTTATCTTAGCTGATTTGCCTTTTCTGTGACTCTGTCACTGTACATTTTATTTTCAGGAGTGCAAAGCGCAGTGCTGCGTACAGCATTATTTTATAGTTTAGAGTTGCTTTTTCATATGACCTGAGAGGAAAAAAGATTGAAGAAAGTACTGACAGTTACCCAAGCATAAAATCACCTCAATCTACTCTATTCTCAGTGGGCACAGAAACAGCTCCTCATAATACTATGACATGGTGCTCTAGAGCCTACCTGTTCCTCTCATGTCAAGCAGTTCATCCATGCTTCAAATTCCAGTGTGTTCTCTCTCCGTTCTTTTTTTTTCATTTTTTTTTTCTGCTAAGGTTAAAATAGGGTTTGTTTAAAATCTCATTGTGAATGTTTTCCCAAAGTGCTGCACACAAATTTCAGATTTAACAGGAATGAAACAAATAATGTATACAGTATGTTGAAACATTAATTAATACTGATATTTACAAAATGGTAAAAAAAAAAATATTTGCCCCTTCTAGATGCCCCCCCTTTTTTTTTATGATACAGTATGGTGTTTGACTTTTAAAGCAACCCTCAATTTCATCATAAAATCTTCTCATTAAAGAGCATTTGTCACCATGACCAACCCTATTGAACCAGACATACTGTCTGGTAGGGATGATCATGGTGACTAAAATGAGTCTTTTATCTCTGGAAATGGTATTAGTGATGCAGAGAAATACATATTTTTGGTTATATGCAACTGAGGTGCTTGGAGCAATGAGTGGCTGACCTAGCCCCTTGGAGCACCTAATTACCTCCTCCTCTTGCTATTGTTACTCGTCCTACCAGTGACATTGACCGAGCTAGGCATCTTGACTACTCTGATGGCTGGTTCTGAAATCTTGTGCATGTGCCAACAGCCGTATCAACAGCGCATGTGCAGTGAAGATGTGAGAGCGAATATACCCACAATAAATCTTCACAGCTCAAGCATATGCAAAAGATTTTCAGGGCCAGGCATCAGGACATTCAGGATGCCAGGCCCCATCAATTTTAGTGGAAGGGAGAATGTTTAACTTTACAGTCAGCAATTAATGTGACATTTTTAGTGAAACCAGGAGGGTCACTTTAAATGGAATGGAATCTGAAAAAAAACATTATACATTTTATGTATTTTGCATTTATTAAAGGAACAAAATTGTCCAAAAACGCTCATTGAGTTGGTGAAGCAGGGAGCCGTCCGCTCCCTGCTTCACAGTTAAGCTGAGCTGCAGCGCTCCCCAGCAGTCCACACATCACAATGCTGGGCTGTGTGGGATGAGCGGAGTAGGCCTGGGAATCAGCCTCTGCTTCTTCTATACAGTCCAGCAGCGCAACGTGTGTGTGACCACCGGATGTGATCAGATCAGGTGAAACAGGTGAATATTTGTATGTTTTATTTGTTTTTACTTTATTAATGAAGCTGGAGGGAGCACTACTGAAAGGGGCAAAATGTGGACATAAATACTATGAGGAGGGGACAATGTGGGCATAACTTCTGTGATGGGGCATAATGTAGGCATTTTTACGGTGAGGAGGTCATAGAGTGGGCATAATTACTGTGAGAGGGCAGAATGTGGGCTAACTACTAGTGTTGAGCACAAATATTCGAAAAGCAAATTTTTATCGCGAATATCGTCACTTTGAGAATTTGCGAATATTTAGAATATATTGCTATATATTCGTAATGACTAATATTAGCTTTTTTTTGTTTGTTTTTAAACACAGTACACATCAGGTGATCATCCCTCCCTTCTTCTAGCTTGTGGGACAATGAGAAGGCTTTGTCACAGCTTAGCAACATCCCTAGCAACCAATAGAAAAGTTGCCTGCTCCCTTACTATACAAGTTGCACGTGTTGTGAAAAAATATGCGCATCATTTATTGCTGAAAATTCACAAGCAAAAATATATTGGAGCACTCTATCTGCATATAAAAAATTCTAATGTTCTGCCATGTCAACCATTTTCTCCAGTCTCAGGAAACTTACCGTATTTTTCGGCCTATAAGACGCATCGGCCTATAAGACCTAGGTTTTTGAGGAGGAAAATAAGAAAAAAAATATTTTTAACCAAAAGGTGTGCTTTTGGTGGGTTTTGAATTAATGGTGGTCTGTGCATGACACTATTATGGGGGATCTCTGAATGACGCACTGTCATGTGGGGGATCTGAGAATGGCACTGTTATGGGAGACCTGTGGATGGCACTGTTATGGGGATCTGTGGATGGCACTGTTATGGGGGATCTGTGGATGGCACTGTTATGGGGGATCTGTGGATGGCACTGTTATGGGGGATCTGTGGATGGCACCGTTATGGGGGATCTGAGGATGGCACTGTTATGGGGATCTATGGATGGCACTGTTATGGGGGATCTGTGGATGGCACTGTTATGGGTTCGACGGACGTCAGTGAGTGAAGTTACTGCTGCCGTCCGCTCTGCCTGCTATGGAAGCTTGTGTGTAAGTGCTGTACTGATACAGGAGAACGGGGAGAGCGCAGCTTTAGTTAAACGTATTAACAGGATAAGGATTAATGTTTATAAATACTGCGGTGAGCGGCGGGGCCCCGCCCCTAGTTCCGGACTCCAGCTCCTCCTCTCTCCCGGCTCATACATCGCAGTCTGCGATGCTGACTATAGTACATTGCCGATTTTCGCAGTCCAGAATATAATCTCGAATTCTTGAATATATGACTAATAATCTACAAAATATTCGCGAATTCGAATATTGCCCCTACGGCTCATCACTACTAACTATAGTGAGGGAGCACAATGTGGGCTAACTACAGTGACAGTGCACAATGTGGGCATAACTACTGTGAGAGGGAACAAGGTGGATATTACTACTGTGAGGTCGCACAATGTGGCCAATAGTATTTGTGGTAACACTAAGGGAAACGCAATGCCCTAGATTACCCTGTTATACTATTGGGATGGCTAGGCCTTACAGGGCCAGCACAGCGCCCCCTTGCTAGGAATTTAATAGGGACAGTTACCATCCCCTGTTTATGCGATTATTCTTTTGGCTCTATAATCACAGTGACCTTTAAAGATGGCCTTGCAGTTTGCCCGGCGGTTGGTTCGCGGCGAACTTCGCTTGTTCGCGATTCGCCGAACATATGGCGATATTTGCGCCCGCCATATTCTTCTACATTGTCAAGAACTTTGACCCATGACACATCCATCAGGTGGTACAGGACAGCCAATTGAGACATTTCAGCACATGGACATACCCCCTACCTTATAAATAGACCCGATCTGGACGCCATTTTACATTCTGTCTTTTGTCAGTGTAGGGAAAGGTTGCTGTGTGGAGCAGGGACAGACTGTTAGGGACACAAATCGCTAGCTAATAGGGCCACAGCAGTCCTTTTAAGGACTGGTATAGGTGTACTATTGTTTGGTGTGCAGTACAGAGGGGTGTAATACACTTATAATATACTTTCTAACATAGAAAGCATATTATATTGGATTTGTATTGTGCAGCAGTGGTGAGCGGTTCTGCAGAGATACTGCAGCTACACAGAGTGACAAACGCAATTACAAAAAATTATTATAACTGGTGTGATATACCAGTCGCCCCCCAAAATGACTGATTGAAGCGGGGTTTTATATACCAATATACTTTCTTTATAGTGCATTTGGGTACTGCAGCATTTGTTTGCTGTTTTGCTGCGTTCCCTCTGCTACACACAGTGACAAACCGTATTGGAAAAAATTATTATAATTGGTGTGATATACCAGTCAAACCCCAAAAAACTGATAGAAGCGGGTGTTATATACCAATAATATACTTTCTTTATAGTGCATTTGGGTACTGCAGCATTTGTTTGCAGTTTTGCTGCGTTCCCTCTGCTACACACAGTGACGAACGGTATTGGAAAAAAAAATTATAACTGGTGTGCGCATGCACGTACGTGAAAAATATATTGCCGATATTTCGCATTGAAAAAAATGATGAATGGAGATCGCAAATTCGAATAATACATCTTGTATGTCACTGTCGATGTTGTGGGACTATTTGTGCACTTCTAGTAATTCTAGGTTTTTCAGGTTCACCTGACATTAAAATGAATAGGACCCGCCGCGAACTTGCGGTTCGCAAACATTTGATCACGTTCGCGCGATCGCATTCGCGAACCGTCCCGGGAGATGTTCGTCCATCATTAGTGACCTTTTTCCAGTTCCAGCAGATATCACACCGACACACCAGCGAAGCCTTGGATGCGGTAGGACCATTTGGTCCTTAATTTTATCACAAGGTGTATTGGTACCGCTTTTTACCCTATGATAGATTTAATCAGGTGTACATATTGGTGGTCATTTACAAAGAGGTGGGGCTTAGAATAAAAAATTTGCACTTATTTTGTCCCTCATTTTGATCTAATAAAATTGAGTGGTAAGGGGGGCGGCACCATACTGATTGCTTGCCCCGTGCAGGAAAGCCTAGCTTCACCTCTGCTAACTAATATATTGTTAAAGAGGCAGGATCAATAACAGTGGCGTAGCTAGAAATGACTGGACCCATAGCGAATTTTTGAACAGGGCCCCTCCTCGGCCACTTCTTCTTAGCTCCCTCCTCCTGGCTAGTCAAGATCGCTCTCTCACACGAGGCTTGGCAGCTGCTCCCCTTCCTGCAGTGTCACTGTATATAATGTCATTTTACAATACTGTTGAGTGGGCCATGCCAATAAAATCTTTCAGTCCTCCTCTTAGGTGGGCCCCTTCGGAGTGTGTGGCTCAAAACAGCCGCCTCACCTGCTCTCCCTATAGCTACGCCGCTGATCAATAGGTTACTTGTCCTTGAAGGAGTTTATTATTCCTATTGCAGCTTTTGAACTTCTGATCTTCAAAATGACCCTTTACTTTGTTCCTGCACTGGAGAACTTTCTCTCATCTCACCTTGTATCATCGAAAGGTGGTCATACATATTAGTCTAAAGTTGATCAAAAGGGACGATTTCAACCAAACGTTTGTCAGTTAAATAAACAGTCTTATTAGCTGACCAATGGTAAACCATAACTGTCTGAAAAGAAGCTTTTAATATTTTTTATCAGATAGTTGCCTTTTGTTCAAAGAAACATCATTGGTGAACAAAAGATCTTTCTTTGAAAGAACCTTCCCAGAAAGATCTTTCGTCCATCTCCCGGTTTCATTGAACTTGTATGGCCGATTTAAACAACTTTAATGACCAATGACTAAAATGTGTATGGTTATGTATGTGAAATAATTGTTCACCAGATGATTGCTCAATTGCTAGTCAACCATCAACCAACTTCTATGTAATGTGCACGGCTAGCTTTAATTTTAAAGTAGTGACTGTGTTCCTCTCATTCTTCAGGCTGCTCTGTCTGAAGGCCAAACCTGACATTCCTCTGTAGAAAAGTCCAATAATTTCCTTTGGACTTGTCAAAATGTTGAAACAGAGAATGCACTGAGTTCATTAGAATTTGCTCTGAACATGATGTTTCTCTTCCTTCAAGCTCCTTCCATGTCTTCACAACCAATGTCATAATTTTAAGTCCAGATTATCTATTTCATTTAGTGAGGAACAGAAGTAGTTGAACACCCTGCGATTTTGCAAGTTCTCCCACTTAGAAATCATGGAGGGGTCTGAAATTCACATTGTAGGTGCATTCCCACTCTGAGAGACTCCGAGAGACAGAATAAATAAAAAAAATTCAGGAAATCACATTGTATGATTTTTAAAGAATTTATTTGTCTTGCGCTGCTGAACATACATTGGATATAAAAAGTCTACCCACCCCTGTTAAAATGTCAGGTTTCTGTGCTGTAAAAAAAATGAGACAAAAATAAATCATTTCAGAACTTTTTCCTCCTTTAATGTGACCTATAAAGTGTACAACTCAATTGAAAAAAAAACTGAAATATTTTAGGTAGAGGGAAGAAAAAATATAAAAATAAAATGATATGGTTGCATAAGTGTGCACACCCTTAAACTAATACTTTGTTGAAGCACCTTTTGATTTTATTACAGCACTCAGTCTTTTTGGGTATGAGTCTATCAGCATGGCACATTTTGACTTGGCAAGATTTGTCCACTCTTTTTTGCAAAAACACTCCAAATCTGTCAGATTGCGAGGGCATCTCCTGTGCACAGCCCTCTTCAGATCACCCCACAGATTTTCAATCGGATTCAGGTCTGGGCTCTGGCTGGGCTATTCCAAAACCTTAATCTTCTTCTGGTGAAGCCATTCTTTTGTTGATTTGGATGTATGCTTTGGGCCGTTGTCATGCTGAAAGATGAAGTTCCTCTTGATGTTCAGCTTTCTAGCAGAAGACTGAAGGTTTTGTGCCAATATTGACTGGTATTTAGAACTGTTCATAATTCCCTCTAGCTTAACTAAGGCCCCAGTTCCAGCTGAAGAAAAACAGCCCCAAAGCATGATGCTGCCACCACCATGCTTCACTGTGGGTATGGTGTTCTTTTGGTGATGTGCAGTGTTGTTTTTGCGCCAAACATAACTTTTGGAATTAAGGCCAAAAAGTTTAACCTTGGTTTCATCAAACCATAACACCTTTTCCCACATGCTTTTGGGAGACTTCAGATGTGTTTTTGCAAAATGTAGCCTGCTTGGATGTTTTTCTTCATAAGAAAAGGCTTTCGTCTGACCACTCTACCCCATAGCCCAGACATATGAAGAATACAGCCAGTACTTGCCATATATTCCTGCAGCTCCTTTAATGTTGCTGTAGGCCTTTTGGTAGCTTACCAGACCAGTTTTCTTCATCAATTTTGGAGGGACGTCCAGTTCTTAGTAATGTCACTGTTGTGCCATATTTTCTCCACTTGCTGATGACTGTCTTAACTGTGTTCCATGGTATATCTAATACCTTGGAAATTCTTTTGTACCCTTCTCCTGACTGATACCTTTTAACAATGAGATCCCTCTGATGCTTTGGAAGCTCTCCGTGGACCATGGCTTTTGCTGTGGGATGTGTCACCGAAAGAGAAGACGTCATCGGCGCAGGCGCACTGAGGGAGTGCTGAGGAGGCGAGCCTCCTTCTCTCAGAGCGCCTGCGCCGAATAAAGACAGGCGCGCGATTTTTAAAATGCAGACATAGCCAGCCGGAGGAGGAGATCGCTGCTGGCCCTGTCAATCAACAGGAGGAGGGGGCGGTTTTTTGCGGCTGCTACCAGCAAGTAGCCGCCCTACTTGCTGGTAGACAGGTAATTTGCATATTATAAAAGTAAGTTTTTTGCATTATCTACTGAACGAAAATGATTAATAACATAATGTATAGAATTATCGCAGTATAGGGATTATAAGTACCAAAAAAAAAAGTTTAGTGGGGTGACAGAAGCCCTTTAAATGATGGCAGGTGTATGCTGACTCCTATTTAACATGATTTTAAATGTGATTGCTTAATTCTGAACATAGCTACATCCCCAGTTATAAGAGGGTGTGCACACTTATGCAACCACATTATTTTAGATTTTTTAGTTTTCTTCCCTCCACCTAAAAGATTTCAGTTTGTTTTTCAATTGAGTGGTACAGTTTATAGGTCACATTAAAGGTGGAAAGAGTTCTGAAATGATTCATCTATGTCTCATTTTTTTACAGCACAGAAACCTGACATTTTAACAGGGGTGTGTAGACTTTTTATATCCACTGTACCTGCTTCCAGCAAATACTCATTAAGTGGTTATATATACCTGCTTCCACAAATACTGCTCTTCTATAGGGACTTTGTCGCAGAGTCATTTTGAAAATGACAGTCAGAGAAAGAGGCAAGCCATTCCACAGGGGTGGAAGGGGTCCGGCAGGTGCACCAGGCCGGAGCCTAAGTGGGAAGTTGGAGAAGGTGCTTGCGATTAAGTCAAAGGACGCACCAGATTTGGTTGAGTGGCTCACTCTGCCTTCTGCTTTTGAACCCTCCTCATTCTCTGTATCAGCACCCTCCTCACTCTCTGCTGTGTGCACCCCCAAAGACACCACCAGCACCACCACCATAGCCCCTCCACTGGAGTCAGAGGAATTATTTTCCCATCCATTCCCAGACCTTACCAATGCGCAGCCATTTTTGGCATCAGATGAAGAAGAGGAGATAGCAACAGCCGCCACCCAGCGTTCTGACAACAGTACCCAGATCAACCCAAGGAGGGTGGTCCCCGCTATTGCTGCCTACTCCGATATCTCTAATGTCAGTGTTGGTGAAGGTGACGATGATGATGTGTCGATAGACATCACATGGGTGCCCTCAAGAGAGGAAGAGGAGGGGAGTTCAGAGGGAGATATGGAGCAGCAGATAGGAAGGAGAAGGAGGGGAAGCAAGCAGAACTCGCAGTGCACAGGAGGCAAAAAGCAGACTGCAAATGTACCTGGAACGAGCCATCCACCATGCATGGTCACATCTGGTGCTCCCAGGACGCCGGCACATGGCTCTGCAGTGTGGTCCTTTTTTAACTTGTCAGCTGCTGACAATAGTGTTGCCATCTGCAGCCTGTGTTGTCAACGTATAAGTCAAAGTAAGCCCAACACTCACCTAGGGACGACCGCCTGGCCTCCCATCACCGAGCCCGGTGGGAGCAACACCGTCAGAACCCACAAAGCCACACTTCCGGTGCTCCAGGTCCTGCTTCTTCTCCTTCTCCTCCCATTTGTCCTCCACTCCACCTTCCACCATGCCGTTGTCGCGTTCATCTGGCAAAAGGCAGGCTTCCGTGGCCCAAATGTTCGATCGTAAAAAGTTGATGACACCGGATAACCCTCTTGCCCAACGGCTGACCGCCAGCTTATCGGAACTGCTAGCCCGCCAACTACTGCCATATAAACTGGTGGACTCGGAGGACTTTAGAAAAGTAGTGGCAATTGGCACACCGCAATGGAAGGTCCCTGAAAGGAAATATTTCTCCCAGAAGGACATCCCAGAGCTATATGGCCATGTTCAGTGGCAAGTGAATGTATCTCTGGCACACAGTGTCGGTGCCAAGATACATCTGACCACAGATATGTGGTCTAGCAAACATGGGCAGGGAAGGTACATAACTTTTACTGCCCACTGGGTGAACCTTCTGACGGCCATCAAGCATGTAATTTGTGGCCCCCGTGTGGATTTGGTGTTAACGCCATGGATTGCAGGCCTGTCTCTTCTTCTACTCTTCCTAGTCCATCCTCCGTCTCCTCCTCAGCTGACTCCTCCTTTTCCACTGCTACCGCCTCTTCCACTACACCCCCCAAGCTCCCCATAACCTATTTGACGTGCCAGGTGAAACGTTGCCATGCTATACTGCGGCTGTTGTGCCTGGAAAACAAGAGCCACACCGGTCCGGCACTCCTTTCAGGTCTGCGGTCACAGGCCAATCAGTGGCTAACCACGCTCAATTTGACATTTTGTAAAGTGTTGTGCGACAACTGTGCCAATCTGCTGAGCACACTGAAACAGGGCAAAATGACACACGTGCCATGCATGGCACACGTCCTGAACTTAATCGTGCAGCTATTCCTTGCCAAATACCTTGTGGTCCAGGACGTCTTGCGGCAGGCCAGGAATAACTCTGGCCATTTTAGAAGATCTTACACAGCCATGGCTCACCTTGCTGACATTTTGCAGCGACACCATTTACCCATCAGACGTCTGATTTGTGACTGCCCGACGCAATGGAACTCCACCTTGTAAATGCTTGATAGGCTGCTCCAGCAGAAACGTGCTGTTAACGACTACCTATACGAACTCTGCGTCAGGACAGGTTCTGGGAGCTTGTTTTTTTTTCACCGCGCCAGTAGCTGCTCATGCGCGACGCATGCAGACTTATGCGGCCATTTGATGAGATCACCAAACCGGTCAGTCGCAGCCAGGGCACCATCAGTGTACCTTACGTCTTCTTTCTGGAGCGTACATTGCGTCGTGTCATTGATCAAGCCGTCGAGGAGCTGGAGCTGGAAGATGAGGAAGTCACAATGCTGAATGAATTCCCAGGGGGGCTACTCCATCTGAGACAAGTCAGCAGGAGTCTGAAGAGTAGTCAGAGGACGATCGTGGCTGGGGGCAGGAGAAGGAGCAATAAGAGTAGGCTTTGAGGGGGACTTTAAACTTTTCGGGGATCCCTGGTGTTGTCCGTGGCTGGGGGGAGGAGACCGAGGACGACATTCTCCTGGTCGATGAGCAGGAGCCATGCCGCTCCACCGCTTCCAATTTTGTGCAAATGGGGACCTTCATGTTCCAGTGTTTGAAGAGGGACCACTGTATAAAAAGCATAAAAGGCAAGGACAAGTACTGGGTGGCAACGTACTTAGACCCCCGGTACAAACACATAATGGCGGACATGTTACGAGCATCACAGAGGGCTGTCATAATGAAGCATTTCCAGTCCTTGCTTCGAGAGGTTCTGCATTCTGCTGTTGCGGGCGCTGGCAGAGGAATTTCCACCCACAGAGAAACAGTTGTGAGTACCAATTCTACAGCGCATGCAAGAAGAGGGATGTTTGAAGATGTTTTGGTCACTTCTTATATGAGATCATTCTTGCAGCCAGCCCATCGACAGCCGCACTCCGGATCCAGCCTCAGGGAGTGCCTAGACCGACAGGTGTCCGACTACATCGGGTTAACGGCCGATGTGGATGCTTTGAGAAGCGAGGAACCCCTTGACTACTGGGTGTGCAGGCTTGACCTGTGGCCAGAGCTGGCACAATTTGCCATGGAACTCTTGGCTTCCCCCTAGTCGAGTGTCCTGATAAGCAAACTCGCCTAGCTCACGACAGTATGGATTACCCCACATTTCTAAAAATGAATGAGGCATGGATCTCGGAGGAATTCAACACCTGTGACGACCACGTTTAATTGAATTTCCTCATGCCAGCTCACACATATGCGCCACCACTCAGAACAAATAATGGTCCCTGTCTTATGTAAATACAGCGGCATAAAAGGCCTTTTCTGTCTGGTGAATGCCTAATGTTTGGGACCTCGGAATTCAACACCTGTGACAACCACGTGTTATCGAATTTCCACTTTTATCATTTGTTTTTTTTTCAAGAGGGTGGATTTCGTTAGCTATATTTTTAATCCAATTTAATATTTTTTGTTCTTTTAAACATATGTATTTGACATGTATTTGTACTGGCCTGCAGTAAAATTGATATCCATTGACCGTCTAATATACCTCCGGCCACATAATCACTTGATCTTTTATGTACGGTGAATGCATAATTTTTGGGGCCTGTAATCTAACTGGCCAACAGTAAAATTGTTATACGGTGAATGCCTAATGTACCTCCAGCCACATTATCAATTGTTCTTTTCTGTGCAGTAAATGAATAATTTTTGGAGCCTGTAGTCCACTGACCTGCAGTAAAATTGATATCCACTGAGGAAGGAGTCAGCTTAGACTCCAAAACGCGTCTGGTGAAGGACCCGCTTACAGAGGACAACAACCGCAAATAGGAAGCACTTCCACAAGAAACAACTAGCCGTCATACCATTCCGTACAGATCCGCCCAAACCAGCGGCGCTAAACCACGTGGGATGCCGATCGCCTTAAGATCACGCGGGACGACGCTCACAGATCACGTGGAACACCAATACCACGTGGGGCGTAGAGTCCATTGTGTACTCCGCTCAAAAGCCGGGAACGCTCAAAAGCCGGGGGACGTACAGTACATGCGCTCTCCACCTACCAGCCGGCAATTCCACCCGCAACACACAGGACCAGACGGGCAGCACCCAGAAGAAGTCGCTAAGGTAACAACAGGCAGAGGAATTACCTCCATGTGGGACGCCACCGGAGATCCTCACAATCCACCTGCTTGCCACACTGTTTCTTAAATAAGCCTTCACAATTTTATGCGACCATACTACATACACTATTACTAGCACCCCATATTGTGCACTACAACTACCACCCCAACACAATGCCCCGGCTGTGTTCCAAAATTTCATGAACGATATTCTTAGGGAGTTCTTGGGAAAATTTGTTATTGTATATCTTGACGGCATTTTTATATTTTCCCCTGATTTTAAGAGTCATGTGTTTCATGTTCGACAGGTGTTGGAGGTGTTGAGAGAGAACCAATTATCTGCTAAACAGGAAAAATGTGTCTTTGGAGTGCAGGAGATTATATTTCTCGGACATGTTCTGACTCCCCATGCCATAAAGATGGATCCTAGCAAGGTTTTAGCGATTAAGGGATGGGTAAGACCATCATCCTTAAAGGCCTTACAACATTTCCTTGGTTTCGCTAACTACTACCGTAAGTTCATAAAGAATTTCTCGGTAATCGCTAGACCACTGACCGACCTCACTAAGAAAGGGGCGGATCTGGAAAATTGGTCTACTGAGGCCTTAGATTCATTTGAAACCCTAAAGGAGGCTTTCAGTAGCGCTCCTGTTCTAACCCAGCCAGATCAGGAAAATAATTTTATCGTGGAGGTGGATGCTTCTGATGACGGGACAGGAGCAGTCCTCTCGCAAGGTCCAGCTACCCTCACTAACCTGAGACCTTGTGCCTTTTTTTCCAGAAAGTTTTCCCCCTCTGAGAGAAATTATGACATAGGAAATTGGGCGTTACTGGCCATTAAGTGGGCATTTGAAGAATGGAGACATTTTCTTGAGGGGGCAAAACATTGTGTTACTGTTGTTACCGATCATAAGAACCTAATGTTTCTCAAGTCGGCTAAAAGGTTAAATCGCCTTCAGGCTAGATGGGCATTGTTTTTTACTCACTTTAATTTTTCCATCACTTTCAGACCAGGAAGTAGAAATGTGAAGGCCGACGCACTCTCTCTGAGTTTCTGTGCGTACCAGCCTACAGAGACTCCAACTGAAACCATTTTACCAGCTAAGGTCTTCCTAGCAGCCTTGTCTCAGGACATCATGACTCTCATCAAGGCTGAACAACACCTAGCTCCATCGTCCACTCCTACAGATAAGTTGTTTGTTCCTGTACAGCTTCGTCTCCAACTGCTGGGTGAGTGTCATGACTCAGTTTTTTGTGGACATCCGGGCATTGAGGGCACTAAAGAGCTGGTTTCCAGATCATTCTGGTGGCCTACTTTAACTAGAGACGTCAAGTCTTATGTGTTGGCCTGCGAGGTTTGTGCGAGGTCTAATACCCCTAGGACTCGCCCGGCTGGGGACCTACGACCCTTACCCATTCCCAGTAGACCCTGGTCTCATATCTCGATGGATTTTATCACTGATCTGCCACCTGCGGAGGGTAAGACTGTGGTTTGGGTAGTGGTTGATAGATTCAGCAAGATGGCTCACTTTATTCCCCTGCCTAAACTCCCGAGTGCGAAGACCCTAGCATCTTTGTTTGTGGAACAAATTGTACGTTTACATGGCATTCCAGAAAATATTGTATCTGACAGGGGTGTGCAGTTTGTGTCCAAGTTTTGGAGGGCCTTCTGTCTGAGATGCCAGATTTCTCTGTCCTTTTCATCTGCTTATCACCCGTGTAATCCCGAGGCGGAAGAGATCTCCTCAAAACTGTGCACAGTATGGGCTCGGGTTCAATCGAACCTGGAAAAAACTCAAAATACTCAAAGAGTCCAGGCCAATAGGAGACGTTCCACGGGGGTGAACTTTCAGGTGGGGAATAAGGTGTGGTTGTCCTCTAAAAATCTTTCACTCAAAGTTGCTTCAAAAAAGTTTTCTCCTCACTTTATAGGGCCATACGAAATCATAGAGGTGATTAATCCTGTATCATTTCGGTTAGAATTGCCCGACTCGTTCCACATTCATGATGTATTTCACAAGTCCCTACTAAAAAAATATATCGAACCTGTTGTATTATCACAAGCCGCACCTCTGCCTGTTCTGGTTAAGGATTCTGTGGAGTATGTGGTATCTAAAAGAGTGCGTAATTCCTTGCAGTATCTGGTGCACTGGAAGGGCTATGGACCCGAGGAAAGGTCTTGGGTACCGGCTAGGGAGGTGATATATCAATGGCACGTGGGCACTAATCATCTTTGCTTTTCGGCAAGCAGCAGAAGATAGGTTGCACATGTTTGTTTGTGGATTTCGCAGGTGCAAGAAGTCAGCACTAGATGTAAAGTCTAGCGCTGTCAATCTAAGGGGAGGGGCCATGTTTGGAGCACCAGGGGCATCGCTGGAACGGTGCTCAAACCGCATAAGCCCACTTCTTGGTGCTCAAATGGCTTATTTGCATACAAATATGCTCCACAATGCTCCACAATGCTGGCACCTAGAAAGACAATACAGGTATCGTTTTACTCACCTAGATTAACCCTAACAGCCTTACATGCCTGGTTTAATAGGGTTGATCCTGAGGCAGAGCCTCTTTAAAGCTGCTTGAAAGAAACTTTCTCCACAATGTATTGGTCCCTGCAATTTGAAGTTGCCTTCTACTTTCTAGAATCATAACAGTTTCAATATCTCCCTCCTCCATCCACTGTTGCTCATTGAATTCTCCACTGAAGTCAAGATGTCTATTTTTTTGTCTAGGACTCCAACGTTGATTATCAAACTAACTAAATCTGGATTTCAAGAAGATTCATGGGAAACTGTTCTATATAATGAACTGGAAGGCACATTCAGTCAGGTCCATAAATATTGGGACATTGACACAATTCTAAAATTTTTGGCTCTATACACCACCACAATGGATTTGAAATGAAACAAACTATATGTGCTTTAACTGCAGACTGCCAGCTTTAATTTGAGGGTATTTACATGCAAATCAGGTGAACGGTGTAGGAATTACAACAGTTTGCAGAGGTGCCTCCCACAAGTAATGGGACAGAATAGTAATCATAAATCAAACTTTCCCTTTTTAAAACTTGGTTGCAAATCCTTTGCAGTCAATTACAGCCTTAAGTCTGGAACGCATAGACATCACCAGACGCTGGGTTTCATCCCTGGTGATGCTCTGCCAGGCCTCTACTGCAACTGTATTCAGTTCCTGCTTGTTCTTGGGGCATTTTCCCTTCATTTTTGTCTTCAGCAAGTGAAATGCATGCTCAATTGGATTCAGGTCAGGTGATTGACTTGGCCATTGCATAACATTCCACTTCTTTCCCTTAAAAGACTCTTTGGTTGCTTTTGCAGTATGCTTTGGGTCATTGTCCATCTGCACAGTGAAGCGCCGTCCAATGAGCTCTAAAGCATTTGGCTGAATATGAGAAGATAATATTGCCCGAAACACTTCAGAATTCATCCTGCTGCTTTTGTCAGCAGTCACATCATCAATAAATACAAGAGAACCAGTTACATTGGCAGCCATACATGCACACGCCATGAGACTACCACCACCATACTTCACTGATGAGGTGGTATGCTTAGGATCATGAGCAGTTCCTTTCCTTCTCCATACTCTTCTCTTCCCATCACTCTGGTACAAGTTGATATTGGTCTCATCTGTCCATAGGATGTTGTTCCAGAACTGTGAAGGCTTTTTTAGATGTCGTTTGGCAAACTCTAATCTGGCGTTCCTGTTTTTGAGGCTCACCAATGGTTTACATCTTGTGGCGAACCTCTGTATTCACTCTGGGGAAGTCTTCTCTTGATTGTTGACTTTGACACACATACACCTACCTCCTGGAGAGTGTTCTTGATCTGGCCAACTGTTGTGAAGGGTGTTTTCTTCACCAGGGAAAGAATTCTTCGGTCATCCACCACAGTTGTTTTCCGTGGTCTCCCAGGTCTTTTGGTGTTGCTGAGCTCACCGGTGCGTTCCTTCTTTTTAAGAATGTTCCAAACAGTTGTTTTGGCCACGCCTAATGTTTTTGCTATCTCTATGATGGGTTTGTTGTGTTTTTTCAGCCTAATAATGGCTTGCTTCACTGATAGTGTCCGCTCTTTGGATCTCATCTTGAGAGTTGACAGCAACAGATTCCAAATGCAAATAGCACACTTGAAATGAACTCTGGACCTTTTATCTGCTCATTGTAATTGGGACAATAAGGGAATAACACACACCTGGCCATGGAACAGCCGAGAAGCCAATTGTTCCATTACTTTTGGTCCCTTAACAAGTGGGAGGCACATATGCAAACTGTTGTAATTCCTACACCGTTCACCTGATTTGGATGTAAATACCCTCAAATTAAAGCTGACAGTCTGCAGTTAAAGCAAGTCTTGTTTGTTTCATTTCAAATCCATTGTGGTGGTGTATAGAAACAAAAATGTTAGAATTGTGTCGATGTCCCAATATTTATGGACCTGACTGTAGTCCTGAAGGGAGAAGTTGATTTCCAAAAAATTACATTAATGTTAACATTCTTATTAAGAAATTGCATGCCAAATTTCCCCTCATCTTTGTCAGTTTCTTCTGGGAAAGGGTCTAAAAGGAGGGTACTGTTTCTCACTTTAGCCAGATCCAGTGCTATGTGTTGCCTCGCTCCACTTCTCCAGCCTGTTTGATCTCTCCTCCTACTCAGATGAAGGATGAAGACGCACCAAACATGGGTTGTCATATGTATTGTTACATCCTATGATGTTCGTTAATAAACAGGACTTGAATTATCTAAATAACATAATCCCACCTTTCTTACATTTGTGAAATGTTTCATCATTCATATTATATAAGAAATTACTGGCATGATAGCTTTTTTGTACATTATTTATAATGTATGTTATTGTATTTATTTGATACTGTCTTGTTTTTTCTGTTTCCAAATGCAAAAGAAAATTGTTCGTTTTGCTTGATAACAGCATGGCTAACTAAATATTATTTTCAAAACATAATCTGTCAAACAGCCAGTATATTCAGCCCTGTTGTGACAAACCCCCACAGATTATTTGTCAAGTGATTCTGAAAACCAAATATTTGTTTTTATTTAATTTGTATGCAAATCGGCACAAATGGGGAAGCAGAACAGCATCTGAGCTTGATACAGTTGTCATTTTAAATTCCAGTAACACTCATTATTATGCATGCAGATGTTTCTTTTACACCTAACATCTGCCAATATTATCTAAACCCCAGGAAGTGGACAAATCTGTGAAAACTTTTATTCTTTCAGTCTGTTATCTATTTCATGCACACTAATTTTGCACATCTGAGTCCTCCATTCACAGACAGCTTCTTTACAGTTCTGTCTCATGAGCTTTGGACTAGAACAGAACACAAAGAGAGCCAATTTATAAAATGATGACATGTGTCATGTTCAAGGTATTACTAAAGGGACCAAGAGTATGTACTGCACATTGTGAGGGTAGTTAATCTGAGCTTCTGCTATTCTATAGTTTGATTTAAATGTGCCCCACCAGGAATTATATATAGTGCATTATATAAAATGTGGTGAAGGCATTACAAACGCATTTATGTGCAAGGCAAAAAGGATTTAAATAATTATAATATTTAACTTATTGACAAATAATAAGTATTAAATAATTATCTTCTGCATTGATTATACCATCTCTGGTTTAGAGAAATTAGACTAGCAGTTTAAATGTTTTTTTTTTATTTTTTTATTGTCTCTGTCCTACTCTCTGAAGGTCATAAAACATTAATGTTTAATTCCAATTGCAAAATCACTTAATCTAATCTAATACCAATAAAATATAAAATATCTTATCCCATGCCGAAGTGCTTATCCCCCTTCTGATGTTTCTAATGCCATTTTCTCCCTAATAGCTGGCATAGATTTGAATTACTAGAACTTAGACTGCCAGAAAATACACCAAACCTATTAAGGGTATGGCTACACGGCGACACTGGTTGTGCGACAGCAGTCTCAGCCAGGATTGCAGGGGCCTCAGTGTAGAGGTGATCCCATAGAAATGAATGGTGTCGCGGCGTGAGTCACATATGTGACATGACTGTGGCCCCTGAATCACAAACTACAGATTGGTGTGGTTTTAAAAAGCAGGAAGTGCTCAACCCCATATGCAGTGGTGCATCTATACCGGGGGGGAAGATCCTGCACTTGTGGTCCGCTGCTAATGGCAATCCCCAGCAAAAATGCATACAATGGAGGATGCCTGCAGCGGACCACAAGTACCACAATGGACATCCTACACAGGATAGCAAATGTATGGATGTGATAAACAGTAAAAATAATATAGCAATAACAAAGACATGTGCACTCTGCGATCTTACTAACCCTCATACTGGTGTAAAATTGAGAGATTAGCCAACATATCCTACTTGGAGGACATGTCTGAGCCCGAGCACCGCGCCAAGGTTTCTCAAGTAGCTCGGGACCGAATGCTAAACCTACCTGTGCCGTATGGGCAATACCAGGAGCCAGTGGGAGAATTACAGGAGCGCAAGGTCTGACTCACAGCAATCTCCTAGTAACCTCCAGGATGTGACCATGCATACAATGGGAGGAGGGAGAGAGCTCTCAGCCCCACCCAAGACTGGCTGATATAGCCCAGGCCTCACATGTGCACCAGAATGCTGCTTGTAGATGGAAATAAAGGCACATTCAGACTAGGAGTTTTTACACCTCCAAAAAATTCAATATACAAACTACAGATTGGCGTGGTATTAAAAAGCAGGAACTACTCAACCCCATATGCAGTGGCGCATCTATACCGGGGGGGGGGGGGGGGCAGATCCTGCACTTGTGGTCCGCTGCTAATGGCAATCCCCTGCAAAAATGCATACAATGGAGGATGCCTACAGCGGACCACAAGTACCACAATGGACATCCTACACAGAATAGCAAATGTGTGGATGTGATAAACAGTAAAAATAATATAACAATAACAAAGACAGGTGCACTCTGCGGTCTTACTAACCCTCATACTGGTGTAAAATTGAGAGATTAGCCAACATATCCTATTTGGAGGACATGTCTGAGCCCGAGCACTGCGCCAAGGTTTCTCAAGTAGCTCGGGACCTAATGCTAAACCTACCTGTGGCGTATGGGCAATACCTGGATACAGTGGGCGAATTGGCCCCTGAATCACAATTTTTTTTTTATTCAGAGGAATTTAATAATATAAAAAATTAAAATTATAGCTGAGCTTTGTTTCGTAGTTATGGCCAAAATGCTAATTTTTCGGTTGAGGCCAATAGTGACAATTGAATTACTATATTTTATTAATAAAAGTAATGATGATGATAATTATAACTATTATTAGTATTGCTATTTTTTACACAATTGAAAGTGCTTGAATTTTTTATAATGTTATTGTGTGATGCAGTTGACAGTTGTATATTTCCTGTAAGGCCAGCAGATACCTGCTTCAGAGATGGTAAGATTTTTCTACTTGATTCTGGCAATGTGGTCAAGGATTAGTGATGGACGAATATCGTCCAGGACAGTTCAGCTCATATTTGCAGCCAGTAAATACTTAGTAGAAGTGCACAAATAGTACCACAACATGGACAGTGACATACTAGAGGGGGATCAATGACAAAAATTCCAACCAAAAATATGTATCTTAACCCCTTAAGGACACAGCCTTATTTCACCTTAAGGACCAGGACATTTTTAGAAGATCTGACAAGTGTCACTTTAAGTGGTGATAACTTTAAAATGCTTTGACTTATCCAGGCCATTCTGAGATAGTTTTTTTCGTCACATATTGTACTTCATGACACTGGTAAAATGAAGTAAAAAATTTTTTTTTCTTTGCATAAAAAAATACCAAATTTACAAAAGAAATTGAAAAATTTGCAAATTTCAAACTTTCAGTTTCTCTACCTCTGTAATACATAGTAATACCCCCAAAAATTGTGATGACTTTACATTCCCCATATGTCTACTTCATGTTTGTATCATTTTGGGAATGATATTTTATTTTTTGGGGATGTTACAAGGCTTAGAAGTTTAGAAGCAAATCTTGAAATTTTTCAGAAATTTACAAAAACCCAATTTTTATGGACCAGTTTAGGTCTGAAGTCACTTTGTGAGGCTTACATAATAGAAACCACCCAAAAATGACCCCATTCTAGAAACTACACCCCTCAAGGTATTCAAAACTGATTTTATAAACGTGGTTAACCCTTTAGGTGTTGCACAAGAGTTAATGGCAAATGGGGATGAAATTTGGCAGATTTTCCATTTTAATATTTTTTTCCAGTTACAAAGCAAGGGTTAACAGCCAAACAAAACTCATTATTTATGGCCCTGATTCTGTAGTTTACAGAAACACCCCATATGTGGTCGTAAACTGCTGTACGGGCACACGGCAGGGCGCAGAAGGAAAGGAATGCCATACGGTTTTTGGAAGGCAGGTTTTGCTGGACTGGTTTTTTGACACCATGTCCCATTTGAAGCCCCCCTGATGCACCCCTAGAGTAGAAACTCCAAAAAAGTGACCCCATTTTAGAAACTACGGGATATGGTGGCAGTTTTGTTGGTACTAGTATAGGGTACATATGATTTTTGGTTGCTCTATATTACACTTTTTATGCGGCAAGGTAACAAGAAATAGCTTTTTTGGCACTGTTTTTATTTTTTTGTTATTTACAACATTCATCTGACAGATTAGATCATGTGGTAATTTTATAGAGCAGGTTGTCATTTTTATGGCGTTTACCGTTCGGGTAAATTAACATGACCGTTTTATAGATCAGGTCGTTACGGACGCGACGATACCAAACATGTGTAGGGAATTTTTTTTTTTTTCATTTTTAATCAGTGATAAATGTGTTTTTTGATTTTTACTTTTTTTTCACTTTTTTCACTTTTTTTTTGACCCAGACCCACTTGGTTCTTGAAGATCCAGTGGGTCTGATGTCTGTATAATACAGTACAGTACAATATATAGTGTACTGTACTGTATTTTACTTACTCTTTGTCTGAACAGATCTATGCCTTTAGCACAGATCTGTTCAGCACCATGGACAGCAGGATGCCTGAGACAGCGTCCTGTTGCCATGGGAACCTTCCCCGTCTGCTCAGTAGTGGCCAGAACTGTGCAGACGGGGAAGGGTAAGGAGGGGGCTCTCTGGGGGCTGTCTGGGGGCTCTCTCCCTCTCCATCGGGTGGCTGCAAAGGGACAGCAGCCCCCCGATGGGAGAGGGAGGGAGCTCCCTGAGCTGTTAACCTTTTCCATACAGCGGTCCGTACGGACCGCGGTATGGAAAGGGTTAAACGGCTGACATCGCATCACAGATGTCAGCCATTTATACCAGGGTGTCAGCAATGTGCTGACACCCTGGTATACCCACTGGCCACCAATGATTTTTCAAGGGGAGGCGGGCGGGGGATCGCGATCCCGCCTGTCGCACCGCCCGCCTCCCGCACCGCCCGCAGCACCACCTCTGCACCTCCCACCGGGATAAAATCATTCAGGGGTGCAGGGGGGGTGAAACATATGTATTTTAGGAATACTAAAGTTTCTGATCCCCGCGGTCAAGGACCGCGGGGATCAGAAACTGTCCCCGCGCATTTAGCCGAGGTGCCTGCTCAATGATTTGAGCAGGCACCTTGTTCCGATCACAGCCAGCCGGGCGGCAGTGATCGGAACAACACATGACGTACCGGTACATCATGTGTCCTTAAGGACTCGGGAAACATGCTGTACCGATACGTCATGTGTCCTTAAGGGGTTAATCAGGGGACATTTTTGTGCGTCTTAAAGGGAAATTCTCAGAAATGTTGACGCCGAGACAAATTTTATTTTAGGCCATGGGAGTATGGGCCTTAAAAATTAGGCATTCACCTGACATAAAAGAAATTATGATTATGTGGCTCGAGATACATTATGTGGTCAATGGCTAAAAATTTAATGTAGGCCACTGGACTACGGGCCCCAAACATTAGGCATTCACCGGACAGAAAAGATCAAGTGATTATGTGGCTGGAGGTATATTAGACGGTCAATGGATATCAATTTTACTGCAGGCCAGCACAAATACAGGTCAAATACATATGTTTAAAAGAACTAAAAATATAAAATTGGATTAAAAACATGGCTAACAAAATCCCCCCTCTTGAAAAAAACACTAATGATAATAGTTGAAATTCGATAACACGTGGTCGTCACTGGTGTTGAATTCCTCGGAAGCCACAATAATAATTCATTCACCGTACAGAAAAGAATAAGTAAGTATGTGGCTGGAGGTAGATTACACGGTCATTGGATATAAATTTTACAGCAGGCCAGTGGACTACAGGCCCCAATAATTATGCATTCAGCATTGAATTCCTTAATGTGCATCTTCCTGTCATGCTGAAGGCTATGCACAGGCAAAACTGCAGAGAATGAAACAGTTGATGCAACCTCCGTATATCATTACCAAGTGTGTGAAAAGCTTCCTTCACCTTTGAAACCTCATTGCAAGCCAGATCATTTGTCCCAAGATGGACAATAACATCCACCTTCCTTTCCTGCTTTGCAATATTAAGGATGCATCGTCTGTCCCTGCTAGCGGGAGCACCAGGGAGACATCTCACAAAACCATTTTCCTCAAACTTCACACCTCTTATGATAGAATCGCGAACCTACAGCTGCTTACTATCAGTCCTCACCTTATCCTTTTTGTCTTTGGCTGCAGTCTTGCATACTTTAGGCATAGGAGATGATTGTTCCTCACCCACTGAGCCTGAGCCATTCTTTATGTTGCTCTTGCGCTCTGAAAGTGCTGCAAATGAATTATGGAGAGCCACAGATTATGTCTTCTATCAACAACTCTAAGTCTACCAGAACCTGCAGTAACCCATCTTCCATTTCTAGGGGGCCTCTGTGGCAGTGGCATTGCAACGTTCCCAGCCTGAGTTTGTTTAACAGTTAATTTACAAATCTCAGATTTCATAAATGCAATTTCCTGCAGCATTATGGAGAGCTGTCTACAGATCAGACAGCATCCAAACCTCTGAAGAGTGGAACCTGAAATAAAAGCACAACAATTCCTGCACAGAACCAGGTCTGCCATTTTAAAGTGGGGAAAGGTTTTAAACAAACAAATCTTACTTTTTTAGATTGTATCCACCTCCAGATTACCTCCTGAGTATCTCCTGAATATCTCAGATGCACTTAGTAATGCTGCACTTGAGAATGCTGCAAGCATGGTGGTGGTGGTGTCTTTGGGGGTGCACACAGCAGAGAGTGAAGAGGGTGCAGATACAGAGGGTGAGGAGGGCGCAGAAGCGGAAAGCTGAATGAGCCACTCAACCAACTCTGGTGCGTCCTTTGACGTAATCGCACGCACCTTCTGCAACTTCCCACTTGGGCTCCGGCCTGGTGCACCTGCCCGGCCCCTACCACCTCTGCGGAATGGCCTGCCTCTTCCTCTGCCTGTCATTTTAAAAATGACCCTGTGACAAAGTCCCTATAGAAGAGCGGTATGTCTGGAAGAAGGTATATCACAGCCCTGCCTCAATGATTTTTTCGGGGGCTACTGGTATATCACAGCAGTAGAAATTGTTTGTTCCAATAGCGTTTGTCACTCTGTTTAGCTGCGGTAACGCAGAAGAGCCGCAAACAAATGCTGCACTACCCAAATGCACTATATACAGGTCCTTCTCAAAAAATTAGCATATTGTGATAAAGTTCATTATTTTCTGTAATGTACTGATAAACATTAGACTTTCATATATTTTAGAATTATTACACACAACTGAAGTAGTTCAAGCCTTTTCTTGTTTTAATATTGATGATTTTAGCATACAGCTCATAAAAACCCAAAATTCCTATCTCAAAAAACTAGCATATTTCATCCGACCAATAAAAGAAAAGTGTTTTTAATACAAAAAAAGTCAACCTTCAAATAATTAAGTTCAGTTATGCACTCAATACTTGGTCAGGAATCCTTTTGCAGAAATGACTGCTTCAATACGGCGTGGCATGGAGGCAATCAGCCTGTGGCACTGCTGAGGTGTTATGGAGGCCCAGGATGCTTCGATAGTGGCCTTAAGCTCATCCAGAGTGTTGGGTCTTGCGTCTCTTAACTTTCTCTTCCCAATATCCCACAGATTCTCTATGGGGTTCAGGTCAGGAGAGTTGGCAGGCCAATTGAGCACAGTAATACCATGTTCAGTAAACCATTTACCAGTGGTTTTGGCACTGTGAGCAGGTGCCAGGTCGTGCTGAAAAATGAAATCTTCATCTCCATAAAGCTTTTCAGCAGATGGAAGCATGAAGTGCTCCAAAATCTCCTGATAGCTAGCTGCATTGACCCTGCCCTTGATAAAACACAGTGGACCAACACCAGCAGCTGACATGGCACCCCAGACCATCACTGACTGTGGGTACTTGACACTGGACTTCAGGCATTTTGGCATTTCCCCTTCCCCAGTCTTCCTCCAGACTCTGGCACCTTGATTTCCGAATGACATGCAAAATTTGCTTTCATCCGAAAAAAGTACTTTGGACCACTGAGCAACAGTCCAGTGCTGCTTCTCTGTAGCCCAGGTCAGGCGCTTCTGCCGCTGTTTCTGGTTCAAAAGTGGCTTGACCTGGGGAATGCGGCACCTGTAGCCCATTTCCTGCACACGCCTGTACACGGTGGCTCTGGATGTTTCTACTCCAGACTCAGTCCACTGCTTCCGCAGGTCCCCCAAGGTCTGGAATCGGTCCTTCTCCACAATCTTCCTCAGGGTCCGGTCACCTCTTCTCGTTGTGCAGCGTTTTCTGCCACACTTTTTCCTTCCCACAGACTTCCCACTGAGGTGCCTTGATACAGCACTCTGGGAACAGCCTATTCATTCAGAAATTTCTTTCTGTGTCTTACCCTCTTGCTTGAGGGTGTCAATGATGGCCTTCTGGACAGCAGTCAGGTCGGCAGTCTTACCCATGATTGCGGTTTTGAGTAATGAACCAGGCTGGGGTGTTTTAAAAGCCTCAGGAATCTTTTGCAGGTGTTTAGAGTTAATTAGTTGATTCAGATGATTAGGTTAATAGCTCGTTTAGAGAACCTTTTCATGATATGCTAATTTTTTGAGATAGGAATTTTGGGTTTTCATGAGCTGTATGCCAAAATCATCAATATTAAAACAAGAAAAGGCTTGAACTACTTCAGTTGTGTGTAATAATTCTAAAATATATGAAAGTCTAATGTTTATTAGTGATGTCGCGAACATAAAATTTTCAGTTCGCGAACAGCGAACGCGAACTTCCGCAAATGTTCGCGAACTGGCGAACCGGGCGAACCGCCATAGACTTCAATAGACAGGCAAATTTTAAAACCCACAGGGACTCTTTCTGGCCACAATAGTGATGAGAAAGTTGTTTCAAGGGGTCTAACACCTGGACTGTGGCATGCCGGAGGGGGATCTATGGCAAAACTCCCATGGAAAATTACGTAGTGGACGCAGAGTCGGGTTTTAATCCATAAAGGGCATAAATCAACTAACATTCCTAAATTGTTTGGAATAACGTGCTTTAAAACATCCAGTGTGTGTATACGATCAGGTATGATGTTGTATCGATCAGGTAGTGTAAGGGTTACGCAACTGAATTTAGACTACTGTCTAAAAATTAAATGCCTTATTTATCGGCAAGCTACTGTGCCACCCGGTATCAGTGGTTGGCACTGGCAGTGGGCACACTACAGTCAGTGGAAGCGGGCCTGACACACACTGGCAGCAGGCAAGCAACTGAAATTACACTAAAGTGTAAAAATTAAATGCCTTATTTATCGGCAAGCTACTGTGCCACCCGGTATCAGTGGTTGGCACTGGCAGTGGGCACACTACAGTCAGTAGAAGCGGGCCTGACACACACTGGCAGCAGGCAAGCAACTGAAATTACACTAAAGTGTAAAAATTAAATGCCTTATTTATCGGCAAGCTACTGTGCCACCCGGTATGAGTGGTTGGCACTGGCAGTGGGCACACTACAGTCAGTGGAAGAGGGCCTGACACACTGACTGGCAGCAGGCAAGCAACTGAATTTAGACTACTGTCTAAAAATTAAATGCCTTATTTATCGGCAAGCTACTGTGCCACCCGGTATCAGTGGTTGGCACTGGCAGTGGGCACACTACAGTCAGTGGAAGCGGGCCTGACACACACTGGCAGCAGGCAAGCAACTGAAATTACACTAAAGTGTAAAAATTAAATGCCTTTTTTATGCAAAGTCCTGTGCCAGCCGGTATGAGTGGTGGGCACTGGCAGTGGGCACACTACAGTCAGTGGAAGTCAGCCTGACACACACTGGCAGGCAACTAACCTTAGATTAAAGTGTAAAAATTAAGTGCCTATTTTTTAAGCAAAGTCCTGTGCCACTCGGTATGACAGGTGGGCACTGGCAGTGGGCACACTACAGTCAGTTGAAGTCGGCCTGACACACACTAGCAGCAGGCAAGCAGCTGAAATTACATTAAAGTGTAAAAATTAAATGCCTTTTTTAAGCAAAGTCCTGTGCCAGCCGGTATGAGTGGTGGGCACTGGCAGTGGGCACACTACAGTCAGTGGAAGTCAGCCTGACACACACTGGCAGGCAACTAACCTTAGATTAAAGTGTAAAAATTAAGTGCCTATTTTTTAAGCAAAGTCCTGTGCCAGCCGGTATGAGTGGTGGGCACTGGCAGTGGGCACACTACAGTCAGTGGAAGTCAGCCTGACACACACTGGCAGGCAACTAACCTTAGATTAAAGTGTAAAAATTAAGTGCCTATTTTTTAAGCAAAGTCCTGTGCCACTCGGTATGACAGGGGTGGGCACTGGCAGTGGGCACACTACAGTCAGTTGAAGTCGGCCTGACACACACTAGCAGCAGGCAAGCAGCTGAAATTACATTAAAGTGTAAAAATTAAATGCCTTTTTTAAGCAAAGTCCTGTGCCAGCCGGTATGAGTGGTGGGCACTGGCAGTGGGCACACTACAGTCAGTGGAAGTCAGCCTGACACACACTGGCAGGCAACTAACCTTAGATTAAAGTGTAAAAATTAAGTGCCTATTTTTTAAGCAAAGTCCTGTGCCACTCGGGATGACAGGGGTGGGCACTGGCAGTGGGCACACTACAGTCAGTTGAAGTCGGCCTGACACACACTGGCAGGCAACTAACCTTAGATTAAAGTGTAAAAATGAAGTGCCTTTTTTTTAAGCAAAGTCCTGTGCCACACGGGATGACAGGGGTGGGCACTGGCAGTGGGCACACTACAGTCAGTGGAAGTCAGCCTGACACACACTGGCAGGCAACTAACCTTAGATTAAAGTGTAAAAATTAAGTGCCTTTTTTTAAGCAAAGTCCTGTGCCACACGGAATGACAGGGGTGAGCACTGGCAGTGGGCACACTACAGTCTGTGGGCCTGCAGCTCCTCACACACAGGCAGGCCAGGCAACTGCAATATGTATATAAAGGAAAAAAAAAAAGCAGACTAATGTTGCAGCCCTAAAAAGGGCTTTTTGGGGTGCTGTCAGGACGCTGTCCTTACAGCAGAGATCAGATGAGTCTTTCAGGACTGGAGTGGACACTGAATTCACTAGCCTAGCTATCGATTTCCCAATTAAATCAGCAGCAGTTACAGTCTCCCTCCTCTCACTAAGACTGCAGCTTCAGAATGAATCTAAAATGGATGCTGTGCAGGAGGTGGGAGGGTCTGGGAGGGAGGGTATGCTGCTGATTGGCTGGAATGTGTCTGCTGACTGTGAGGTACAGGGTCAAAGTTTGCTCAATGATGATGTATAGGGGGCGGACCGAACATCGCATGTGTTCGCCCGGCAGAGGCGAACGCGAACAAGCTATGTTCGCCGGGAACTGTTCGCCGTCGGATAGTTCGGGCCATCTCTAATGTTTATCAGTACATTACAGAAAATAATGAACTTTATCACAATATGCTAATTTTCTGAGAAGGACCTGTACACTCACCTAAAGAATTATTAGGAACACTATACTAATACGGTGTTGGACCCCCTTTTGCCTTCAGAACTGCCTTAATTCTATGTGGCATTGATTCAACAAGGTGCTGATAGCATTCTTTAGAAATGTTGGCCCATATTGATAGCATAGCATCTTGCAGTTGATGGAGATTTGAGGGATGCACATCCTGGGCACGAAGCTCCCGTTCCACCACATCCCAAAGATGCTCTATTGGGTTGAGATCTGGTGACTGTGGGGGCCATTTTAGTACAGTGAACTCATTGTCATGTTCAAGAAACCAATTTGAAATGATTCGAGCTTTGTGACATGGTGCATTATCTTGCTGGAAGTAGCCATCAGAGGATGGATACATGTTCTCATTCTGTTTACACCAAATTCGGACTCTACCATTTGAATGTCTCAACAGAAATCGAGACTCATCAGACCAGGCAACATTTTTCCAGTCTTCAACAGTCCAATTTTGGTGAGCTCGTGCAAATTGTAGCCTATTTTTGCTATTTGTAGTGGAGATGAGTGGTACCCGGTGGGGTCTTCTGCTGTTGTAGCCCATCTGCCTCAAGGTTGTGCGTGTTGTGGCTTCACAAATGCTTTGCTGCATACCTCGGTTGTAACGAGTGGTTATTTCAGTCAACGTTGCTCTTCTATCAGCTTGAATCAGTCGGCCCATTCTCCTCTGACCTCTAGCATCCACAAGGCATTTTTGCCCACAGGACTGCCGCATACTGGATGTTTTTCCCTTTTCACACCATTCTTTGTAAACCCTAGAAATGGTTGTGCGTGAAAATCCCAGTAATTTAGCAGATTGTGAAATACTCAGACCGGCCCGTCTGGCACCAACAACCATGCCACGCTCAAAATTGCTTAAATCACCTTTCTTTCCCATTCTGACATTCAGTTTGGAGTTCAGGAGATTGTCTTGACCAGGACCACACCCCTAAATGCATTGAAGCAACTGCCATGTGATTGGTTGACTAGACATTAATTGCATTAATGAGAAATAGAACAGGTGTTCCTAATAATTCTTTAGGTTAGTGTAGAAAGTATATTCTAGGTAAATCACGCCCCTGCCTCAATCAGTTTTTTAGGGGGCAACTGGTATATCACACCAGTTGAAATAATTTGTTCCAATAGCGTTTGTCACTCTGTGTAGCTGCGGTAACGCAGCAGAACCGCAAACAAATGCTGCACTACCCAGATGCAATATATAGAAAGTACACTGCTCAAAAAAATAAAGGGAACACAAAAATAACACATCCTAGATCTGAGTTAATTAAATATTCTTCTGAAATACTCTGTTCTTTACATAGTTGAATGTGCTGACAACAAAATCACACAAAAATTAAAAAAAGGAAATCAAATTTTTCAACCCATGGAGGTCTGGATTTGGAGTCACACTCAAAATTAAAGTGGAAAAACACACTACAGGCTGATCCAACTTTGATGTAATGTCCTTAAAACAAGTCAAAATGAGGCTCAGTAGTGTGTGTGGCCTCCACGTGCCTGTATGACCTCCCTACAATGCCTGTGCATGCTCCTGATGAGGTGGCGGACGGTCTCCTGAGGGATCTCCTCCCAGAACTGGACTAAAGCATCTGCCAACTCCTGGACAGTCTGTGGTGCAATGTGACGTTGGTGGATAGAGCGAGACATGATGTCCCAGATGTGCTCAATTGGATTCAGGTCTGGGGAACGGGCGGGCCAGTCCATAGCATCAATGCCTTCGTCTTGCAGGAACTGCTAACACACTCCAGCCACATGAGGTCTAGCATTGTCTTGCATTAGGAGGAACCCAGGGCCAACCGCCCCAGCATATGTTCTCACAAGGGGTCTGAGGATCTCATCTCGGTACCTAATGGCAGTCAGGCTACCTCTGGCGAGCACATGGAGGGCTGTGTGGCCCTCCAAAGAAATGCCACCCCACACCATTACTGACCCAATGCCAAACCAGTCATGCTGGAGGATGTTGCAGGCAGCAGAACGTTCTCCACGGCGTCTCCAGACTCTGTCACGTCTGTCACATGTGCTCAGTGTGAACCTGCTTTCATCTGTGAAGAGCACAGGGCGCCAGTGGCGAATTTGCCAATCTTGGTGTTCTCTGGCAAATGCCAAACGTCCTGCACGGTGTTGGGCTGTAAGCACAACCCCCACCTGTGGACGTCGGGCCCTCATATCACCCTCATGGAGTCTGTTTCTGACCGTTTGAGCAGACACATGCACATTTGTGGCCTGCTGGAGGTCATTTTGCAGGGCTCTGGCAGTGCTCCTCCTGTTCCTCCTTGCACAAAGGCGGAGGTAGCGGTCCTCCTGCTGGGTTGTTGCCCTCCTACGGCCTCCTCCACGTCTCCTGATGTACTGGCCTGTCTCCTGGTAGCGCCTCCATGCTCTGGACACTACGCTGACAGACACAGCAAACCTTCTTGCCACAGTTCGCATTGATGTGCCATCCTGGATAAGCTGCACTACCTGAGCCACTTGTGTGGGTTGTAGACTCCGTCTCATGCTGCCACTAGAGTGATAGCACCGCCAGCATTCAAAAGTGACCAAAACATCAGCCAGGAAGCATAGGAACTGAGAAGTGGTCTGTGATCACCACCTGCAGAACCACTCCTTTATTGGGGGTGTCTTGCTAATTGCCTATAATTTCCACCTGTTGTTTATCCCATTTGCACAACAGCATGTGAAATTGATTGTCACTCAGTGTTGCTTCCTAAGTGGACAATTTGATTTCACAGAAGTGTGATTGACTTGGAGTTACATTGTGTTGTTTAAGTGTTCCCTTTATTTTTTTGAGCAGTGTATATTATTGGTATATCACACCCCTGCCTCAATCAGTTGAAATTATTTGTTCCAATAGCGTTTGTCACTCTGTGTAGCTGCGGTAAAGCAACAGAAGCGCACACAAATGCTGCACTACCCAAATGCCCTATATAGAAAGTATTATATTGGTATATCACACGCCTGCCTCAATCAGTTTTTTTGGGGGGCAACTGGTATATCACACCAGTTGAAATTATTTGTTCCAATAGCGTTTGTCACTCTGTGTAGCTTCGGTAACGCAACAGAAACGCACACAACTGCTGCACAATACAAATGCACAATAATATACTTTCTATGTTAGAAAGTATATTGTAAGTATATCACACCCCTCAGTAAGTCACACCTATCGATAGCACACCTATACCTGTCCTTAAAAGGACTTTTTTGGACCTATTAGCTAGCGTTTGGTGTCTCTAACAGTCTGTCCCTGCTCCACACAGCAACCTCTCCCTACATTGGCAAAAGACTGAATATAAAATGGCGGCCAGATTGGGTTTATTTATAAGGTAGGGGGTGTGTACATGTGCTGAAACGTCTCAATTGGCTGTCCTGTACCACTTGATGGATGTGTCAAGGGATAAAGTTCTTCACAATGTAAAAGAATAGGCACCGGCTGACATCGTCATATGTTTGCCCGTTCGGGCTTGGGATCAGAGTGGACCTGGCACTGAACTTCTCTTCCTGTTTCCCACATACATATATTCCACAACCTCTTTCGGCCACCACTAAGGAGAGCTCAATGCATAGAGATTTTTACAGTTTTCATAAATTTCAGTGGTAGCTGTATAAATTCCTATGTACTGAGTGTGCTCTAGTGGTGACTGCAGGTGGTCAGTTTTATCATGTATTATATGAAGGGAACCAGAGGATGCAGAGCTGTAAGGGGGGTTTATCAGTGTATTTCTGTCAGTTGTCTGGTGTAAATACAATGAGAAATATGGTGTTCAAAAGCTCTTAATTTGAAAAAAAAAAGCATAATTTGTCATAAAATTCACTGATGGCATAGTAAGATTTGTTATGAGATCTGTGTATGCTCCTGATGGTGCTTATTTAATAATATATCTTTATTTCAAGGTACTGTTTTGTTTTTATTTGCAAAAGGGGTTTACGTTTTGGTGTGATTTATTAAAGCATATCTGAGTTTCCAAAATAGTTTGCATAATAGCTGTGCTTCTTTATTTAATCATAACTGTGAAGGAACTGGTGTATTTTAGGCTTCCCTAAAGTCTCTTTCAGTCATATTATTCCCTGTTTCAGCTTCACAGCTAGATGCATTTCACTCAGAAGCAGTGGATGTCTCCCTTCTGTTTAATCTGCCAGTATTGTATGCAGTGACCTCACTTCCCTTACATCTCAATATGTTTGTTTTCTTCTAAGAAGTCCAGAAAGTGTCACGGCGCGGTCTATGAGGTGGGCACGTCCGGAGCGCGCACGCATCATCAGCGCGTCCGGCGTCGCTTGCGCTCCTGATAATATTATGCATGACCCCCGCGCGTCTATGCACATTCATGAGAATGGTTTTAGGGCTGAGCTGATCACTCGGCGCTCGGCTGTGTAGTCTGTGTGGAGTCATGTGACGCTGGCCACGTCACATGACCCCTCTGGCTCCCTATTTAAACAGGCAGTCTGCTGGCCACAGATTGCCTGTTATTTAGGTTCCACCTGCGACTTTGTCTTTCCTGGCGTACTTACCTCCTGCTGAATTCCTGACGATCCTCTGCCTGCTCCTTTTGTACTTTGCTGCTCTCCTGGTATTCTGACCCCGGCTTCCTCCTGATGATCCTCTGCTGACTCCTTTGGTACTTCACGGCTCTCCTGGTATTTATGACCCCGGCTTCTCCTGACTATTCTCTGCTTGCTCCATTTGTACTTCGTAGCTCTCCTGGTATAGACTCAGTCCGTTCACGTACTGTTGTTTGTCTGTCTGTCCTCCCTGCACTTATTCCAAGCTAGGGATTTCCGTCCAGTTGTCCCCTGTCATTAGGACTCGCGAGGCAAGTAGGCAGGGCCAGGGGTGAGGGTGGAGCGCAGTGGTCACTTCCCTCCCCCCTGTGTGTGTGTACGCGACCGTTACAAAATAACCACTGTATCATGAATCCTCTAGTGACCCTGACTGAGCATGTGTCAAACCTGACGCAGATGGTGCAGGAGCTAGGGGAGAAGATTCATTCCCTAGAAATAGGACAAGACGCCGCTGCTCCTCAGGCCTCTGGTCCGAACTTGAGCCCTCATATGGAGCCACCGATCAAGCTTCCAGAACCCTTCTCTGGAGATCGGAGGAAGTTTCACTCCTTTAAGGAGAGCTGTAAATTGTATTTTAGTTTACGCCCCTTGTCTTCCGGGTCGGAAAGCCAACGGGTGGGCATTGTTATTTCCCGCTTACAGAGGGATCCCCAGGAGTGGGCCTTTTCTTTACCCCCTGATGCTAGTTGTTTAACCACAGTAGAGGTTTTTTTTCAGGCTCTGGGTACCCTGTATGATGAACCAGACAGGGCCCTGGTAGCCGAAACCGCGCTGAAAGCATTGGTTCAAGGCAACCTCTCTGCTGAGGAGTATTGCACCCAATTTAGAAGGTGGTGTGTTCCCTCAGGGTGGAACGAGTCAGCTCTTAAGTGTCAATTCAGGTCAGGCCTATCTGATAATCTAAAAGACCTACTAGTGAGTTATCAGCATCCAGAAACCCTTGAGGAGACTATGACCCTAGCAGTCCGACTCGACCGACGTGTGAGAGAAAGACGACAGGAACGACAGTTCTCTTCTCAGGTGCTGGTCCAGTCTGAGGTTTGTACCAGGAGTGGTGTTGAGGTCTCCTAAGAAGAACCTATGCAAATTAGCATGACCAGAGGGGATCAGCGCCGCAGACGTGGGATCTGTTTCTACTGCGGAGATCCTGACCATTGGATCAATCAGTGTCCAAAGAGGATCCTTTCTGATAAGGCTTCCAAGACAAGACCACCAAGGGACCAGGTACTCCCTGTTATTACTAAGAGTAAGCTTTTAGTTCCTATAACCATTTCTCTGGGTTCTAATAAGTGGTCGGGTCAGGCCTTTATAGATTCGGGCTCAGCGGCCAGCTTTATTGACCATGGGTATGCTACTAGACAGGGTATTCCAATTTTTGTTTTACCTACGCCCATCCATATGATGGCAATCGACTCCACTGCCCTGGTAGGGGGTATTGTGAGGTCATGTACCTCAGAGATTTCCTTAGCTGTGGGAGGGTGCCACTTAGAGAAATGTTCCCTGTTAGTCCTGGAGAACTTACCTGTCGAAGTGGTATTGGGGATGCCACGATTGATTGGACCAGAGGGGAACTGGTGAGTTGGGGATCTGAGTGCGGCTCGTGTTTGTCTAGAATACTGGTTGGGTTCTCTGTGGAGTCTGAGGTATTACCCGCAGTCATAAAGAAGTATGCTGATGTGTTCTCGTCATCGTCCCCAGAGGCTCTTCCTCCCATAGACCTTATGATTGTGCCATAGTCCTGGAGAAGGGGGCAAGGTTTCTTAAGGGGCATATTTACAATCTTTCCAAACCTGAACATGAGGCCATGGAAGATTACATTAAGGAGAGTCTCATTAAGGGGCACATTAGACCCTCGGTTTCTCCTATGGGGCGGGGTTTTTCTTTGTTAAGAAGAAGGATGGTGGTCTTAGACCCTGTATAGATTACCGGAAATTAAATAAGATCACTATCCGGAATATTTACTCCCTCCCATTGATTCCAGATTTATTTAACCAGGTATTAGGGGCAGCCTGGTTTTCTAAGATTGATTTAAGAGGAGCATACAATTTAATCCGAATCAAGGAGGGGACGAGTGGAAGACAGCGTTCAATACCCTGGCTGGTCACTTTGAATATCTTGTTATGCCTTTTGGACTCAGCAATGCCCCGGCTGTGTTCCAAAATTTCATGAACGATATTCTTAGGGAGTTCTTGGGAAAATTTGTTATTGTATATCTTGACGGCATTTTTATATTTTCCCCTGATTTTAAGAGTCATGTGTTTCATGTTCGACAGGTGTTGGAGGTGTTGAGAGAGAACCAATTATCTGCTAAACAGGAAAAATGTGTCTTTGGAGTGCAGGAGATTATATTTCTCGGACATGTTCTGACTCCCCATGCCATAAAGATGGATCCTAGCAAGGTTTTAGCGATTAAGGGATGGGTAAGACCATCATCCTTAAAGGCCTTACAACATTTCCTTGGTTTCGCTAACTACTACCGTAAGTTCATAAAGAATTTCTCGGTAATCGCTAGACCACTGACCGACCTCACTAAGAAAGGGGCGGATCTGGAAAATTGGTCTACTGAGGCCTTAGATTCATTTGAAACCCTAAAGGAGGCTTTCAGTAGCGCTCCTGTTCTAACCCAGCCAGATCAGGAAAATAATTTTATCGTGGAGGTGGATGCTTCTGATGACGGGACAGGAGCAGTCCTCTCGCAAGGTCCAGCTACCCTCACTAACCTGAGACCTTGTGCCTTTTTTTCCAGAAAGTTTTCCCCCTCTGAGAGAAATTATGACATAGGAAATTGGGCGTTACTGGCCATTAAGTGGGCATTTGAAGAATGGAGACATTTTCTTGAGGGGGCAAAACATTGTGTTACTGTTGTTACCGATCATAAGAACCTAATGTTTCTCAAGTCGGCTAAAAGGTTAAATCGCCTTCAGGCTAGATGGGCATTGTTTTTTACTCACTTTAATTTTTCCATCACTTTCAGACCAGGAAGTAGAAATGTGAAGGCCGACGCACTCTCTCTGAGTTTCTGTGCGTACCAGCCTACAGAGACTCCAACTGAAACCATTTTACCAGCTAAGGTCTTCCTAGCAGCCTTGTCTCAGGACATCATGACTCTCATCAAGGCTGAACAACACCTAGCTCCATCGTCCACTCCTACAGATAAGTTGTTTGTTCCTGTACAGCTTCGTCTCCAACTGCTGGGTGAGTGTCATGACTCAGTTTTTTGTGGACATCCGGGCATTGAGGGCACTAAAGAGCTGGTTTCCAGATCATTCTGGTGGCCTACTTTAACTAGAGACGTCAAGTCTTATGTGTTGGCCTGCGAGGTTTGTGCGAGGTCTAATACCCCTAGGACTCGCCCGGCTGGGGACCTACGACCCTTACCCATTCCCAGTAGACCCTGGTCTCATATCTCGATGGATTTTATCACTGATCTGCCACCTGCGGAGGGTAAGACTGTGGTTTGGGTAGTGGTTAATAGATTCAGCAAGATGGCTCACTTTATTCCCCTGCCTAAACTCCCGAGTGCGAAGACCCTAGCATCTTTGTTTGTGGAACAAATTGTACGTTTACATGGCATTCCAGAAAATATTGTATCTGACAGGGGTGTGCAGTTTGTGTCCAAGTTTTGGAGGGCCTTCTGTCTGAGATGCCAGATTTCTCTGTCCTTTTCATCTGCTTATCACCCGTGTAATCCCGAGGCGGAAGAGATCTCCTCAAAACTGTGCACAGTATGGGCTCGGGTTCAATCGAACCTGGAAAAAACTCAAAATACTCAAAGAGTCCAGGCCAATAGGAGACGTTCCACGGGGGTGAACTTTCAGGTGGGGAATAAGGTGTGGTTGTCCTCTAAAAATCTTTCACTCAAAGTTGCTTCAAAAAAGTTTGCTCCTCGCTTTATAGGGCCATACGAAATCATAGAGGTGATTAATCCTGTATCATTTCGGTTAGAATTGCCCGACTCGTTCCACATTCATGATGTATTTCACAAGTCCCTACTAAAAAAATATATCGAACCTGTTGTATTATCACAAGCCGCACCTCTGCCTGTTCTGGTTAAGGATTCTGTGGAGTATGTGGTATCTAAAAGAGTGCGTAATTCCTTGCAGTATCTGGTGCACTGGAAGGGCTATGGACCCGAGGAAAGGTCTTGGGTACCGGCTAGGGAGGTTCATGCCCCTAGACTGGTTACGAAATTTCATGAGGATCATCCCGAGAATCTGTCACCTGAGTCCTTGGGTCCGGTGGCCCCGCCTAAAAGGGGGGGTACTGTCACGGCGCGGTCTAGGAGGCGGGCACATCCGGAGCGCGCACGCATCATCAGCGCGTCCGGCGTCGCCTGCGCTCCTGATAATACTATGCATGACCCCCGCGCGTCTATGCGCATTCATGAGAATGGTTTTAGGGCTGAGTGCCGAGCTGATCACTCAGCGCTCGGCTGTGTAGTCTGTGTGGAGTCATGTGACGCTGGCCACGTCACATGACCCCTCTGGCTCCCTATTTAAACAGGCAGTCTGCTGGCCATAGATTGCCTGTTATTTAGGTTCCACCTGCGACTTTGTCTTTCCTGGCATACTTACCTCCTGCTGAATTCCTGACGATCCTCTGCCTGCTCCTTGTGTACTTTGCTGCTCTCCTGGTATTCTGACCCCGGCTTCCTCCTGATGATACTCTGCTGACTCCTTTGGTACTTCACGGCTCTCCTGGTATTTATGACCCCGGCTTCTCCTGACTATTCTCTGCTTGCTCCATTTGTACTTCGTAGCTCTCCTGGTATAGACTCAGTCCGTTCACGTTCTGTTGTCTGTCTGTCCTCCCTGCACTTATTCCAAGCTAGGGATTGCCGTCCAGATGTCCCCTGTCATTAGGACTCGCGAGGCAAGTAGGCAGGGCCAGGGGTGAGGGTGGAGCGCAGTGGTCACTTCCCTCCCCCCTGTGTGTGTGTATGCGACCATTACAGAGAGCTACTAAGGAGGGAGAGGTCAGACTTACAGATACACAGGAGCTTCTCTGCTCTTCCGAAGCTCTGTAGAAGTAGTTATTTTATCAGGCTCAGAGTCTCAGCTAGCTTTGGCACTCCCTCATTTCCTGTGAACCATCTTCTGTTAGTAGAGATGGATCTTGCCTGACAACAGGCAGTGGACTGCAAATTAGGTGGAAGTGAGACCCCTAGTGCCCATAACTTTAAATTAGTTTTTTTAAGGTGGATGTAGGCATATTTTTAAAAAGAAGTGCTTTAGAAATTTGCTTGTTACACCATCCTCTTAAATGAAATTTTATTGGGTGAAAGTACAGTAACTCTTTAATGTAGGATTCTTAAAGATGTTTTCTTGGATTACTATGGTTTTTTAACAGATATGTTCATGTAGTTGCTCACCTCAGGTACTGTACATCGTCCCTCTGCTTTTTCTTTTTCAATTTGGTTTTTACCATGTAAACAACCCCCCCCCCCTTCCTCCCTAACAACATCCAGCTTGTTTATAGCTCCTTCCACACAGCTAGTTACATAGATACTCTCCTAACACTGTCCTAGTTGCTGCTTTGACACGTCCATGGACATTATATCACAGGCAATAAGAAGGACCTGCTTGGACATGGTCATGTGACCACCGCTCAGAACAGAAGATAGGAGCAATAAAAGTAAAAGCAATATATTACAAAATTACAGCTACCTTTATAAATTCTTATATTGAAGGATACTGCTGCAAACCCTGTTTAAAGTGCTAAGAAGATCCTGTCCTGAGATGTAAATCTGGTACTTTCAAGAAGTAATTATTCTTTGTCGCACAGTGATTTCGAACGGCAGATACTTTTAACCAAAAATACATTACAGTATAATTACCCTCTAATTGAACAACATCCATTGATGTTACACATAGATAATTACACTTGCATAATTTGTAGCCCCTGTGCCTCTCAAACATAATCTGCAAAAAGATCCCCACCTACCATGAACCATTTATAATATGGGTGCCTTTCTATATGGCAAAGGAGCTTTTGGGCCTCCTCAAGCACCAGCCCACAGGAGCAACTGCTATATGCTATCTCCGTAACCTTCATATTGCTACCCCTGTTCATGATATGTCATTGGTATGTTGCCCTTGGAGAGGTGGTGGCAATTCTACATTTCAAATCCCCAAAAAATGTCAGCGATCATTTCTACCACCTATTAAAGGGATTTTCTGGCTCTTTTATACGGATGACCTATCCTCAGTATCTGATCGGCGGGTGACCAACACCCAGGACCCCACTGATCAGTTATCTGTGGACACTGAATCGCTCACTGGAGCAGCTTATCAAGGTTGTTATCGCAGCCCAACCCCATTTACTTGAATGGGACTGAGCTGCGCCTAGGCCATGTGACCGATGTACGTGATGTCACTAACCTAGGGTAAGCTTAGAGAAGGGTGCTGTGAGTGCTGTGGCCTACTCAAACAGCTGATCGGAGGCGGTCCTGTTTGTCGAACCCCCACAGATCAGATACTGATGACCTATCCAGAGGATAGAAAACCCCTTTAAGATTGCAGTGTCTGTTACAGATAAAATAGGTAATAGCATAGGACATATCTGTATATCTTTATCATATCAGGTGGTTTTTTAGAGATTATTTAAAACAAAAGCCTGCTGTGCAATTTTTTTCACATTGATAGAAGAGGGCCCGTATATGTCAGCATTTAATGTGCTGTAATTTCTGTTCTAACCTAACACACGGTAGACAAGAAGAAAATCTGTAAAATTTAAATTATGCCATATGGAAAACATTAACTAAAATCATTGCTTAAACCTGAATGCATTTAACTTTTCACAGATTGAATTTTTAATATAAAATGTTAGTATCCCTGATTGTTCCTCAGAAATGTCATTTTAAGATCGGTTTTATATAATGAAAAAAAGTTCAAATGTCACTAGGAAAGTGGTGTGAGAAGAATTAATGAGGAATCAAGTCAATGGGAACAGCTAATACTGTTCACTGTAATATAGTGCTAAATGATAATTTTACCAATAAATTAAAAAATAAAATAGAAATCTGTATAATTTACTGGAGACTTCCCAGCAGCTTCTCTGGGAAGATATTGGAATAGTTAATTGTGCCTCATTTATGCCTATCAATATGCATACTCCTTATAATTTTCGTTTTTTCATTTTATATATATATATATATATATATATATATATATCATATATGGCATACAGTATAGATACATATATATAGAATGCACCTGTATACAATGTATATATATATATATATATATATATATATATATATACAGTGGGATGCGAAAGTTTGGGCAACCTTGTTAATCGTCATGATTTTCCTGTATAAATCGTTGGTTGTTACGATAAAAAATGTCAGTTAAATATATCATATAGGAGACACAAACAGTGATATTTGAGAAGTGAAATGAAGTTTATTGGATTTACAGAAAATGTGCTATAATTGTTTAAACAAAATTAGGCATGTGCATAAATTTGGGCACTGTTGTCATTTTATTGATTCCAAAACCTTTAGAACTAATTATTAGAACTCAAATTGGCTTGGTAAGCTCAGTGTCCCCTGACCTACATACACAGGTGAATCCAATTATGAGAAAGAGTATTTAAGGGGGTCAATTGTAAGTTTCCCTCCTCTTTTAATTTTCTCTGAAGAGTAGCAACATGGGGGTCTCAAAACAACTCTCAAATGTCCTGAAGACAAAGATTGTTCGCCATCATGGTTTAGAGGAAGGATACAGAAAGCTGTCTCAGAGATTTCAGCTGTCTGTTTCCACAGTTAGGAACATATTGAGGAAATGGAAGACCATAGGCTCAGTTCAAGTTAAGGCTCGAAGTGGCAGACCAAGAAAAATCTCGGATAGACAGAAGCGACGAATGGTGAGGACAGTCAGAGTCAACCCACAGACCAGCACCAAAGACCTACAACATCATCTTGCTGCAGATGGAGTCACTGTGCATCGTTCAACCATTCGGCGCACTTTACACAAGGAGATGCTGTATGCGAGAGTGATGCAGAGGAAGCCTTTTCTCCGCCCACAGCACAAAAAGTGCCGCTTGAGGTGGGCTAAAGCACATTTGGACAAGCCAGCTTTATTTTGGAATAAGGTGCTGTGGACTGACAAAACTAAAATTGAGTTATTTGGCCATAACAAGGGGTGTTATGCATGGAGGAAAAAGAACACAGCATTCCAAGAAAAACACCTGCTACCTACAGTAAAATATGGTGGTGGTTCCATCATGCTGTGGGGCTGTGTGGCCAGTGCAGGGACTGGGAATCTTGTCAAAGTTGAGGGACGCATGGATTCCACTCAGTATCAGCAGATTCTGGAGACCAATGTCCAGGAATCAGTGGCAAAGCTGAAGCTGCGCCGGGGCTGGATCTTTCAACAAGACAACGACCCTAAACACTGCTCAAAATCCACTAAGGCATTTATACAGAGGAACAAGTACAACAGTCTGGAATGGCCATCTCAGTCCCCAGACCTGAATATAATTGAAAATCTGTGGTGTGACTTAAAGAGAGCTGTCCATGCTCGAAAGCCATCAAACCTGAATGAACTAAAGATGTTTTGTAAAGAGGAATGGTCCAAAATACCTTCAACCAGAATCCAGACTCTCATTGGAACCTACAGGAAGCGTTTAGAGGCTGTAATTTCTGCAAAAGGAGGATCTACTAAATATTGATTTAATTTATTTTTTGTGGTGCCCAAATTTATGCACCTGCCTAATTTTGTTTAAACAATTATAGCACACTTTCTGTAAATCCAATAAACTTCATTTCACTTCTCAAATATCACTGTGTGTGTCTCCTATATGATATATTTAACTGACATTTTTTATCGTAACAACCAACGATTTATACAGGAAAATCATGACGATTAACAAGGTTGCCCAAACTTTCGCATCCCACTGTATATATACTGTATGTGTGTGTAT